>NC_090654.1:1312559-1612559 GCF_040937935.1 Hyperolius riggenbachi | reverse complement strand
TGCGGGCAAACATGTCAGTACAAGATAAACGCAATGCGGGCAAACATGTCAGTACAAGATAAACGCAATGCGGGCAAACATGTCAGTACAAGATAAACGCACTGCGGGCAAACATGTCAGTACAAGATAAACGCAATGCGGGCAAACATGTCAGTACAAAATAAACGCAATGCGGGCAAACATGTCAGTACAAAATAAACGCACTGCGGGCAAACATGTCAGTACAAAATAAACACACTGCGGGCAAACATGTCAGTACAAGATAAACACACTGCGGGCAAACATGTCAGTACAAAATAAACGCATTGCGGGCAACATGTCAGCACAAAATAAACGCAATGGGGGCAAACATGTCAGTACAAAATAAACACACTGCGGGCAAACATGTCAGCACAAAATAAACGCATTGCGGGCAAACATGTCAGTACAAGATAAACGCACTGCGGGCAAACATGTCAGTACAAGATAAACGCACTGCGGGCAAACATGTCAGTATAAGATAAACGCACTGCGGGCATACATGTCAGTACAAAATACACGCAATGCGGCCAAACATGTCAGTACAAGATAAACGCACTGCGGGCAAACATGTCAGCACAAAATAAACGCATTGCGGGCAAACATGTCAGTACAAGATAAACGCACTGCGGGCAAACATGTCAGTACAAAATAAACGCACTGCGGGCAAACATGTCAGTACAAAATAAACGCACTGTGGGCAAACATGTCAGCACAAAATAAACGCACTGCGGGCAAACATGTCAGTACAAGATAAACGCACTGCGGGCAAACATGTCAGTACAAAATAAACACACTGCGGGCAAACATGTCAGTACAAGATAAACGCACTGCGGGCAAACATGTCAGTACAAAATAAACGCATTGCGGGCAAACATGTCAGTACAAAATAAACACACTGCGGGCAAACATGTCAGTACAAGATAAACGCACTGCGGGCATACATGTCAGTACAAAATAAACGCAATGCGGGCAAACATGTCAGTACAAGATAAACGCACTGCGGGCAAACATGTCAGTACAAGATAAACGCACTGCGGGCAAACATGTCAGTACAAGATAAACTCACTGCGGGCAAACATGTCAGTACAAGATAAACGCACTGCGGGCATACATGTCAGTACAAGATAAACGCACTGCGGGCAAACATGTCAGTACAAGATAAACGCACTGCGGGCAAACATGTCAGTACAAGATAAACGCACTGCGGGCAAACATGTCAGTACAAGATAAACGCACTGCGGGCAAACATGTCAGTACAAGATAAACGCACTGCGGGCAAACATGTCAGTACAAGATAAACGCACTGCGGGCAAACATGTCAGTACAAGATAAACGCACTGCGGGCATACATGTCAGTACAAGATAAACGCACTGCGGACAAACATGTCAGTACAAGATAAACGCAATGCGGGCATACATGTCAGTACAAGATAAACGCACTGCGGGCAAACATGTCAGTACAAGATAAACGCAATGCGGGCAAACATGTCACTACAAAATAAACGCAATGGGGGCAAACATGTCAGTACAAGATAAACGCATTGCGGGCAACATGTCAGCACAAAATAAACGCACTGCGGGCAACATGTCAGTACAAAATAAACGCAATGCGGGCAACATGTCAGTACAAAATAAACGCAATGCGGGCAACATGTCAGCACAAAATAAACGCATTGCGGGCAACATGTCAGTACAAAATAAACGCATTGCGGGCAACATGTCAGTACAAAATAAACGCAATGGGGGCAAACATGTCAGTACAAAATAAACGCATTGCGGGCAACATGTCAGTACAAAATAAACGCAATGGGGGCAAAGATGTCAGTACAAAATATACGCATTGCGGGCAAACATGTCAGTACAAAATAAACGCAATGGGGGCAAACATGTCAGCACAAAATAAACGCAATGGGGGCAAACATGTCAGTACAAAATAAACGCACTGCGGGCAAACATGTCAGTACAAAATAAACGCAATGGGGGCAAACATGTCAGCACAAAATAAACGCAATGGGGGCAAACATGTCAGTACAAAATAAACACACTGCGGGCAAACATGTCAGTACAAAATAAACACACTGCGGGCAAACATGTCAGTACAAAATAAACGCAATGGGGGCAAACATGTCAGTACAAAATAAACGCAATGCGGGCAAACATGTCAGTACAAAATAAACGCACTGCGGGCAAACATGTCAGTACAAAATAAACACACTGCGGGCAAACATGTCAGTACAAAATAAACGCAATGGGGCAAACATGTCAGTACAAAATAAACGCATTGCGGGCAACATGTCAGTACAAAATAAACACACTGCGGGCAAACATGTCAGTACAAGATAAACACACTGCGGGCAAACATGTCAGTACAAAATAAACGCAATGGGGCAAACATGTCAGTACAAAATAAACGCATTGCGGGCAACATGTCAGCACAAAATAAACGCAATGGGGGCAAACATGTCAGTACAAAATAAACACACTGCGGGCAAACATGTCAGCACAAAATAAACGCATTGCGGGGAAACATGTCAGTACAAGATAAACGCAATGCGGGCAAACATGTCAGTACAAGATAAACGCACTGCGGGCAAACATGTCAGTACAAGATAAACGCACTGCGGGCAAACATGTCAGTACAAGATAAACGCACTGCGGGCAAACATGTCAGTACAAAATACACGCACTGCGGGCAAACATGTCAGTACAAGATAAACGCACTGCGGGCAAACATGTCAGTACAAGATAAACGCACTGCGGCCAAACATGTCAGTACAAGATAAACGCAATGCAGGCAAACATGTCAGTACAAGATAAACGCACTGCGGGCAAACATGTCAGTACAAGATAAACGCACTGCGGGCATACATGTCAGTACAAGATAAACTCACTGCGGGCAAACATGTCAGTACAAGATAAACGCACTGCGGGCAAACATGTCAGTACAAGATAAACGCACTGCGGGCAAACATGTCAGTACAAAATACACGCAATGGGGGCAAACATGTCAGTACAAGATAAACGCACTGCGGGCAAACATGTCAGTACAAGATAAACGCACTGCGGCCAAACATGTCAGTACAAGATAAACGCACTGCGGGCAAACATGTCAGTACAAGATAAACGCAATGCGGGCAAACATGTCAGTACAAGATAAACGCAATGCGGGCAAACATGTCAGTACAAGATAAACGCAATGCGGGCAAACATGTCAGTACAAGATAAACGCACTGCGGGCAAACATGTCAGTACAAGATAAACGCAATGCGGGCAAACATGTCAGTACAAAATAAACGCAATGCGGGCAAACATGTCAGTACAAAATAAACGCACTGCGGGCAAACATGTCAGTACAAAATAAACACACTGCGGGCAAACATGTCAGTACAAAATAAACGCAATGGGGCAAACATGTCAGTACAAAATAAACGCATTGCGGGCAACATGTCAGTACAAAATAAACACACTGCGGGCAAACATGTCAGTACAAGATAAACACACTGCGGGCAAACATGTCAGTACAAAATAAACGCATTGCGGGCAACATGTCAGCACAAAATAAACGCAATGGGGGCAAACATGTCAGTACAAAATAAACACACTGCGGGCAAACATGTCAGCACAAAATAAACGCATTGCGGGCAAACATGTCAGTACAAGATAAACGCACTGCGGGCAAACATGTCAGTACAAGATAAACGCACTGCGGGCAAACATGTCAGTACAAGATAAACGCACTGCGGGCAACATGTCAGCACAAAATAAACGCATTGCGGGCAAACATGTCAGTACAAGATAAACGCACTGCGGGCAAACATGTCAGTACAAAATAAACGCACTGCGGGCAAACATGTCAGTACAAAATAAACGCACTGTGGGCAAACATGTCAGTACAAGATAAACGCACTGCGGGCAAACATGTCAGTACAAGATAAACGCAATGCGGGCAAACATGTCAGTACAAGATAAACGCACTGCGGGCAAACATGTCAGTACAAGATAAACGCACTGCGGGCAAACATGTCAGTACAAAATAAACGCACTGCGGGCAAACATGTCAGTACAAAATAAACGCAATGGGGCAAACATGTCAGTACAAGATAAACGCACTGCGGCCAAACATGTCAGTACAAGATAAACGCACTGCGGGCAAACATGTCAGTACAAGATAAACGCAATGGGGGCAAACATGTCAGTACAAGATAAACGCACTGCGGCCAAACATGTCAGTACAAGATAAACGCACTGCGGGCAAACATGTCAGTACAAGATAAACGCACTGCGGGCAACATGTCAGCACAAAATAAACGCATTGCGGGCAAACATGTCAGTACAAGATAAACGCACTGCGGGCAAACATGTCAGTACAAAATAAACGCACTGCGGGCAAACATGTCAGTACAAAATAAACGCACTGTGGGCAAACATGTCAGTACAAGATAAACGCACTGCGGGCAAACATGTCAGTACAAGATAAACGCAATGCGGGCAAACATGTCAGTACAAGATAAACGCACTGCGGGCAAACATGTCAGTACAAGATAAACGCACTGCGGGCAAACATGTCAGTACAAAATAAACGCACTGCGGGCAAACATGTCAGTACAAAATAAACGCAATGGGGCAAACATGTCAGTACAAGATAAACGCACTGCGGCCAAACATGTCAGTACAAGATAAACGCACTGCGGGCAAACATGTCAGTACAAGATAAACGCAATGGGGGCAAACATGTCAGTACAAGATAAACGCACTGCGGCCAAACATGTCAGTACAAAATAAACGCAATGGGGGCAAACATGTCAGTACAAAATAAACGCAATGGGGCAAACATGTCAGTACAAGATAAACGCACTGCGGCCAAACATGTCAGTACAAGATAAACGCACTGCGGGCAAACATGTCAGTACAAGATAAACGCAATGGGGGCAAACATGTCAGTACAAGATAAACGCACTGCGGGCAAACATGTCAGTACAAGAACGCACTGCGGGCAAACATGTCAGCACAAAATAAACGCACTGCGGGCAACATGTCAGCACAAAATAAACGCATTGCGGGCAACATGTCAGCACAAAATAAACACACTGCGGGCAAACATGTCAGTACAAGATAAACGCAATGTGAGAAACATGTCAGTACAAAATAAACACACTGCGGGCAACATGTCAGTACAAAATAAACACACTGCGGGCAAACATGTCAGTACAAAATAAACGCATTGCGGGCAACATGTCAGTACAAAATAAACACACTGCGGGCAAACATGTCAGCACAAAATAAACGCACTGCGGGCAAACATGTCAGTACAAAATAAACACACTGCGGGCAAACATGTCAGTACAAAATAAACGCATTGCGGGCAACATGTCAGTACAAAATAAACGCAATGGGGGCAAACATGTCAGCACAAGATAAACGCAATGTGAGAAACATGTCAGTACAAAATAAACACACTGCGGGCAACATGTCAGTACAAAATAAACACACTGCGGGCAAACATGTCAGTACAAAATAAACGCATTGCGGGCAACATGTCAGTACAAAATAAACACACTGCGGGCAACATGTCAGTACAAAATAAACGCACTGCGGGCAAACATGTCAGTACAAAATAAACACACTGCGGGCAAACATGTCAGTACAAAATAAACGCATTGCGGGCAACATGTCAGTACAAAATAAACGCAATGGGGGCAAACATGTCAGCACAAAATAAACGCATTGCGGGCAACATGTCAGCACAAAATAAACGCACTGTGGGCAACACGTCAGTACAAAATAAACGCAATGGGGGCAAACATGTCAGTACAAAATAAACACACTGCGGGCAAACATGTCAGTACAAAATAAACGCAATGGGGGCAAACATGTCAGTACAAAATAAACACACTGCGGGCAAACATGTCAGTACAAAATAAACGCATTGCGGGCAAACATGTCAGTACAAAATAAACGCATTGCGGGCAACATGTCAGCACAAAATAAACGCACTGTGGGCAACACGTCAGTACAAAATAAACACACTGCGGGCAAACATGTCAGCACAAAATAAACGCAATGGGGGCAAACATGTCAGTACAAAATAAACGCACTGCGGGCAAACATGTCAGTACAAAATAAACACACTGCGGGCAAACATGTCAGTACAAAATAAACACACTGCGGGCAAACATGTCAGTACAAAATAAACGCAATGGGGGCAAACATGTCAGTACAAAATAAACACACTGCGGGCAAACATGTCAGTACAAAATAAACACACTGCGGGCAAACATGTCAGTACAAAATAAACGCAATGGGGCAAACATGTCAGTACAAAATAAACGCACTGCGGGCAACATGTCAGCACAAAATAAACGCAATGGGGGCAAACATGTCAGTACAAAATAAACACACTGCGGGCAAACATGTCAGTACAAGATAAACGCATTGCGGGCAACATGTCAGCACAAAATAAACGCATTGCGGGCAAACATGTCAGTACAAGATAAACGCACTGCGGGCAACATGTCAGCACAAAATAAACGCATTGCGGGCAAACATGTCAGTACAAGATAAACGCACTGCGGGCAAACATGTCAGTACAAAATAAACGCACTGTGGGCAAACATGTCAGTACAAGATAAACGCACTGCGGGCAAACATGTCAGTACAAGATAAACGCAATGGGGGCAAACATGTCAGTACAAGATAAACGCACTGCGGGCAAACATGTCAGTACAAGATAAACGCAATGCGGGCAAACATGTCAGTACAAAATAAACGCAATGGGGGCAAACATGTCAGCACAAAATAAACGCATTGCGGGCAACATGTCAGCACAAAATAAACGCACTGTGGGCAAACATGTCAGTACAAGATAAACGCACTGCGGGCAACATGTCAGCACAAAATAAACGCATTGCGGGCAAACATGTCAGTACAAGATAAACGCACTGCGGGCAAACATGTCAGTACAAAATAAACGCACTGTGGGCAAACATGTCAGTTCAAGATAAACGCACTGCGGGCAAACATGTCAGTACAAGATAAACGCAATGGGGGCAAACATGTCAGTACAAGATAAACGCACTGCGGGCAAACATGTCAGTACAAGATAAACGCAATGCGGGCAAACATGTCAGTACAAAATAAACGCAATGCGGGCAAACATGTCAGTACAAAATAAACGCAATGGGGGCAAACATGTCAGCACAAAATAAACGCATTGCGGGCAACATGTCAGCACAAAATAAACGCAATGGGGGCAAACATGTCAGCACAAAATAAACGCAATGGGGGCAAACATGTCAGTACAAAATAAACGCACTGCGGGCAAACATGTCAGTACAAAATAAACACACTGCGGGCAAACATGTCAGTACAAAATAAACACACTGCGGGCAAACATGTCAGTACAAAATAAACGCAATGGGAGCAAACATATCAGTACAAGATAAACGCAATGGGGGCAAACATGTCAGTACAAGATAAACGCACTGCGGGCATACATGTCAGTACAAGATAAACGCACTGCAGGCAAACATGTCAGTACAAGATAAACGCAATGGGGCAAACATGTCAGTACAAAATAAACGCATTGCGGGCAACATGTCAGCACAAAATAAACGCAATGGGGGCAAACATGTCAGTACAAAATAAACACACTGCGGGCAAACATGTCAGCACAAAATAAACGCAATGGGGGCAAACATGTCAGTACAAAATAAACACACTGCGGGCAAACATGTCAGTACAAGATAAACGCAATGCGGGCAAACATGTCAGTACAAAATAAACGCACTGCGGGCAAACATGTCAGTACAAAATAAACACACTGCGGGCAAACATGTCAGTACAAAATAAACACACTGCGGGCAAACATGTCAGTACAAAATAAACGCAATGGGGGCAAACATGTCAGTACAAAATAAACACACTGCGGGCAAACATGTCAGTACAAAATAAACACACTGCGGGCAAACATGTCAGTACAAGATAAACGCACTGCGGGCAAACATGTCAGTACAAAATAAACACACTGCGGGCAAACATGTCAGTACAAAATAAACACACTGCGGGCAAACATGTCAGTACAAAATAAACGCAATGGGGGCAAACATGTCAGTACAAAATAAACACACTGCGGGCAAACATGTCAGTACAAAATAAACACACTGCGGGCAAACATGTCAGTACAAAATAAACGCATTGCGGGCAACATGTCAGCACAAAATAAACGCAATGGGGGCAAACATGTCAGTACAAAATAAACACACTGCGGGCAAACATGTCAGTACAAGATAAACGCAATGGGGGCAAACATGTCAGTACAAAATAAACACACTGCGGGCAAACATGTCAGTACAAGATAAACGCATTGCGGGCAACATGTCAGCACAAAATAAACGCATTGCGGGCAAACATGTCAGTACAAGATAAACGCACTGCGGGCAACATGTCAGCACAAAATAAACGCAATGCGGGCAACATGTCAGTACAAAATAAACGCACTGCGGGCAAACATTTCACCACAAAATAAACGCAATGCGGGCAAACATGTCAGCACAAAATAAACGCAGTGCGGGCAAACATGTCAGTACAAGATAAACGCACTGCGGGCAAACATGTCAGTACAAAATAAACGCACTGCGGGCAACATGTCAGTACAAAATAAACGCACTGCGGGCAAACATGTCAGTACAAGATAAACGCACTGCGGGCAAACATGTCAGTACAAAATAAACGCACTGCGGGCAACATGTCAGTACAAGATAAACGCATTGCGGGCAAACATGTCAGTACAAAATAAACGCACTGCGGGCAACATGTCAGTACAAGATAAACGCATTGCGGGCAAACATGTCAGTACAAGATAAACGCACTGCGGGCAAACATGTCAGTACAAAATAAACGCACTGCGGGCAACATGTCAGAACAAAATAAACGCACTGCGGGCAAACATGTCAGTACAAAATAAACGCACTGCGGGCAAACATGTCAGTACAAAATAAACGCATTGCGGGCAACATGTCAGAACAAAATAAACGCATTGCGGGCAAACATGTCAGTACAAGATAAACGCACTGCGGGCAAACATGTCAGTACAAGATAAACGCACTGCGGGCAAACATGTCAGTACAAAATAAACGCACTGCGGGCAAACATGTCAGTACAAGATAAACGCAATGGGGGCAAACATGTCAGTACAAGATAAACGCACTGCGGGCAAACATGTCAGTACAAGATAAACGCACTGCGGGCAAACATGTCAGTACAAGATAAACGCACTGCGGGCAAACATGTCAGTACAAGATAAACGCACTGCGGGCAAACATGTCAGTACAAGATAAACGCACTGCGGGCAAACATGTCAGTACAAGATAAACGCAATGCGGGCAAACATGTCAGTACAAGATAAACGCACTGCGGGCAAACATGTCAGTACAAGATAAACGCAATGCGGGCAAACATGTCAGTACAAAATAAACGCACTGCGGGCAAACATGTCAGTACAAAATAAACGCACTGCGGGCAAACATGTCAGTACAAAATAAACGCACTGCGGGAAAACATGTCAGTACAAAATAAACGCACTGCGGGCAAACATGTCAGTACAAAATAAACGCACTGCGGGCAAACATGTCCGTACAAAATAAACGCACTGCGGGCAAACATGTCAGTACAAAATAAACGCACTGCGGGCAAACATGTCAGTACAAGATAAACGCACTGCGGGCAAACATGTCAGTACAAGATAAACGCAATGCGGGCAAACATGTCAGTACAAGATAAACGCACTGCGGCCAAACATGTCAGTACAAGATAAACGCACGGCGGGCATGCATGTCAGTACAAGATAAACGCAATGCGGCCAAACATGTCAGTACAAAATAAACGCAATGCGGGCAAACATGTCAGTACAAGATAAACTCACTGCGGGCAAACATGTCAGTACAAGATAAACGCAATGCGGGCAAACATGTCAGTACAAAATAAACGCAATGCGGGCAAACATGTCAGTACAAAATAAACGCAATGGGGGCAAACATGTCAGTACAAAATAAATGCAATGGAGGCAAACATGTCAGTACAAGATAAACTCACTGCGGGCAAACATGTCAGTACAAGATAAACGCACTGCGGGCAAACATGTCAGTACAAGATAAACGCAATGCGGGCAAACATGTCAGTACAAAATAAACGCAATGCGGGCAAACATGTCAGTACAAAATAAACGCACTGCGGGCAAACATGTCAGTACAAAATAAACACACTGCGGGCAAACATGTCAGTACAAAATAAACGCAATGGGGCAAACATGTCAGTACAAAATAAACGCATTGCGGGCAACATGTCAGTACAAAATAAACACACTGCGGGCAAACATGTCAGTACAAGATAAACACACTGCGGGCAAACATGTCAGTACAAAATAAACGCATTGCGGGCAACATGTCAGCACAAAATAAACGCAATGGGGGCAAACATGTCAGTACAAAATAAACACACTGCGGGCAAACATGTCAGCACAAAATAAACGCATTGCGGGCAAACATGTCAGTACAAGATAAACGCACTGCGGGCAAACATGTCAGTACAAGATAAACGCACTGCGGGCAAACATGTCAGTACAAGATAAACGCACTGCGGGCAACATGTCAGCACAAAATAAACGCATTGCGGGCAAACATGTCAGTACAAGATAAACGCACTGCGGGCAAACATGTCAGTACAAAATAAACGCACTGCGGGCAAACATGTCAGTACAAAATAAACGCACTGTGGGCAAACATGTCAGTACAAGATAAACGCACTGCGGGCAAACATGTCAGTACAAGATAAACGCAATGCGGGCAAACATGTCAGTACAAGATAAACGCACTGCGGGCAAACATGTCAGTACAAGATAAACGCACTGCGGGCAAACATGTCAGTACAAAATAAACGCACTGCGGGCAAACATGTCAGTACAAAATAAACGCAATGGGGCAAACATGTCAGTACAAGATAAACGCACTGCGGCCAAACATGTCAGTACAAGATAAACGCACTGCGGGCAAACATGTCAGTACAAGATAAACGCAATGGGGGCAAACATGTCAGTACAAGATAAACGCACTGCGGCCAAACATGTCAGTACAAGATAAACGCACTGCGGGCAAACATGTCAGTACAAGATAAACGCACTGCGGGCAACATGTCAGCACAAAATAAACGCATTGCGGGCAAACATGTCAGTACAAGATAAACGCACTGCGGGCAAACATGTCAGTACAAAATAAACGCACTGCGGGCAAACATGTCAGTACAAAATAAACGCACTGTGGGCAAACATGTCAGTACAAGATAAACGCACTGCGGGCAAACATGTCAGTACAAGATAAACGCAATGCGGGCAAACATGTCAGTACAAGATAAACGCACTGCGGGCAAACATGTCAGTACAAGATAAACGCACTGCGGGCAAACATGTCAGTACAAAATAAACGCACTGCGGGCAAACATGTCAGTACAAAATAAACGCAATGGGGCAAACATGTCAGTACAAGATAAACGCACTGCGGCCAAACATGTCAGTACAAGATAAACGCACTGCGGGCAAACATGTCAGTACAAGATAAACGCAATGGGGGCAAACATGTCAGTACAAGATAAACGCACTGCGGCCAAACATGTCAGTACAAAATAAACGCAATGGGGGCAAACATGTCAGTACAAAATAAACGCAATGGGGCAAACATGTCAGTACAAGATAAACGCACTGCGGCCAAACATGTCAGTACAAGATAAACGCACTGCGGGCAAACATGTCAGTACAAGATAAACGCAATGGGGGCAAACATGTCAGTACAAGATAAACGCACTGCGGGCAAACATGTCAGTACAAGAACGCACTGCGGGCAAACATGTCAGCACAAAATAAACGCACTGCGGGCAACATGTCAGCACAAAATAAACGCATTGCGGGCAACATGTCAGCACAAAATAAACACACTGCGGGCAAACATGTCAGTACAAGATAAACGCAATGTGAGAAACATGTCAGTACAAAATAAACACACTGCGGGCAACATGTCAGTACAAAATAAACACACTGCGGGCAAACATGTCAGTACAAAATAAACGCATTGCGGGCAACATGTCAGTACAAAATAAACACACTGCGGGCAAACATGTCAGCACAAAATAAACGCACTGCGGGCAAACATGTCAGTACAAAATAAACACACTGCGGGCAAACATGTCAGTACAAAATAAACGCATTGCGGGCAACATGTCAGTACAAAATAAACGCAATGGGGGCAAACATGTCAGCACAAGATAAACGCAATGTGAGAAACATGTCAGTACAAAATAAACACACTGCAGGCAACATGTCAGTACAAAATAAACACACTGCGGGCAAACATGTCAGTACAAAATAAACGCATTGCGGGCAACATGTCAGTACAAAATAAACACACTGCGGGCAACATGTCAGTACAAAATAAACGCACTGCGGGCAAACATGTCAGTACAAAATAAACACACTGCGGGCAAACATGTCAGTACAAAATAAACGCATTGCGGGCAACATGTCAGTACAAAATAAACGCAATGGGGGCAAACATGTCAGCACAAAATAAACGCATTGCGGGCAACATGTCAGCACAAAATAAACGCACTGTGGGCAACACGTCAGTACAAAATAAACGCAATGGGGGCAAACATGTCAGTACAAAATAAACACACTGCGGGCAAACATGTCAGTACAAAATAAACGCAATGGGGGCAAACATGTCAGTACAAAATAAACACACTGCGGGCAAACATGTCAGTACAAAATAAACGCATTGCGGGCAAACATGTCAGTACAAAATAAACGCATTGCGGGCAACATGTCAGCACAAAATAAACGCACTGTGGGCAACACGTCAGTACAAAATAAACACACTGCGGGCAAACATGTCAGCACAAAATAAACGCAATGGGGGCAAACATGTCAGTACAAAATAAACGCACTGCGGGCAAACATGTCAGTACAAAATAAACACACTGCGGGCAAACATGTCAGTACAAAATAAACACACTGCGGGCAAACATGTCAGTACAAAATAAACGCAATGGGGGCAAACATGTCAGTACAAAATAAACACACTGCGGGCAAACATGTCAGTACAAAATAAACACACTGCGGGCAAACATGTCAGTACAAAATAAACGCAATGGGGCAAACATGTCAGTACAAAATAAACGCACTGCGGGCAACATGTCAGCACAAAATAAACGCAATGGGGGCAAACATGTCAGTACAAAATAAACACACTGCGGGCAAACATGTCAGTACAAGATAAACGCATTGCGGGCAACATGTCAGCACAAAATAAACGCATTGCGGGCAAACATGTCAGTACAAGATAAACGCACTGCGGGCAACATGTCAGCACAAAATAAACGCATTGCGGGCAAACATGTCAGTACAAGATAAACGCACTGCGGGCAAACATGTCAGTACAAAATAAACGCACTGTGGGCAAACATGTCAGTACAAGATAAACGCACTGCGGGCAAACATGTCAGTACAAGATAAACGCAATGGGGGCAAACATGTCAGTACAAGATAAACGCACTGCGGGCAAACATGTCAGTACAAGATAAACGCAATGCGGGCAAACATGTCAGTACAAAATAAACGCAATGGGGGCAAACATGTCAGCACAAAATAAACGCATTGCGGGCAACATGTCAGCACAAAATAAACGCACTGTGGGCAAACATGTCAGTACAAGATAAACGCACTGCGGGCAACATGTCAGCACAAAATAAACGCATTGCGGGCAAACATGTCAGTACAAGATAAACGCACTGCGGGCAAACATGTCAGTACAAAATAAACGCACTGTGGGCAAACATGTCAGTTCAAGATAAACGCACTGCGGGCAAACATGTCAGTACAAGATAAACGCAATGGGGGCAAACATGTCAGTACAAGATAAACGCACTGCGGGCAAACATGTCAGTACAAGATAAACGCAATGCGGGCAAACATGTCAGTACAAAATAAACGCAATGCGGGCAAACATGTCAGTACAAAATAAACGCAATGGGGGCAAACATGTCAGCACAAAATAAACGCATTGCGGGCAACATGTCAGCACAAAATAAACGCAATGGGGGCAAACATGTCAGCACAAAATAAACGCAATGGGGGCAAACATGTCAGTACAAAATAAACGCACTGCGGGCAAACATGTCAGTACAAAATAAACACACTGCGGGCAAACATGTCAGTACAAAATAAACACACTGCGGGCAAACATGTCAGTACAAAATAAACGCAATGGGAGCAAACATATCAGTACAAGATAAACGCAATGGGGGCAAACATGTCAGTACAAGATAAACGCACTGCGGGCATACATGTCAGTACAAGATAAACGCACTGCAGGCAAACATGTCAGTACAAGATAAACGCAATGGGGCAAACATGTCAGTACAAAATAAACGCATTGCGGGCAACATGTCAGCACAAAATAAACGCAATGGGGGCAAACATGTCAGTACAAAATAAACACACTGCGGGCAAACATGTCAGCACAAAATAAACGCAATGGGGGCAAACATGTCAGTACAAAATAAACACACTGCGGGCAAACATGTCAGTACAAGATAAACGCAATGCGGGCAAACATGTCAGTACAAAATAAACGCACTGCGGGCAAACATGTCAGTACAAAATAAACACACTGCGGGCAAACATGTCAGTACAAAATAAACACACTGCGGGCAAACATGTCAGTACAAAATAAACGCAATGGGGGCAAACATGTCAGTACAAAATAAACACACTGCGGGCAAACATGTCAGTACAAAATAAACACACTGCGGGCAAACATGTCAGTACAAGATAAACGCACTGCGGGCAAACATGTCAGTACAAAATAAACACACTGCGGGCAAACATGTCAGTACAAAATAAACACACTGCGGGCAAACATGTCAGTACAAAATAAACGCAATGGGGGCAAACATGTCAGTACAAAATAAACACACTGCGGGCAAACATGTCAGTACAAAATAAACACACTGCGGGCAAACATGTCAGTACAAAATAAACGCATTGCGGGCAACATGTCAGCACAAAATAAACGCAATGGGGGCAAACATGTCAGTACAAAATAAACACACTGCGGGCAAACATGTCAGTACAAGATAAACGCAATGGGGGCAAACATGTCAGTACAAAATAAACACACTGCGGGCAAACATGTCAGTACAAGATAAACGCATTGCGGGCAACATGTCAGCACAAAATAAACGCATTGCGGGCAAACATGTCAGTACAAGATAAACGCACTGCGGGCAACATGTCAGCACAAAATAAACGCAATGCGGGCAACATGTCAGTACAAAATAAACGCACTGCGGGCAACATGTCAGAACAAAATAAACGCACTGCGGGCAAACATGTCAGTACAAAATAAACGCACTGCGGGCAAACATGTCAGTACAAAATAAACGCATTGCGGGCAACATGTCAGAACAAAATAAACGCATTGCGGGCAAACATGTCAGTACAAGATAAACGCACTGCGGGCAAACATGTCAGTACAAGATAAACGCACTGCGGGCAAACATGTCAGTACAAAATAAACGCACTGCGGGCAAACATGTCAGTACAAGATAAACGCAATGGGGGCAAACATGTCAGTACAAGATAAACGCACTGCGGGCAAACATGTCAGTACAAGATAAACGCACTGCGGGCAAACATGTCAGTACAAGATAAACGCACTGCGGGCAAACATGTCAGTACAAGATAAACGCACTGCGGGCAAACATGTCAGTACAAGATAAACGCACTGCGGGCAAACATGTCAGTACAAGATAAACGCAATGCGGGCAAACATGTCAGTACAAGATAAACGCACTGCGGGCAAACATGTCAGTACAAGATAAACGCAATGCGGGCAAACATGTCAGTACAAAATAAACGCACTGCGGGCAAACATGTCAGTACAAAATAAACGCACTGCGGGCAAACATGTCAGTACAAAATAAACGCACTGCGGGAAAACATGTCAGTACAAAATAAACGCACTGCGGGCAAACATGTCAGTACAAAATAAACGCACTGCGGGCAAACATGTCCGTACAAAATAAACGCACTGCGGGCAAACATGTCAGTACAAAATAAACGCACTGCGGGCAAACATGTCAGTACAAGATAAACGCACTGCGGGCAAACATGTCAGTACAAGATAAACGCAATGCGGGCAAACATGTCAGTACAAGATAAACGCACTGCGGCCAAACATGTCAGTACAAGATAAACGCACGGCGGGCATGCATGTCAGTACAAGATAAACGCAATGCGGCCAAACATGTCAGTACAAAATAAACGCAATGCGGGCAAACATGTCAGTACAAGATAAACTCACTGCGGGCAAACATGTCAGTACAAGATAAACGCAATGCGGGCAAACATGTCAGTACAAAATAAACGCAATGCGGGCAAACATGTCAGTACAAAATAAACGCAATGGGGGCAAACATGTCAGTACAAAATAAATGCAATGGAGGCAAACATGTCAGTACAAGATAAACTCACTGCGGGCAAACATGTCAGTACAAGATAAACGCACTGCGGGCAAACATGTCAGTACAAGATAAACGCAATGCGGGCAAACATGTCAGTACAAAATAAACGCAATGCGGGCAAACATGTCAGTACAAAATAAACGCACTGCGGGCAAACATGTCAGTACAAAATAAACACACTGCGGGCAAACATGTCAGTACAAAATAAACGCAATGGGGCAAACATGTCAGTACAAAATAAACGCATTGCGGGCAACATGTCAGTACAAAATAAACACACTGCGGGCAAACATGTCAGTACAAGATAAACACACTGCGGGCAAACATGTCAGTACAAAATAAACGCATTGCGGGCAACATGTCAGCACAAAATAAACGCAATGGGGGCAAACATGTCAGTACAAAATAAACACACTGCGGGCAAACATGTCAGCACAAAATAAACGCATTGCGGGCAAACATGTCAGTACAAGATAAACGCACTGCGGGCAAACATGTCAGTACAAGATAAACGCACTGCGGGCAAACATGTCAGTACAAGATAAACGCACTGCGGGCAACATGTCAGCACAAAATAAACGCATTGCGGGCAAACATGTCAGTACAAGATAAACGCACTGCGGGCAAACATGTCAGTACAAAATAAACGCACTGCGGGCAAACATGTCAGTACAAAATAAACGCACTGTGGGCAAACATGTCAGTACAAGATAAACGCACTGCGGGCAAACATGTCAGTACAAGATAAACGCAATGCGGGCAAACATGTCAGTACAAGATAAACGCACTGCGGGCAAACATGTCAGTACAAGATAAACGCACTGCGGGCAAACATGTCAGTACAAAATAAACGCACTGCGGGCAAACATGTCAGTACAAAATAAACGCAATGGGGCAAACATGTCAGTACAAGATAAACGCACTGCGGCCAAACATGTCAGTACAAGATAAACGCACTGCGGGCAAACATGTCAGTACAAGATAAACGCAATGGGGGCAAACATGTCAGTACAAGATAAACGCACTGCGGCCAAACATGTCAGTACAAGATAAACGCACTGCGGGCAAACATGTCAGTACAAGATAAACGCACTGCGGGCAACATGTCAGCACAAAATAAACGCATTGCGGGCAAACATGTCAGTACAAGATAAACGCACTGCGGGCAAACATGTCAGTACAAAATAAACGCACTGCGGGCAAACATGTCAGTACAAAATAAACGCACTGTGGGCAAACATGTCAGTACAAGATAAACGCACTGCGGGCAAACATGTCAGTACAAGATAAACGCAATGCGGGCAAACATGTCAGTACAAGATAAACGCACTGCGGGCAAACATGTCAGTACAAGATAAACGCACTGCGGGCAAACATGTCAGTACAAAATAAACGCACTGCGGGCAAACATGTCAGTACAAAATAAACGCAATGGGGCAAACATGTCAGTACAAGATAAACGCACTGCGGCCAAACATGTCAGTACAAGATAAACGCACTGCGGGCAAACATGTCAGTACAAGATAAACGCAATGGGGGCAAACATGTCAGTACAAGATAAACGCACTGCGGCCAAACATGTCAGTACAAAATAAACGCAATGGGGGCAAACATGTCAGTACAAAATAAACGCAATGGGGCAAACATGTCAGTACAAGATAAACGCACTGCGGCCAAACATGTCAGTACAAGATAAACGCACTGCGGGCAAACATGTCAGTACAAGATAAACGCAATGGGGGCAAACATGTCAGTACAAGATAAACGCACTGCGGGCAAACATGTCAGTACAAGAACGCACTGCGGGCAAACATGTCAGCACAAAATAAACGCACTGCGGGCAACATGTCAGCACAAAATAAACGCATTGCGGGCAACATGTCAGCACAAAATAAACACACTGCGGGCAAACATGTCAGTACAAGATAAACGCAATGTGAGAAACATGTCAGTACAAAATAAACACACTGCGGGCAACATGTCAGTACAAAATAAACACACTGCGGGCAAACATGTCAGTACAAAATAAACGCATTGCGGGCAACATGTCAGTACAAAATAAACACACTGCGGGCAAACATGTCAGCACAAAATAAACGCACTGCGGGCAAACATGTCAGTACAAAATAAACACACTGCGGGCAAACATGTCAGTACAAAATAAACGCATTGCGGGCAACATGTCAGTACAAAATAAACGCAATGGGGGCAAACATGTCAGCACAAGATAAACGCAATGTGAGAAACATGTCAGTACAAAATAAACACACTGCAGGCAACATGTCAGTACAAAATAAACACACTGCGGGCAAACATGTCAGTACAAAATAAACGCATTGCGGGCAACATGTCAGTACAAAATAAACACACTGCGGGCAACATGTCAGTACAAAATAAACGCACTGCGGGCAAACATGTCAGTACAAAATAAACACACTGCGGGCAAACATGTCAGTACAAAATAAACGCATTGCGGGCAACATGTCAGTACAAAATAAACGCAATGGGGGCAAACATGTCAGCACAAAATAAACGCATTGCGGGCAACATGTCAGCACAAAATAAACGCACTGTGGGCAACACGTCAGTACAAAATAAACGCAATGGGGGCAAACATGTCAGTACAAAATAAACACACTGCGGGCAAACATGTCAGTACAAAATAAACGCAATGGGGGCAAACATGTCAGTACAAAATAAACACACTGCGGGCAAACATGTCAGTACAAAATAAACGCATTGCGGGCAAACATGTCAGTACAAAATAAACGCATTGCGGGCAACATGTCAGCACAAAATAAACGCACTGTGGGCAACACGTCAGTACAAAATAAACACACTGCGGGCAAACATGTCAGCACAAAATAAACGCAATGGGGGCAAACATGTCAGTACAAAATAAACGCACTGCGGGCAAACATGTCAGTACAAAATAAACACACTGCGGGCAAACATGTCAGTACAAAATAAACACACTGCGGGCAAACATGTCAGTACAAAATAAACGCAATGGGGGCAAACATGTCAGTACAAAATAAACACACTGCGGGCAAACATGTCAGTACAAAATAAACACACTGCGGGCAAACATGTCAGTACAAAATAAACGCAATGGGGCAAACATGTCAGTACAAAATAAACGCACTGCGGGCAACATGTCAGCACAAAATAAACGCAATGGGGGCAAACATGTCAGTACAAAATAAACACACTGCGGGCAAACATGTCAGTACAAGATAAACGCATTGCGGGCAACATGTCAGCACAAAATAAACGCATTGCGGGCAAACATGTCAGTACAAGATAAACGCACTGCGGGCAACATGTCAGCACAAAATAAACGCATTGCGGGCAAACATGTCAGTACAAGATAAACGCACTGCGGGCAAACATGTCAGTACAAAATAAACGCACTGTGGGCAAACATGTCAGTACAAGATAAACGCACTGCGGGCAAACATGTCAGTACAAGATAAACGCAATGGGGGCAAACATGTCAGTACAAGATAAACGCACTGCGGGCAAACATGTCAGTACAAGATAAACGCAATGCGGGCAAACATGTCAGTACAAAATAAACGCAATGGGGGCAAACATGTCAGCACAAAATAAACGCATTGCGGGCAACATGTCAGCACAAAATAAACGCACTGTGGGCAAACATGTCAGTACAAGATAAACGCACTGCGGGCAACATGTCAGCACAAAATAAACGCATTGCGGGCAAACATGTCAGTACAAGATAAACGCACTGCGGGCAAACATGTCAGTACAAAATAAACGCACTGTGGGCAAACATGTCAGTTCAAGATAAACGCACTGCGGGCAAACATGTCAGTACAAGATAAACGCAATGGGGGCAAACATGTCAGTACAAGATAAACGCACTGCGGGCAAACATGTCAGTACAAGATAAACGCAATGCGGGCAAACATGTCAGTACAAAATAAACGCAATGCGGGCAAACATGTCAGTACAAAATAAACGCAATGGGGGCAAACATGTCAGCACAAAATAAACGCATTGCGGGCAACATGTCAGCACAAAATAAACGCAATGGGGGCAAACATGTCAGCACAAAATAAACGCAATGGGGGCAAACATGTCAGTACAAAATAAACGCACTGCGGGCAAACATGTCAGTACAAAATAAACACACTGCGGGCAAACATGTCAGTACAAAATAAACACACTGCGGGCAAACATGTCAGTACAAAATAAACGCAATGGGAGCAAACATATCAGTACAAGATAAACGCAATGGGGGCAAACATGTCAGTACAAGATAAACGCACTGCGGGCATACATGTCAGTACAAGATAAACGCACTGCAGGCAAACATGTCAGTACAAGATAAACGCAATGGGGCAAACATGTCAGTACAAAATAAACGCATTGCGGGCAACATGTCAGCACAAAATAAACGCAATGGGGGCAAACATGTCAGTACAAAATAAACACACTGCGGGCAAACATGTCAGCACAAAATAAACGCAATGGGGGCAAACATGTCAGTACAAAATAAACACACTGCGGGCAAACATGTCAGTACAAGATAAACGCAATGCGGGCAAACATGTCAGTACAAAATAAACGCACTGCGGGCAAACATGTCAGTACAAAATAAACACACTGCGGGCAAACATGTCAGTACAAAATAAACACACTGCGGGCAAACATGTCAGTACAAAATAAACGCAATGGGGGCAAACATGTCAGTACAAAATAAACACACTGCGGGCAAACATGTCAGTACAAAATAAACACACTGCGGGCAAACATGTCAGTACAAGATAAACGCACTGCGGGCAAACATGTCAGTACAAAATAAACACACTGCGGGCAAACATGTCAGTACAAAATAAACACACTGCGGGCAAACATGTCAGTACAAAATAAACGCAATGGGGGCAAACATGTCAGTACAAAATAAACACACTGCGGGCAAACATGTCAGTACAAAATAAACACACTGCGGGCAAACATGTCAGTACAAAATAAACGCATTGCGGGCAACATGTCAGCACAAAATAAACGCAATGGGGGCAAACATGTCAGTACAAAATAAACACACTGCGGGCAAACATGTCAGTACAAGATAAACGCAATGGGGGCAAACATGTCAGTACAAAATAAACACACTGCGGGCAAACATGTCAGTACAAGATAAACGCATTGCGGGCAACATGTCAGCACAAAATAAACGCATTGCGGGCAAACATGTCAGTACAAGATAAACGCACTGCGGGCAACATGTCAGCACAAAATAAACGCAATGCGGGCAACATGTCAGTACAAAATAAACGCACTGCGGGCAAACATTTCACCACAAAATAAACGCAATGCGGGCAAACATGTCAGCACAAAATAAACGCAGTGCGGGCAAACATGTCAGTACAAGATAAACGCACTGCGGGCAAACATGTCAGTACAAAATAAACGCACTGCGGGCAACATGTCAGTACAAAATAAACGCACTGCGGGCAAACATGTCAGTACAAGATAAACGCACTGCGGGCAAACATGTCAGTACAAAATAAACGCACTGCGGGCAACATGTCAGTACAAGATAAACGCATTGCGGGCAAACATGTCAGTACAAAATAAACGCACTGCGGGCAACATGTCAGTACAAGATAAACGCATTGCGGGCAAACATGTCAGTACAAGATAAACGCACTGCGGGCAAACATGTCAGTACAAAATAAACGCACTGCGGGCAACATGTCAGAACAAAATAAACGCACTGCGGGCAAACATGTCAGTACAAAATAAACGCACTGCGGGCAAACATGTCAGTACAAAATAAACGCATTGCGGGCAACATGTCAGAACAAAATAAACGCATTGCGGGCAAACATGTCAGTACAAGATAAACGCACTGCGGGCAAACATGTCAGTACAAGATAAACGCACTGCGGGCAAACATGTCAGTACAAAATAAACGCACTGCGGGCAAACATGTCAGTACAAGATAAACGCAATGGGGGCAAACATGTCAGTACAAGATAAACGCACTGCGGGCAAACATGTCAGTACAAGATAAACGCACTGCGGGCAAACATGTCAGTACAAGATAAACGCACTGCGGGCAAACATGTCAGTACAAGATAAACGCACTGCGGGCAAACATGTCAGTACAAGATAAACGCACTGCGGGCAAACATGTCAGTACAAGATAAACGCAATGCGGGCAAACATGTCAGTACAAGATAAACGCACTGCGGGCAAACATGTCAGTACAAGATAAACGCAATGCGGGCAAACATGTCAGTACAAAATAAACGCACTGCGGGCAAACATGTCAGTACAAAATAAACGCACTGCGGGCAAACATGTCAGTACAAAATAAACGCACTGCGGGAAAACATGTCAGTACAAAATAAACGCACTGCGGGCAAACATGTCAGTACAAAATAAACGCACTGCGGGCAAACATGTCCGTACAAAATAAACGCACTGCGGGCAAACATGTCAGTACAAAATAAACGCACTGCGGGCAAACATGTCAGTACAAGATAAACGCACTGCGGGCAAACATGTCAGTACAAGATAAACGCAATGCGGGCAAACATGTCAGTACAAGATAAACGCACTGCGGCCAAACATGTCAGTACAAGATAAACGCACGGCGGGCATGCATGTCAGTACAAGATAAACGCAATGCGGCCAAACATGTCAGTACAAAATAAACGCAATGCGGGCAAACATGTCAGTACAAGATAAACTCACTGCGGGCAAACATGTCAGTACAAGATAAACGCAATGCGGGCAAACATGTCAGTACAAAATAAACGCAATGCGGGCAAACATGTCAGTACAAAATAAACGCAATGGGGGCAAACATGTCAGTACAAAATAAATGCAATGGAGGCAAACATGTCAGTACAAGATAAACTCACTGCGGGCAAACATGTCAGTACAAGATAAACGCACTGCGGGCAAACATGTCAGTACAAAATAAACGCACTGCGGGCAAACATGTCAGTACAAAATAAACGCACTGCGGGCAAACATGTCAGAACAAAATAAACGCACTGCGGGCAACATGTCAGTACAAAATAAACGCACTGCGGGCAAACATGTCAGTACAAGATAAACGCACTGCGGGCAAACATGTCAGTACAAGATAAACGCACTGCGGGCAAACATGTCAGCACAAGATAAACGCACTGCGGGCAAACATGTCAGTACAAAATAAATGCACTGCGGGCAAACATGTCAGTACAAGATAAACGCACTGCGGGCAAACATGTCAGTACAAAATAAACACACTGCGGGCAAACATGTCAGTACAAAATAAACACACTGCGGGCAAACATGTCAGTACAAAATAAACGCAATGGGGGCAAACATGTCAGTACAAAATAAACACACTGCGGGCAAACATGTCAGTACAAAATAAACACACTGCGGGCAAACATGTCAGTACAAAATAAACGCATTGCGGGCAACATGTCAGCACAAAATAAACGCAATGGGGGCAAACATGTCAGTACAAAATAAACACACTGCGGGCAAACATGTCAGTACAAGATAAACGCAATGGGGGCAAACATGTCAGTACAAAATAAACACACTGCGGGCAAACATGTCAGTACAAGATAAACGCATTGCGGGCAACATGTCAGCACAAAATAAACGCATTGCGGGCAAACATGTCAGTACAAGATAAACGCACTGCGGGCAACATGTCAGCACAAAATAAACGCAATGCGGGCAACATGTCAGTACAAAATAAACGCACTGCGGGCAAACATTTCACCACAAAATAAACGCAATGCGGGCAAACATGTCAGCACAAAATAAACGCAGTGCGGGCAAACATGTCAGTACAAGATAAACGCACTGCGGGCAAACATGTCAGTACAAAATAAACGCACTGCGGGCAACATGTCAGAACAAAATAAACGCACTGCGGGCAAACATGTCAGTACAAAATAAACGCACTGCGGGCAAACATGTCAGTACAAAATAAACGCATTGCGGGCAACATGTCAGAACAAAATAAACGCATTGCGGGCAAACATGTCAGTACAAGATAAACGCACTGCGGGCAAACATGTCAGTACAAGATAAACGCACTGCGGGCAAACATGTCAGTACAAAATAAACGCACTGCGGGCAAACATGTCAGTACAAGATAAACGCAATGGGGGCAAACATGTCAGTACAAGATAAACGCACTGCGGGCAAACATGTCAGTACAAGATAAACGCACTGCGGGCAAACATGTCAGTACAAGATAAACGCACTGCGGGCAAACATGTCAGTACAAGATAAACGCACTGCGGGCAAACATGTCAGTACAAGATAAACGCACTGCGGGCAAACATGTCAGTACAAGATAAACGCAATGCGGGCAAACATGTCAGTACAAGATAAACGCACTGCGGGCAAACATGTCAGTACAAGATAAACGCAATGCGGGCAAACATGTCAGTACAAAATAAACGCACTGCGGGCAAACATGTCAGTACAAAATAAACGCACTGCGGGCAAACATGTCAGTACAAAATAAACGCACTGCGGGAAAACATGTCAGTACAAAATAAACGCACTGCGGGCAAACATGTCAGTACAAAATAAACGCACTGCGGGCAAACATGTCCGTACAAAATAAACGCACTGCGGGCAAACATGTCAGTACAAAATAAACGCACTGCGGGCAAACATGTCAGTACAAGATAAACGCACTGCGGGCAAACATGTCAGTACAAGATAAACGCAATGGGGGCAAACATGTCAGTACAAGATAAACTCACTGCGGGCAAACATGTCAGTACAAGATAAACGCAATGCGGGCAAACATGTCAGTACAAAATAAACGCAATGCGGGCAAACATGTCAGTACAAAATAAACGCAATGGGGGCAAACATGTCAGTACAAAATAAATGCAATGGAGGCAAACATGTCAGTACAAGATAAACTCACTGCGGGCAAACATGTCAGTACAAGATAAACGCACTGCGGGCAAACATGTCAGTACAAAATAAACGCACTGCGGGCAAACATGTCAGTACAAAATAAACGCACTGCGGGCAAACATGTCAGTACAAGATAAACGCAATGGGGGCAAACATGTCAGTACAAGATAAACGCACTGCGGGCAAACATGTCAGTACAAGATAAACGCACTGCGGGCAAACATGTCAGTACAAGATAAACGCACTGCGGGCAAACATGTCAGTACAAGATAAACGCACTGCGGGCAAACATGTCAGTACAAGATAAACGCACTGCGGGCAAACATGTCAGTACAAGATAAACGCAATGCGGGCAAACATGTCAGTACAAGATAAACGCACTGCGGGCAAACATGTCAGTACAAGATAAACGCAATGCGGGCAAACATGTCAGTACAAAATAAACGCACTGCGGGCAAACATGTCAGTACAAAATAAACGCACTGCGGGCAAACATGTCAGTACAAAATAAACGCACTGCGGGAAAACATGTCAGTACAAAATAAACGCACTGCGGGCAAACATGTCAGTACAAAATAAACGCACTGCGGGCAAACATGTCCGTACAAAATAAACGCACTGCGGGCAAACATGTCAGTACAAAATAAACGCACTGCGGGCAAACATGTCAGTACAAGATAAACGCACTGCGGGCAAACATGTCAGTACAAGATAAACGCAATGGGGGCAAACATGTCAGTACAAGATAAACTCACTGCGGGCAAACATGTCAGTACAAGATAAACGCAATGCGGGCAAACATGTCAGTACAAAATAAACGCAATGCGGGCAAACATGTCAGTACAAAATAAACGCAATGGGGGCAAACATGTCAGTACAAAATAAATGCAATGGAGGCAAACATGTCAGTACAAGATAAACTCACTGCGGGCAAACATGTCAGTACAAGATAAACGCACTGCGGGCAAACATGTCAGTACAAAATAAACGCACTGCGGGCAAACATGTCAGTACAAAATAAACGCACTGCGGGCAAACATGTCAGAACAAAATAAACGCACTGCGGGCAACATGTCAGTACAAAATAAACGCACTGCGGGCAAACATGTCAGTACAAGATAAACGCACTGCGGGCAAACATGTCAGTACAAGATAAACGCACTGCGGGCAAACATGTCAGCACAAGATAAACGCACTGCGGGCAAACATGTCAGTACAAAATAAATGCACTGCGGGCAAACATGTCAGTACAAGATAAACGCACTGCGGGCAAACATGTCAGTACAAGATAAACGCAATGCGGGCATACATGTCAGTACAAGATAAACGCACTGCAGGCAAACATGTCAGTACAAGATAAACGCACTGCGGGCAAACATGTCAGTAAGAGATAAACGCAATGGGGGCAAACATGTCAGTACAAGATAAACGCACTGCGGGCAAACATGTCAGTACAAGATAAACGCACTGCGGGCAAACATGTCAGTACAAAATAAACGCAATGGGGGCAAACATGTCAGCACAAAATAAACGCATTGCGGGCAAACATGTCAGTACAAGATAAACGCACTGCGGGCAAACATGTCAGTACAAGATAAACACACTGCGGGCAAACATGTCAGTACAAGATAAACGCACTGCGGGCAAACATGTCAGTACAAGATAAACGCACTGCGGGCAAACATGTCAGTACAAAGTAAACGCACTGCGGGCAAACATGTCAGTACAAGATAAACGCACTGCGGGCAAACATGTCAGTACAAGATAAACGCACTGCGGGCAAACATGTCAGTACAAGATAAACGCACTGCAGGCAAACATGTCAGTACAAGATAAACGCACTGCGGGCAAACATGTCAGTACAAGATAAACGCAATGGGGGCAAACATGTCAGTACAAGATAAACGCACTGCGGGCAAACGTCAGTACAAGATAAACGCACTGCGGGCATACATGTCAGTACAAGATAAACGCACTGCGGCCAAACATGTCAGTACAAGATAAACGCACTGCGGGCAAACATGTCAGTACAAGATAAACGCAATGGGGGCAAACATGTCAGTACAAGATAAACGCATTGCGGGCAACATGTCAGTACAAAATAAACGCAATGGGGGCAAACATGTCAGCACAAAATAAACGCATTGCGGGCAAACATGTCAGTACAAGATAAACGCACTGCGGGCAAACATGTCAGTACAAAATAAACGCACTGCGGGCAAACATGTCAGTACAAGATAAACGCAATGGGGGCAAACATGTCAGTACAAGATAAACGCACTGCGGGCAAACATGTCAGTACAAGATAAACGCACTGCGGGCAAACATGTCAGTACAAGATAAACGCACTGCGGGCAAACATGTCAGTACAAGATAAACGCACTGCGGGCAAACATGTCAGTACAAGATAAACGCAATGCGGGCAAACATGTCAGTACAAGATAAACGCACTGCGGGCAAACATGTCAGTACAAGATAAACGCAATGCGGGCAAACATGTCAGTACAAGATAAACGCACTGCGGGCAAACATGTCAGTACAAGATAAACGCAATGCGGGCAAACATGTCAGTACAAAATAAACGCACTGCGGGCAAACATGTCAGTACAAGATAAACGCACTGCGGGCAAACATGTCAGTACAAAATAAACACACTGCGGGCAACATGTCAGTACAAGATAAACGCACTGCGGGCAAACATGTCAGTACAAAATAAACGCACTGCGGGCAAACATGTCAGTACAAGATAAACGCACTGCGGGCATACATGTCAGTACAAAATAAACGCAATGCGGGCAAACATGTCAGTACAAGATAAACGCACTGCGGGCAAACATGTCAGTACAAGATAAACGCACTGCGGGCAAACATGTCAGTACAAGATAAACTCACTGCGGGCAAACATGTCAGGACAAGATAAACGCACTGCGGGCATACATGTCAGTACAAGATAAACGCACTGCGGGCAAACATGTCAGTACAAGATAAACGCACTGCGGGCAAACATGTCAGTACAAGATAAACGCACTGCGGGCAAACATGTCAGTACAAGATAAACGCACTGCGGGCAAACATGTCAGTACAAGATAAACGCACTGCGGGCAAACATGTCAGTACAAGATAAACGCACTGCGGGCATACATGTCAGTACAAGATAAACGCACTGCGGACAAACATGTCAGTACAAGATAAACGCACTGCGGGCAAACATGTCAGTACAAGATAAACGCAATGCGGGCATACATGTCAGTACAAGATAAACGCACTGCGGGCAAACATGTCAGTACAAGATAAACGCACTGCGGGCAAACATGTCAGTACAAGATAAACGCACTGCGGGCAAACATGTCAGTACAAGATAAACGCACTGCGGGCAAACATGTCAGTACAAGATAAACGCACTGCGGGCAAACATGTCAGTACAAGATAAACGCACTGCGGGCATACATGTCAGTACAAGATAAACGCACTGCGGACAAACATGTCAGTACAAGATAAACGCACTGCGGGCAAACATGTCAGTACAAGATAAACGCAATGCGGGCAAACATGTCAGTACAAAATACACGCAATGGGGGCAAACATGTCAGTACAAAATATACGCATTGCGGGCAAACATGTCAGTACAAAATAAACGCAATGGGGGCAAACATGTCAGCACAAAATAAACGCAATGGGGGCAAACATGTCAGTACAAAATAAACGCACTGCGGGCAAACATGTCAGTACAAAATAAACGCAATGGGGGCAAACATGTCAGTACAAAATAAACGCATTGCGGGCAACATGTCAGTACAAAATAAACGCAATGGGGGCAAACATGTCAGTACAAAATATACGCATTGCGGGCAAACATGTCAGTACAAAATAAACGCAATGGGGGCAAACATGTCAGCACAAAATAAACGCAATGGGGGCAAACATGTCAGTACAAAATAAACGCACTGCGGGCAAACATGTCAGTACAAAATAAACGCAATGGGGGCAAACATGTCAGCACAAAATAAACGCAATGGGGGCAAACATGTCAGTACAAAATAAACACACTGCGGGCAAACATGTCAGTACAAAATAAACACACTGCGGGCAAACATGTCAGTACAAAATAAACGCAATGGGGGCAAACATGTCAGTACAAAATAAACGCAATGCGGGCAAACATGTCAGTACAAAATAAACGCACTGCGGGCAAACATGTCAGTACAAAATAAACACACTGCGGGCAAACATGTCAGTACAAAATAAACGCAATGGGGC
Source organism: Hyperolius riggenbachi (assembly GCF_040937935.1). Lineage (NCBI taxonomy): Eukaryota > Metazoa > Chordata > Amphibia > Anura > Hyperoliidae > Hyperolius > Hyperolius riggenbachi. The sequence continues at coordinate 1,582,787 of NC_090654.1, read as the reverse complement.
AAACATGTCAGTACAAAATAAACGCATTGCGGGCATACATGTCAGTACAAAATAAACACACTGCGGGCAAACATGTCAGTACAAGATAAACACACTGCGGGCAAACATGTCAGTACAAAATAAACGCATTGCGGGCAACATGTCAGCACAAAATAAACGCAATGGGGGCAAACATGTCAGTACAAAATAAACACACTGCGGGCAAACATGTCAGCACAAAATAAACGCATTGCGGGCAAACATGTCAGTACAAGATAAACGCAATGCGGGCAAACATGTCAGTACAAGATAAACGCACTGCGGGCAAACATGTCAGTACAAGATAAACGCACTGCGGGCAAACATGTCAGTACAAGATAAACGCACTGCGGGCAAACATGTCAGTACAAAATACACGCACTGCGGGCAAACATGTCAGTACAAGATAAACGCACTGCGGGCAAACATGTCAGTACAAGATAAACGCACTGCGGCCAAACATGTCAGTACAAGATAAACGCAATGCAGGCAAACATGTCAGTACAAGATAAACGCACTGCGGGCAAACATGTCAGTACAAGATAAACGCACTGCGGGCATACATGTCAGTACAAGATAAACTCACTGCGGGCAAACATGTCAGTACAAGATAAACGCACTGCGGGCAAACATGTCAGTACAAGATAAACGCACTGCGGGCAAACATGTCAGTACAAAATACACGCAATGGGGGCAAACATGTCAGTACAAGATAAACGCACTGCGGGCAAACATGTCAGTACAAGATAAACGCACTGCGGCCAAACATGTCAGTACAAGATAAACGCACTGCGGGCAAACATGTCAGTACAAGATAAACGCAATGCGGGCAAACATGTCAGTACAAGATAAACGCAATGCGGGCAAACATGTCAGTACAAGATAAACGCAATGCGGGCAAACATGTCAGTACAAGATAAACGCACTGCGGGCAAACATGTCAGTACAAGATAAACGCAATGCGGGCAAACATGTCAGTACAAAATAAACGCAATGCGGGCAAACATGTCAGTACAAAATAAACGCACTGCGGGCAAACATGTCAGTACAAAATAAACACACTGCGGGCAAACATGTCAGTACAAAATAAACGCAATGGGGCAAACATGTCAGTACAAAATAAACGCATTGCGGGCAACATGTCAGTACAAAATAAACACACTGCGGGCAAACATGTCAGTACAAGATAAACACACTGCGGGCAAACATGTCAGTACAAAATAAACGCATTGCGGGCAACATGTCAGCACAAAATAAACGCAATGGGGGCAAACATGTCAGTACAAAATAAACACACTGCGGGCAAACATGTCAGCACAAAATAAACGCATTGCGGGCAAACATGTCAGTACAAGATAAACGCACTGCGGGCAAACATGTCAGTACAAGATAAACGCACTGCGGGCAAACATGTCAGTACAAGATAAACGCACTGCGGGCATACATGTCAGTACAAAATACACGCAATGCGGCCAAACATGTCAGTACAAGATAAACGCACTGCGGGCAAACATGTCAGCACAAAATAAACGCATTGCGGGCAAACATGTCAGTACAAGATAAACGCACTGCGGGCAAACATGTCAGTACAAAATAAACGCACTGTGGGCAAACATGTCAGCACAAAATAAACGCACTGCGGGCAAACATGTCAGTACAAGATAAACGCACTGCGGGCAAACATGTCAGTACAAAATAAACACACTGCGGGCAAACATGTCAGTACAAGATAAACGCACTGCGGGCAAACATGTCAGTACAAAATAAACGCATTGCGGGCAAACATGTCAGTACAAAATAAACACACTGCGGGCAAACATGTCAGTACAAGATAAACGCACTGCGGGCATACATGTCAGTACAAAATAAACGCAATGCGGGCAAACATGTCAGTACAAGATAAACGCACTGCGGGCAAACATGTCAGTACAAGATAAACGCACTGCGGGCAAACATGTCAGTACAAGATAAACTCACTGCGGGCATACATGTCAGTACAAGATAAACGCACTGCGGGCAAACATGTCAGTACAAGATAAACGCACTGCGGGCAAACATGTCAGTACAAGATAAACGCACTGCGGGCAAACATGTCAGTACAAGATAAACGCACTGCGGGCAAACATGTCAGTACAAGATAAACACACTGCGGGCAAACATGTCAGTACAAGATAAACGCACTGCGGGCAAACATGTCAGTACAAGATAAACGCACTGCGGGCATACATGTCAGTACAAGATAAACGCACTGCGGACAAACATGTCAGTACAAGATAAACGCACTGCGGGCAAACATGTCAGTACAAGATAAACGCAATGCGGGCATACATGTCAGTACAAGATAAACGCACTGCGGGCAAACATGTCAGTACAAGATAAACGCAATGCGGGCAAACATGTCAGTACAAAATAAACGCAATGGGGGCAAACATGTCAGTACAAGATAAACGCATTGCGGGCAACATGTCAGCACAAAATAAACGCACTGCGGGCAACATGTCAGTACAAAATAAACGCAATGCGGGCAACATGTCAGTACAAAATAAACGCAATGCGGGCAACATGTCAGCACAAAATAAACGCATTGCGGGCAACATGTCAGTACAAAATAAACGCATTGCGGGCAACATGTCAGTACAAAATAAACGCAATGGGGGCAAACATGTCAGTACAAAATAAACGCATTGCGGGCAACATGTCAGTACAAAATAAACGCAATGGGGGCAAACATGTCAGCACAAAATAAACGCAATGGGGGCAAACATGTCAGCACAAAATAAACGCAATGGGGGCAAACATGTCAGTACAAGATAAACACACTGCGGGCAAACATGTCAGTACAAAATAAACACACTGCGGGCAAACATGTCAGTACAAAATAAACGCAATGGGGGCAAACATGTCAGTACAAAATAAACGCAATGCGGGCAAACATGTCAGTACAAAATAAACGCACTGCGGGCAAACATGTCAGTACAAAATAAACACACTGCGGGCAAACATGTCAGTACAAAATAAACGCAATGGGGCAAACATGTCAGTACAAAATAAACGCATTGCGGGCAACATGTCAGTACAAAATAAACACACTGCGGGCAAACATGTCAGTACAAGATAAACACACTGCGGGCAAACATGTCAGTACAAAATAAATGCAATGGGGGCAAACATGTCAGTACAAGATAAACACACTGCGGGCAAACATGTCAGTACAAGATAAACACACTGCGGGCAAACATGTCAGTACAAAATAAACGCAATGGGGCAAACATGTCAGTACAAAATAAACGCATTGCGGGCAACATGTCAGCACAAAATAAACGCAATGGGGGCAAACATGTCAGTACAAAATAAACACACTGCGGGCAAACATGTCAGCACAAAATAAACGCATTGCGGGCAAACATGTCAGTACAAGATAAACGCAATGCGGGCAAACATGTCAGTACAAGATAAACGCACTGCGGGCAAACATGTCAGTACAAGATAAACGCACTGCGGGCAAACATGTCAGTACAAGATAAACGCACTGCGGGCAAACATGTCAGTACAAAATACACGCACTGCGGGCAAACATGTCAGTACAAGATAAACGCACTGCGGGCAAACATGTCAGTACAAGATAAACGCAATGGGGGCAAACATGTCAGTACAAGATAAACGCACTGCGGGCAAACATGTCAGTACAAGAACGCACTGCGGGCAAACATGTCAGCACAAAATAAACGCACTGCGGGCAACATGTCAGCACAAAATAAACGCATTGCGGGCAACATGTCAGCACAAAATAAACACACTGCGGGCAAACATGTCAGTACAAGATAAACGCAATGTGAGAAACATGTCAGTACAAAATAAACACACTGCGGGCAACATGTCAGTACAAAATAAACACACTGCGGGCAAACATGTCAGTACAAAATAAACGCATTGCGGGCAACATGTCAGTACAAAATAAACACACTGCGGGCAAACATGTCAGCACAAAATAAACGCACTGCGGGCAAACATGTCAGTACAAAATAAACACACTGCGGGCAAACATGTCAGTACAAAATAAACGCATTGCGGGCAACATGTCAGTACAAAATAAACGCAATGGGGGCAAACATGTCAGCACAAGATAAACGCAATGTGAGAAACATGTCAGTACAAAATAAACACACTGCGGGCAACATGTCAGTACAAAATAAACACACTGCGGGCAAACATGTCAGTACAAAATAAACGCATTGCGGGCAACATGTCAGTACAAAATAAACACACTGCGGGCAACATGTCAGTACAAAATAAACGCACTGCGGGCAAACATGTCAGTACAAAATAAACACACTGCGGGCAAACATGTCAGTACAAAATAAACGCATTGCGGGCAACATGTCAGTACAAAATAAACGCAATGGGGGCAAACATGTCAGCACAAAATAAACGCATTGCGGGCAACATGTCAGCACAAAATAAACGCACTGTGGGCAACACGTCAGTACAAAATAAACGCAATGGGGGCAAACATGTCAGTACAAAATAAACACACTGCGGGCAAACATGTCAGTACAAAATAAACGCAATGGGGGCAAACATGTCAGTACAAAATAAACACACTGCGGGCAAACATGTCAGTACAAAATAAACGCATTGCGGGCAAACATGTCAGTACAAAATAAACGCATTGCGGGCAACATGTCAGCACAAAATAAACGCACTGTGGGCAACACGTCAGTACAAAATAAACACACTGCCGGCAAACATGTCAGCACAAAATAAACGCAATGGGGGCAAACATGTCAGTACAAAATAAACGCACTGCGGGCAAACATGTCAGTACAAAATAAACACACTGCGGGCAAACATGTCAGTACAAAATGAACACACTGCGGGCAAACATGTCAGTACAAAATAAACGCAATGGGGGCAAACATGTCAGTACAAAATAAACACACTGCGGGCAAACATGTCAGTACAAAATAAACACACTGCGGGCAAACATGTCAGTACAAAATAAACGCAATGGGGCAAACATGTCAGTACAAAATAAACGCACTGCGGGCAACATGTCAGCACAAAATAAACGCAATGGGGGCAAACATGTCAGTACAAAATAAACACACTGCGGGCAAACATGTCAGTACAAGATAAACGCATTGCGGGCAACATGTCAGCACAAAATAAACGCATTGCGGGCAAACATGTCAGTACAAGATAAACGCACTGCGGGCAAACATGTCAGTACAAGATAAACGCAATGCGGGCAAACATGTCAGTACAAGATAAACGCACTGCGGGCAAACATGTCAGTACAAGATAAACGCAATGCGGGCAAACATGTCAGTACAAAATAAACGCACTGCGGGCAAACATGTCAGTACAAGATAAACGCACTGCGGGCAAACATGTCAGTACAAAATAAACACACTGCGGGCAACATGTCAGTACAAGATAAACGCACTGCGGGCAAACATGTCAGTACAAAATAAACGCACTGCGGGCAAACATGTCAGTACAAGATAAACGCACTGCGGGCATACATGTCAGTACAAAATAAACGCAATGCGGGCAAACATGTCAGTACAAGATAAACGCACTGCGGGCAAACATGTCAGTACAAGATAAACGCACTGCGGGCAAACATGTCAGTACAAGATAAACTCACTGCGGGCAAACATGTCAGGACAAGATAAACGCACTGCGGGCATACATGTCAGTACAAGATAAACGCACTGCGGGCAAACATGTCAGTACAAGATAAACGCACTGCGGGCAAACATGTCAGTACAAGATAAACGCACTGCGGGCAAACATGTCAGTACAAGATAAACGCACTGCGGGCAAACATGTCAGTACAAGATAAACGCACTGCGGGCAAACATGTCAGTACAAGATAAACGCACTGCGGGCATACATGTCAGTACAAGATAAACGCACTGCGGACAAACATGTCAGTACAAGATAAACGCACTGCGGGCAAACATGTCAGTACAAGATAAACGCAATGCGGGCATACATGTCAGTACAAGATAAACGCACTGCGGGCAAACATGTCAGTACAAGATAAACGCACTGCGGGCAAACATGTCAGTACAAGATAAACGCACTGCGGGTAAACATGTCAGTACAAAATAAACACACTGCGGGCAAACATGTCAGTACAAAATAAACGCATTGCGGGCAACATGTCAGTACAAAATAAACGCAATGGGGGCAAACATGTCAGCACAAAATAAACGCATTGCGGGCAACATGTCAGCACAAAATAAACGCACTGTGGGCAACACGTCAGTACAAAATAAACGCAATGGGGGCAAACATGTCAGTACAAAATAAACACACTGCGGGCAAACATGTCAGTACAAAATAAACGCAATGGGGGCAAACATGTCAGTACAAAATAAACACACTGCGGGCAAACATGTCAGTACAAAATAAACGCATTGCGGGCAAACATGTCAGTACAAAATAAACGCATTGCGGGCAACATGTCAGCACAAAATAAACGCACTGTGGGCAACACGTCAGTACAAAATAAACACACTGCCGGCAAACATGTCAGCACAAAATAAACGCAATGGGGGCAAACATGTCAGTACAAAATAAACGCACTGCGGGCAAACATGTCAGTACAAAATAAACACACTGCGGACAAACATGTCAGTACAAAATGAACACACTGCGGGCAAACATGTCAGTACAAAATAAACGCAATGGGGGCAAACATGTCAGTACAAAATAAACACACTGCGGGCAAACATGTCAGTACAAAATAAACACACTGCGGGCAAACATGTCAGTACAAAATAAACGCAATGGGGCAAACATGTCAGTACAAAATAAACGCACTGCGGGCAACATGTCAGCACAAAATAAACGCAATGGGGGCAAACATGTCAGTACAAAATAAACACACTGCGGGCAAACATGTCAGTACAAGATAAACGCATTGCGGGCAACATGTCAGCACAAAATAAACGCATTGCGGGCAAACATGTCAGTACAAGATAAACGCACTGCGGGCAAACATGTCAGTACAAGATAAACGCAATGCGGGCAAACATGTCAGTACAAGATAAACGCACTGCGGGCAAACATGTCAGTACAAGATAAACGCAATGCGGGCAAACATGTCAGTACAAAATAAACGCACTGCGGGCAAACATGTCAGTACAAGATAAACGCACTGCGGGCAAACATGTCAGTACAAAATAAACACACTGCGGGCAACATGTCAGTACAAGATAAACGCACTGCGGGCAAACATGTCAGTACAAAATAAACGCACTGCGGGCAAACATGTCAGTACAAGATAAACGCACTGCGGGCATACATGTCAGTACAAAATAAACGCAATGCGGGCAAACATGTCAGTACAAGATAAACGCACTGCGGGCAAACATGTCAGTACAAGATAAACGCACTGCGGGCAAACATGTCAGTACAAGATAAACTCACTGCGGGCAAACATGTCAGGACAAGATAAACGCACTGCGGGCATACATGTCAGTACAAGATAAACGCACTGCGGGCAAACATGTCAGTACAAGATAAACGCACTGCGGGCAAACATGTCAGTACAAGATAAACGCACTGCGGGCAAACATGTCAGTACAAGATAAACGCACTGCGGGCAAACATGTCAGTACAAGATAAATGCACTGCGGGCAAACATGTCAGTACAAGATAAACGCACTGCGGGCATACATGTCAGTACAAGATAAACGCACTGCGGACAAACATGTCAGTACAAGATAAACGCACTGCGGGCAAACATGTCAGTACAAGATAAACGCAATGCGGGCATACATGTCAGTACAAGATAAACGCACTGCGGGCAAACATGTCAGTACAAGATAAACGCACTGCGGGCAAACATGTCAGTACAAGATAAACGCACTGCGGGCAAACATGTCAGTACAAGATAAACGCACTGCGGGCAAACATGTCAGTACAAGATAAACGCACTGCGGGCAAACATGTCAGTACAAGATAAACGCACTGCGGGCATACATGTCAGTACAAGATAAACGCACTGCGGACAAACATGTCAGTACAAGATAAACGCACTGCGGGCAAACATGTCAGTACAAGATAAACGCAATGCGGGCATACATGTCAGTACAAGATAAACGCACTGCGGGCAAACATGTCAGTACAAGATAAACGCAATGCGGGCAAACATGTCAGTACAAGATAAACGCAATGCGGGCAAACATGTCAGTACAAAATAAACGCAATGGGGGCAAACATGTCAGTACAAGATAAACGCATTGCGGGCAACATGTCAGCACAAAATAAACGCACTGCGGGCAACATGTCAGTACAAAATAAACGCAATGCGGGCAACATGTCAGTACAAAATAAACGCAATGCGGGCAACATGTCAGCACAAAATAAACGCATTGCGGGCAACATGTCAGTACAAAATAAACGCATTGCGGGCAACATGTCAGTACAAAATAAACGCAATGGGGGCAAACATGTCAGTACAAAATAAACGCATTGCGGGCAACATGTCAGTACAAAATAAACGCAATGGGGGCAAACATGTCAGTACAAAATATACGCATTGCGGGCAAACATGTCAGTACAAAATAAACGCAATGGGGGCAAACATGTCAGCACAAAATAAACGCAATGGGGGCAAACATGTCAGTACAAAATAAACGCACTGCGGGCAAACATGTCAGTACAAAATAAACGCAATGGGGGCAAACATGTCAGCACAAAATAAACGCAATGGGGGCAAACATGTCAGTACAAAATAAACACACTGCGGGCAAACATGTCAGTACAAAATAAACACACTGCGGGCAAACATGTCAGTACAAAATAAACGCAATGGGGGCAAACATGTCAGTACAAAATAAACGCAATGCGGGCAAACATGTCAGTACAAAATAAACGCACTGCGGGCAAACATGTCAGTACAAAATAAACACACTGCGGGCAAACATGTCAGTACAAAATAAACGCAATGGGGCAAACATGTCAGTACAAAATAAACGCATTGCGGGCATACATGTCAGTACAAAATAAACACACTGCGGGCAAACATGTCAGTACAAGATAAACACACTGCGGGCAAACATGTCAGTACAAAATAAACGCATTGCGGGCAACATGTCAGCACAAAATAAACGCAATGGGGGCAAACATGTCAGTACAAAATAAACACACTGCGGGCAAACATGTCAGCACAAAATAAACGCATTGCGGGCAAACATGTCAGTACAAGATAAACGCAATGCGGGCAAACATGTCAGTACAAGATAAACGCACTGCGGGCAAACATGTCAGTACAAGATAAACGCACTGCGGGCAAACATGTCAGTACAAGATAAACGCACTGCGGGCAAACATGTCAGTACAAAATACACGCACTGCGGGCAAACATGTCAGTACAAGATAAACGCACTGCGGGCAAACATGTCAGTACAAGATAAACGCACTGCGGCCAAACATGTCAGTACAAGATAAACGCAATGCAGGCAAACATGTCAGTACAAGATAAACGCACTGCGGGCAAACATGTCAGTACAAGATAAACGCACTGCGGGCATACATGTCAGTACAAGATAAACTCACTGCGGGCAAACATGTCAGTACAAGATAAACGCACTGCGGGCAAACATGTCAGTACAAGATAAACGCACTGCGGGCAAACATGTCAGTACAAAATACACGCAATGGGGGCAAACATGTCAGTACAAGATAAACGCACTGCGGGCAAACATGTCAGTACAAGATAAACGCACTGCGGCCAAACATGTCAGTACAAGATAAACGCACTGCGGGCAAACATGTCAGTACAAGATAAACGCAATGCGGGCAAACATGTCAGTACAAGATAAACGCAATGCGGGCAAACATGTCAGTACAAGATAAACGCAATGCGGGCAAACATGTCAGTACAAGATAAACGCACTGCGGGCAAACATGTCAGTACAAGATAAACGCAATGCGGGCAAACATGTCAGTACAAAATAAACGCAATGCGGGCAAACATGTCAGTACAAAATAAACGCACTGCGGGCAAACATGTCAGTACAAAATAAACACACTGCGGGCAAACATGTCAGTACAAAATAAACGCAATGGGGCAAACATGTCAGTACAAAATAAACGCATTGCGGGCAACATGTCAGTACAAAATAAACACACTGCGGGCAAACATGTCAGTACAAGATAAACACACTGCGGGCAAACATGTCAGTACAAAATAAACGCATTGCGGGCAACATGTCAGCACAAAATAAACACACTGCGGGCAAACATGTCAGCACAAAATAAACGCATTGCGGGCAAACATGTCAGTACAAGATAAACGCACTGCGGGCAAACATGTCAGTACAAGATAAACGCACTGCGGGCAAACATGTCAGTACAAGATAAACGCACTGCGGGCATACATGTCAGTACAAAATACACGCAATGCGGCCAAACATGTCAGTACAAGATAAACGCACTGCGGGCAAACATGTCAGCACAAAATAAACGCATTGCGGGCAAACATGTCAGTACAAGATAAACGCACTGCGGGCAAACATGTCAGTACAAAATAAACGCACTGTGGGCAAACATGTCAGCACAAAATAAACGCACTGCGGGCAAACATGTCAGTACAAGATAAACGCACTGCGGGCAAACATGTCAGTACAAGATAAACACACTGCGGGCAAACATGTCAGTACAAGATAAACGCACTGCGGGCAAACATGTCAGTACAAGATAAACGCACTGCGGGCATACATGTCAGTACAAGATAAACGCACTGCGGACAAACATGTCAGTACAAGATAAACGCACTGCGGGCAAACATGTCAGTACAAGATAAACGCAATGCGGGCATACATGTCAGTACAAGATAAACGCACTGCGGGCAAACATGTCAGTACAAGATAAACGCAATGCGGGCAAACATGTCAGTACAAAATAAACGCAATGGGGGCAAACATGTCAGTACAAGATAAACGCATTGCGGGCAACATGTCAGCACAAAATAAACGCACTGCGGGCAACATGTCAGTACAAAATAAACGCAATGCGGGCAACATGTCAGTACAAAATAAACGCAATGCGGGCAACATGTCAGCACAAAATAAACGCATTGCGGGCAACATGTCAGTACAAAATAAACGCATTGCGGGCAACATGTCAGTACAAAATAAACGCAATGGGGGCAAACATGTCAGTACAAAATAAACGCATTGCGGGCAACATGTCAGTACAAAATAAACGCAATGGGGGCAAACATGTCAGTACAAAATATACGCATTGCGGGCAAACATGTCAGTACAAAATAAACGCAATGGGGGCAAACATGTCAGCACAAAATAAACGCAATGGGGGCAAACATGTCAGTACAAAATAAACGCACTGCGGGCAAACATGTCAGTACAAAATAAACGCAATGGGGGCAAACATGTCAGCACAAAATAAACGCAATGGGGGCAAACATGTCAGTACAAGATAAACACACTGCGGGCAAACATGTCAGTACAAAATAAACACACTGCGGGCAAACATGTCAGTACAAAATAAACGCAATGGGGGCAAACATGTCAGTACAAAATAAACGCAATGCGGGCAAACATGTCAGTACAAAATAAACGCACTGCGGGCAAACATGTCAGTACAAAATAAACACACTGCGGGCAAACATGTCAGTACAAAATAAACGCAATGGGGCAAACATGTCAGTACAAAATAAACGCATTGCGGGCAACATGTCAGTACAAAATAAACACACTGCGGGCAAACATGTCAGTACAAAATAAATGCAATGGGGGCAAACATGTCAGTACAAGATAAACACACTGCGGGCAAACATGTCAGTACAAGATAAACACACTGCGGGCAAACATGTCAGTACAAAATAAACGCAATGGGGCAAACATGTCAGTACAAAATAAACGCATTGCGGGCAACATGTCAGCACAAAATAAACGCAATGGGGGCAAACATGTCAGTACAAGATAAACACACTGCGGGCAAACATGTCAGCACAAAATAAACGCATTGCGGGCAAACATGTCAGTACAAGATAAACGCAATGCGGGCAAACATGTCAGTACAAGATAAACGCACTGCGGGCAAACATGTCAGTACAAGATAAACGCACTGCGGGCAAACATGTCAGTACAAGATAAACGCACTGCGGGCAAACATGTCAGTACAAAATACACGCACTGCGGGCAAACATGTCAGTACAAGATAAACGCACTGCGGGCAAACATGTCAGTACAAGATAAACGCACTGCGGCCAAACATGTCAGTACAAGATAAACGCAATGCAGGCAAACATGTCAGTACAAGATAAACGCACTGCGGGCAAACATGTCAGTACAAGATAAACGCACTGCGGGCATACATGTCAGTACAAGATAAACTCACTGCGGGCAAACATGTCAGTACAAGATAAACGCACTGCGGGCAAACATGTCAGTACAAGATAAACGCACTGCGGGCAAACATGTCAGTACAAAATACACGCAATGGGGGCAAACATGTCAGTACAAGATAAACGCACTGCGGGCAAACATGTCAGTACAAGATAAACGCACTGCGGCCAAACATGTCAGTACAAGATAAACGCACTGCGGGCAAACATGTCAGTACAAGATAAACGCAATGCGGGCAAACATGTCAGTACAAGATAAACGCAATGCGGGCAAACATGTCAGTACAAGATAAACGCAATGCGGGCAAACATGTCAGTACAAGATAAACGCACTGCGGGCAAACATGTCAGTACAAGATAAACGCAATGCGGGCAAACATGTCAGTACAAAATAAACGCAATGCGGGCAAACATGTCAGTACAAAATAAACGCACTGCGGGCAAACATGTCAGTACAAAATAAACACACTGCGGGCAAACATGTCAGTACAAAATAAACGCAATGGGGCAAACATGTCAGTACAAAATAAACGCATTGCGGGCAACATGTCAGTACAAAATAAACACACTGCGGGCAAACATGTCAGTACAAGATAAACACACTGCGGGCAAACATGTCAGTACAAAATAAACGCATTGCGGGCAACATGTCAGCACAAAATAAACGCAATGGGGGCAAACATGTCAGTACAAAATAAACACACTGCGGGCAAACATGTCAGCACAAAATAAACGCATTGCGGGCAAACATGTCAGTACAAGATAAACGCACTGCGGGCAAACATGTCAGTACAAGATAAACGCACTGCGGGCAAACATGTCAGTACAAGATAAACGCACTGCGGGCAACATGTCAGCACAAAATAAACGCATTGCGGGCAAACATGTCAGTACAAGATAAACGCACTGCGGGCAAACATGTCAGTACAAAATAAACGCACTGCGGGCAAACATGTCAGTACAAAATAAACGCACTGTGGGCAAACATGTCAGTACAAGATAAACGCACTGCGGGCAAACATGTCAGTACAAGATAAACGCAATGCGGGCAAACATGTCAGTACAAGATAAACGCACTGCGGGCAAACATGTCAGTACAAGATAAACGCACTGCGGGCAAACATGTCAGTACAAAATAAACGCACTGCGGGCAAACATGTCAGTACAAAATAAACGCAATGGGGCAAACATGTCAGTACAAGATAAACGCACTGCGGCCAAACATGTCAGTACAAGATAAACGCACTGCGGGCAAACATGTCAGTACAAGATAAACGCAATGGGGGCAAACATGTCAGTACAAGATAAACGCACTGCGGGCAAACATGTCAGTACAAGAACGCACTGCGGGCAAACATGTCAGCACAAAATAAACGCACTGCGGGCAACATGTCAGCACAAAATAAACGCATTGCGGGCAACATGTCAGCACAAAATAAACACACTGCGGGCAAACATGTCAGTACAAGATAAACGCAATGTGAGAAACATGTCAGTACAAAATAAACACACTGCGGGCAACATGTCAGTACAAAATAAACACACTGCGGGCAAACATGTCAGTACAAAATAAACGCATTGCGGGCAACATGTCAGTACAAAATAAACACACTGCGGGCAAACATGTCAGCACAAAATAAACGCACTGCGGGCAAACATGTCAGTACAAAATAAACACACTGCGGGCAAACATGTCAGTACAAAATAAACGCATTGCGGGCAACATGTCAGTACAAAATAAACGCAATGGGGGCAAACATGTCAGCACAAGATAAACGCAATGTGAGAAACATGTCAGTACAAAATAAACACACTGCGGGCAACATGTCAGTACAAAATAAACACACTGCGGGCAAACATGTCAGTACAAAATAAACGCATTGCGGGCAACATGTCAGTACAAAATAAACACACTGCGGGCAACATGTCAGTACAAAATAAACGCACTGCGGGCAAACATGTCAGTACAAAATAAACACACTGCGGGCAAACATGTCAGTACAAAATAAACGCATTGCGGGCAACATGTCAGTACAAAATAAACGCAATGGGGGCAAACATGTCAGCACAAAATAAACGCATTGCGGGCAACATGTCAGCACAAAATAAACGCACTGTGGGCAACACGTCAGTACAAAATAAACGCAATGGGGGCAAACATGTCAGTACAAAATAAACACACTGCGGGCAAACATGTCAGTACAAAATAAACGCAATGGGGGCAAACATGTCAGTACAAAATAAACACACTGCGGGCAAACATGTCAGTACAAAATAAACGCATTGCGGGCAAACATGTCAGTACAAAATAAACGCATTGCGGGCAACATGTCAGCACAAAATAAACGCACTGTGGGCAACACGTCAGTACAAAATAAACACACTGCCGGCAAACATGTCAGCACAAAATAAACGCAATGGGGGCAAACATGTCAGTACAAAATAAACGCACTGCGGGCAAACATGTCAGTACAAAATAAACACACTGCGGGCAAACATGTCAGTACAAAATGAACACACTGCGGGCAAACATGTCAGTACAAAATAAACGCAATGGGGGCAAACATGTCAGTACAAAATAAACACACTGCGGGCAAACATGTCAGTACAAAATAAACACACTGCGGGCAAACATGTCAGTACAAAATAAACGCAATGGGGCAAACATGTCAGTACAAAATAAACGCACTGCGGGCAACATGTCAGCACAAAATAAACGCAATGGGGGCAAACATGTCAGTACAAAATAAACACACTGCGGGCAAACATGTCAGTACAAGATAAACGCATTGCGGGCAACATGTCAGCACAAAATAAACGCATTGCGGGCAAACATGTCAGTACAAGATAAACGCACTGCGGGCAACATGTCAGCACAAAATAAACGCATTGCGGGCAAACATGTCAGTACAAGATAAACGCACTGCGGGCAAACATGTCAGTACAAAATAAACGCACTGTGGGCAAACATGTCAGTACAAGATAAACGCACTGCGGGCAAACATGTCAGTACAAGATAAACGCAATGGGGGCAAACATGTCAGTACAAGATAAACGCACTGCGGGCAAACATGTCAGTACAAGATAAACGCAATGCGGGCAAACATGTCAGTACAAAATAAACGCAATGGGGGCAAACATGTCAGCACAAAATAAACGCATTGCGGGCAACATGTCAGCACAAAATAAACGCACTGTGGGCAAACATGTCAGTACAAGATAAACGCACTGCGGGCAACATGTCAGCACAAAATAAACGCATTGCGGGCAAACATGTCAGTACAAGATAAACGCACTGCGGGCAAACATGTCAGTACAAAATAAACGCACTGTGGGCAAACTTGTCAGTACAAGATAAACGCACTGCGGGCAAACATGTCAGTACAAGATAAACGCAATGGGGGCAAACATGTCAGTACAAGATAAACGCACTGCGGGCAAACATGTCAGTACAAGATAAACGCAATGCGGGCAAACATGTCAGTACAAAATAAACGCAATGGGGGCAAACATGTCAGCACAAAATAAACGCATTGCGGGCAACATGTCAGCACAAAATAAACGCAATGGGGGCAAACATGTCAGCACAAAATAAACGCAATGGGGGCAAACATGTCAGTACAAAATAAACGCACTGCGGGCAAACATGTCAGTACAAAATAAACACACTGCGGGCAAACATGTCAGTACAAAATAAACACACTGCGGGCAAACATGTCAGTACAAAATAAACGCAATGGGGGCAAACATGTCAGTACAAAATAAACACACTGCGGGCAAACATGTCAGTACAAAATAAACGCATTGCGGGCAAACATGTCAGTACAAAATAAACGCATTGCGGGCAACATGTCAGCACAAAATAAACGCACTGTGGGCAACACGTCAGTACAAAATAAACACACTGCGGGCAAACATGTCAGCACAAAATAAACGCAATGGGGGCAAACATGTCAGTACAAGATAAACGCACTGCGGGCAAACATGTCAGTACAAGATAAACGCAATGGGGGCAAACATGTCAGTACAAGATAAACGCACTGCGGGCATACATGTCAGTACAAGATAAACGCACTGCAGGCAAACATGTCAGTACAAGATAAACGCAATGGGGCAAACATGTCAGTACAAAATAAACGCATTGCGGGCAACATGTCAGCACAAAATAAACGCAATGGGGGCAAACATGTCAGTACAAAATAAACACACTGCGGGCATACATGTCAGTACAAGATAAACGCAATGCGGGCAAACATGTCAGTACAAAATAAACGCACTGCGGGCAAACATGTCAGTACAAAATAAACACACTGCGGGCAAACATGTCAGTACAAAATAAACACACTGCGGGCAAACATGTCAGTACAAAATAAACGCAATGGGGGCAAACATGTCAGTACAAAATAAACACACTGCGGGCAAACATGTCAGTACAAAATAAACACACTGCGGGCAAACATGTCAGTACAAGATAAACGCACTGCGGGCAAACATGTCAGTACAAAATAAACACACTGCGGGCAAACATGTCAGTACAAAATAAACACACTGCGGGCAAACATGTCAGTACAAAATAAACGCAATGGGGGCAAACATGTCAGTACAAAATAAACACACTGCGGGCAAACATGTCAGTACAAAATAAAAACACTGCGGGCAAACATGTCAGTACAAAATAAACGCATTGCGGGCAACATGTCAGCACAAAATAAACGCAATGGGGGCAAACATGTCAGTACAAAATAAACACACTGCGGGCAAACATGTCAGTACAAGATAAACGCAATGGGGGCAAACATGTCAGTACAAAATAAACACACTGCGGGCAAACATGTCAGTACAAGATAAACGCATTGCGGGCAACATGTCAGCACAAAATAAACGCATTGCGGGCAAACATGTCAGTACAAGATAAACGCACTGCGGGCAACATGTCAGCACAAAATAA
Organism: Hyperolius riggenbachi; assembly: GCF_040937935.1. Lineage (NCBI taxonomy): Eukaryota > Metazoa > Chordata > Amphibia > Anura > Hyperoliidae > Hyperolius > Hyperolius riggenbachi. The sequence continues at coordinate 1,565,430 of NC_090654.1, read as the reverse complement.
ACGCATTGCGGGCAAACATGTCAGTACAAGATAAACGCACTGCGGGCAAACATGTCAGTACAAAATAAACGCACTGTGGGCAAACATGTCAGTACAAGATAAACGCACTGCGGGCAAACATGTCAGTACAAGATAAACGCAATGGGGGCAAACATGTCAGTACAAGATAAACGCACTGCGGGCAAACATGTCAGTACAAGATAAACGCAATGCGGGCAAACATGTAAGTACAAGATAAACGCACTGCGGGCAAACATGTCAGTACAAAATAAACGCAATGCGGGCAACATGTCAGTACAAAATAAACGCACTGCGGGCAAACATTTCACCACAAAATAAATGCAATGCGGGCAAACATGTCAGCACAAAATAAACGCATTGCGGGCAAACATGTCAGTACAAGATAAACGCACTGCGGGCAAACATGTCAGTACAAAATAAACGCACTGCGGGCAACATGTCAGTACAAAATAAACGCACTGCGGGCAAACATGTCAGTACAAGATAAACGCACTGCGGGCAAACATGTCAGTACAAAATAAACGCACTGCGGGCAACATGTCAGTACAAGATAAACGCATTGCGGGCAAACATGTCAGTACAAAATAAACGCACTGCGGGCAACATGTCAGTACAAGATAAACGCATTGCGGGCAAACATGTCAGTACAAGATAAACGCACTGCGGGCAAACATGTCAGTACAAAATAAACGCACTGCGGGCAACATGTCAGAACAAAATAAACGCACTGCGGGCAAACATGTCAGTACAAAATAAACGCACTGCGGGCAAACATGTCAGTACAAAATAAACGCATTGCGGGCAACATGTCAGAACAAAATAAACGCACTGCGGGCAAACATGTCAGAACAAAATAAACGCACTGCGGGCAAACATGTCAGTACAAGATGAACGCACTGCGGGCAAACATGTCAGTACAAGATAAACGCACTGCGGGCAAACATGTCAGTACAAGATAAACGCACTGCGGGCAAACATGTCAGCACAAAATAAACGCACTGCGGGCAAACATGTCAGTACAAGATAAACGCACTGCGGGCAAACATGTCAGTACAAAATAAACGCACTGCGGGCAAACATGTCAGTACAAGATAAACGCACTGCGGGCAAACATGTCAGTACAAGATAAACGCACTGCGGGCAAACATGTCAGTACAAGATAAACGCACTGCAGGCAAACATGTCAGTACAAGATAAACGCACTGCGGGCAAACATGTCAGTACAAGATAAACGCACTGCGGGCAAACATGTCAGTACAAGATAAACGCAATGCGGGCAAACATGTCAGTACAAGATAAACGCAATGGGGGCAAACATGTCAGTACAAGATAAACGCACTGCGGGCAAACATGTCAGTACAAGATAAACGCACTGCGGGCAACATGTCAGTACAAGATAAACGCACTGCGGGCAAACATGTCAGTACAAGATAAACGCACTGCGGGCAAACATGTCAGTACAAGATAAACGCACTGCGGGCAAACATGTCAGTACAAGATAAACGCACTGCGGGCAAACATGTCAGTACAAGATAAACGCAATGCGGGCAAACATGTCAGTACAAAATAAATGCAATGGGGGCAAACATGTCAGCACAAAATAAACGCATTGCGGGCAAACATGTCAGTACAAGATAAACGCACTGCGGGCAAACATGTCAGTACAAGAAAAACGCACTGCGGGCAAACATGTCAGTACAAAATAAACGCACTGCGGGCAAACATGTCAGTACAAGATAAACGCAATGGGGGCAAACATGTCAGTACAAGATAAACGCACTGCGGGCAAACATGTCAGTACAAGATAAACGCACTGCGGGCAAACATGTCAGTACAAGATAAACGCACTGCGGGCAAACATGTCAGTACAAGATAAACACACTGCGGGCAAACATGTCAGTACAAGATAAACGCACTGCGGGCAAACATGTCAGTACAAGATAAACGCAATGCGGGCAAACATGTCAGTACAAGATAAACGCACTGCGGGCAAACATGTCAGTACAAGATAAACGCAATGCGGGCAAACATGTCAGTACAAAATAAACGCACTGCGGGCAAACATGTCAGTACAAAATAAACGCACTGCGGGCAAACATGTCAGTACAAAATAAACGCACTGCGGGAAAACATGTCAGTACAAAATAAACGCACTGCGGGCAAACATGTCCGTACAAAATAAACGCACTGCGGGCAAACATGTCCGTACAAAATAAACGCACTGCGGGCAAACATGTCAGTACAAAATAAACGCACTGCGGGCAAACATGTCAGTACAAGATAAACGCACTGCGGGCAAACATGTCAGTACAAGATAAACGCAATGGGGGCAAACATGTCAGTACAAGATAAACTCACTGCGGGCAAACATGTCAGTACAAGATAAACGCAATGCGGGCAAACATGTCAGTACAAAATAAACGCAATGCGGGCAAACATGTCAGTACAAAATAAACGCAATGGGGGCAAACATGTCAGTACAAAATAAATGCAATGGAGGCAAACATGTCAGTACAAGATAAACTCACTGCGGGCAAACATGTCAGTACAAGATAAACGCACTGTGGGCAAACATGTCAGTACAAAATAAACGCACTGCGGGCAAACATGTCAGTACAAAATAAACGCACTGCGGGCAAACATGTCAGAACAAAATAAACGCACTGCGGGCAACATGTCAGTACAAAATAAACGCACTGCGGGCAAACATGTCAGTACAAGATAAACGCACTGCGGGCAAACATGTCAGTACAAGATAAACGCACTGCGGGCAAACATGTCAGTACAAGATAAACGCACTGCGGGCAAACATGTCAGCACAAAATAAACGCACTGCGGGCAAACATGTCAGTACAAGATAAACGCACTGCGGGCAAACATGTCAGCACAAAATAAACGCACTGGGGGAAAACATGTCAGTACAAGATAAACGCACTGCGGGCAAACATGTCAGTACAAAATAAACGCACTGCGGGCAAACATGTCAGTACAAGATAAACGCACTGCGGGCAAACATGTCAGTACAAGATAAACGCACTGCGGGCAAACATGTCAGTACAAGATAAACGCACTGCGGGCAAACATGTCAGTACAAGATAAACGCACTGCGGGCAAACATGTCAGTACAAGATAAACGCACTGCGGGCAAACATGTCAGTACAAGATAAACGCAATGGGGGCAAACATGTCAGTACAAGATAAACGCACTGCGGGCAAACATGTCAGTACAAGATAAACGCACTGCGGGCAAACATGTCAGTACAAGATAAACGCACTGCGGGCAAACATGTCAGTACAAGATAAACGCACTGCGGGCAAACATGTCAGTACAAAATAAACGCAATGGGGGCAAACATGTCAGCACAAAATAAACGCATTGCGGGCAAACATGTCAGTACAAGATAAACGCACTGCGGGCAAACATGTCAGTACAAGATAAACGCACTGCGGGCAAACATGTCAGTACAAAATAAACGCACTGCGGGCAAACATGTCAGTACAAGATAAACGCAATGGGGGCAAACATGTCAGTACAAGATAAACGCACTGCGGGCAAACATGTCAGTACAAGATAAACGCACTGCGGGCAAACATGTCAGTACAAGATAAACGCACTGCGGGCAAACATGTCAGTACAAGATAAACACACTGCGGGCAAACATGTCAGTACAAGATAAACGCACTGCGGGCAAACATGTCAGTACAAGATAAACGCAATGCGGGCAAACATGTCAGTACAAGATAAACGCACTGCGGCCAAACATGTCAGTACAAAATAAACGCACTGCGGGCAAACATGTCAGTACAAGATAAACGCACTGCGGGCAAACATGTCAGTACAAGATAAACGCAATGCGGGCAAACATGTCAGTACAAAATAAACGCACTGCGGGCAAACATGTCAGTACAAAATAAACGCACTGCGGGCAAACATGTCAGTACAAAATAAACGCACTGCGGGAAAACATGTCAGTACAAAATAAACGCACTGCGGGCAAACATGTCCGTACAAAATAAACGCACTGCGGGCAAACATGTCCGTACAAAATAAACGCACTGCGGGCAAACATGTCAGTACAAAATAAACGCACTGCGGGCAAACATGTCAGTACAAGATAAACGCACTGCGGGCAAACATGTCAGTACAAGATAAACGCAATGGGGGCAAACATGTCAGTACAAAATAAACGCAATGCGGGCAAACATGTCAGTATAAAATAAACGCAATGGGGGCAAACATGTCAGTACAAAATAAATGCAATGGAGGCAAACATGTCAGTACAAGATAAACTCACTGCGGGCAAACATGTCAGTACAAGATAAACGCACTGCGGGCAAACATGTCAGTACAAAATAAACGCACTGCGGGCAAACATGTCAGTACAAAATAAACGCACTGCGGGCAAACATGTCAGTACAAGATAAACGCACTGCGGGCATACATGTCAGTACAAAATAAACGCACTGCGGGCAACATGTCAGTACAAAATAAACGCACTGCAGGCAACATGTCAGTACAAAATAAACGCACTGCGGGCAAACATGTCAGTACAAAATAAACGCACTGCGGGCAACATGTCAGTACAAAATAAACGCACTGCGGGCAACATGTCAGTACAAAATAAACGCACTGCGGGCAAACATGTCAGTACAAGATAAACGCACTGCGGGCAAACATGTCAGTACAAAATAAACGCACTGCGGGCAACATGTCAGTACAAAATAAACGCACTGCGGGCAAACATGTCAGTACAAAATAAACGCATTGCGGGCAACATGTCAGAACAAAATAAACGCACTGCGGGCAAACATGTCAGAACAAAATAAACGCACTGCGGGCAAACATGTCAGTACAAGATAAACGCACTGCGGGCAAACATGTCAGTACAAGATAAACGCACTGCGGGCAAACATGTCAGTACAAGATAAACTCACTGCGGGCAAACATGTCAGTACAAGATAAACGCACTGCGGGCATACATGTCAGTACAAGATAAACGCACTGCGGGCAAACATGTCAGTACAAGATAAACGCACTGCGGGCATACATGTCAGTACAAGATAAACGCACTGCGGACAAACATGTCAGTACAAGATAAACGCACTGCGGGCAAACATGTCAGTACAAGATAAACGCAATGCGGGCATACATGTCAGTACAAGATAAACGCACTGCGGGCAAACATGTCAGTACAAGATAAACGCAATGCGGGCAAACATGTCAGTACAAAATAAACGCAATGGGGGCAAACATGTCAGCACAAGATAAACGCATTGCGGGCAACATGTCAGCACAAAATAAACGCACTGCGGGCAACATGTCAGTACAAAATAAACGCAATGCGGGCAACATGTCAGTACAAAATAAACGCAATGCGGGCAACATGTCAGCACAAAATAAACGCATTGCGGGCAACATGTCAGTACAAAATAAACGCACTGCGGGCAAACATGTCAGAACAAAATAAACGCACTGCGGGCAAACATGTCAGTACAAGATAAACGCACTGCGGGCAAACATGTCAGTACAAAATAAACGCAATGGGGGCAAACATGTCAGTACAAAATAAACGCATTGCGGGCAACATGTCAGTACAAAATAAACGCAATGGGGGCAAACATGTCAGTACAAAATATACGCATTGCGGGCAAACATGTCAGTACAAAATAAACGCAATGGGGGCAAACATGTCAGCACAAAATAAACGCAATGGGGGCAAACATGTCAGTACAAAATAAACGCACTGCGGGCAAACATGTCAGTACAAAATAAACACACTGCGGGCAAACATGTCAGTACAAAATAAACACACTGCGGGCAAACATGTCAGTACAAAATAAACGCAATGGGGGCAAACATGTCAGTACAAGATAAACACACTGCGGGCAAACATGTCAGTACAAAATAAACGCATTGCGGGCAACATGTCAGCACAAAATAAACGCAATGGGGGCAAACATGTCAGTACAAAATAAACACACTGCGGGCAAACATGTCAGCACAAAATAAACGCATTGCGGGCAAACATGTCAGTACAAAATAAACACACTGCGGGCAAACATGTCAGTACAAGATAAACACACTGCGGGCAAACATGTCAGTACAAAATAAACGCATTGCGGGCAACATGTCAGCACAAAATAAACGCAATGGGGGGCAAACATGTCAGTACAAAATAAACACACTGCGGGCAAACATGTCAGCACAAAATAAACGCATTGCGGGCAAACATGTCAGTACAAGATAAACGCAATGCGGGCAAACATGTCAGTACAAGATAAACGCACTGCGGGCAAACATGTCAGTACAAGATAAACGCACTGCGGGCAAACATGTCAGTACAAGATAAACGCACTGCGGGCAAACATGTCAGTACAAAATACACGCACTGCGGGCAAACATGTCAGTACAAGATAAACGCACTGCGGGCAAACATGTCAGTACAAGATAAACGCACTGCGGCCAAACATGTCAGTACAAGATAAACGCAATGCAGGCAAACATGTCAGTACAAGATAAACGCACTGCGGGCAAACATGTCAGTACAAGATAAACGCACTGCGGGCATACATGTCAGTACAAGATAAACTCACTGCGGGCAAACATGTCAGTACAAGATAAACGCACTGCGGGCAAACATGTCAGTACAAGATAAATGCACTGCGGGCAAACATGTCAGTACAAAATACACGCAATGGGGGCAAACATGTCAGTACAAGATAAACGCACTGCGGGCAAACATGTCAGTACAAGATAAACGCACTGCGGCCAAACATGTCAGTACAAGATAAACGCACTGCGGGCAAACATGTCAGTACAAGATAAACGCAATGCGGGCAAACATGTCAGTACAAGATAAACGCAATGCGGGCAAACATGTCAGTACAAGATAAACGCAATGCGGGCAAACATGTCAGTACAAGATAAACGCACTGCGGGCAAACATGTCAGTACAAGATAAACGCAATGCGGGCAAACATGTCAGTACAAAATAAACGCAATGCGGGCAAACATGTCAGTACAAAATAAACGCACTGCGGGCAAACATGTCAGTACAAAATAAACACACTGCGGGCAAACATGTCAGTACAAAATAAACGCAATGGGGCAAACATGTCAGTACAAAATAAACGCATTGCGGGCAACATGTCAGTACAAAATAAACACACTGCGGGCAAACATGTCAGTACAAGATAAACACACTGCGGGCAAACATGTCAGTACAAAATAAACGCATTGCGGGCAACATGTCAGCACAAAATAAACGCAATGGGGGCAAACATGTCAGTACAAAATAAACACACTGCGGGCAAACATGTCAGCACAAAATAAACGCATTGCGGGCAAACATGTCAGTACAAGATAAACGCACTGCGGGCAAACATGTCAGTACAAGATAAACGCACTGCGGGCAAACATGTCAGTACAAGATAAACGCACTGCGGGCAACATGTCAGCACAAAATAAACGCATTGCGGGCAAACATGTCAGTACAAGATAAACGCACTGCGGGCAAACATGTCAGTACAAAATAAACGCACTGCGGGCAAACATGTCAGTACAAAATAAACGCACTGTGGGCAAACATGTCAGTACAAGATAAACGCACTGCGGGCAAACATGTCAGTACAAGATAAACGCAATGCGGGCAAACATGTCAGTACAAGATAAACGCACTGTGGGCAAACATGTCAGTACAAGATAAATGCACTGCGGGCAAACATGTCAGTACAAAATAAACGCACTGCGGGCAAACATGTCAGTACAAAATAAACGCAATGGGGCAAACATGTCAGTACAAGATAAACGCACTGCGGCCAAACATGTCAGTACAAGATAAACGCACTGCGGGCAAACATGTCAGTACAAGATAAACGCAATGGGGGCAAACATGTCAGTACAAGATAAACGCACTGCGGCCAAACATGTCAGTACAAAATAAACGCAATGGGGGCAAACATGTCAGTACAAGATAAACGCACTGCGGGCAAACATGTCAGTACAAAATAAACGCAATGGGGCAAACATGTCAGTACAAGATAAACGCACTGCGGCCAAACATGTCAGTACAAGATAAACGCACTGCGGGCAAACATGTCAGTACAAGATAAACGCAATGGGGGCAAACATGTCAGTACAAGATAAACGCACTGCGGGCAAACATGTCAGTACAAGAACGCACTGCGGGCAAACATGTCAGCACAAAATAAACGCACTGCGGGCAACATGTCAGCACAAAATAAACGCATTGCGGGCAACATGTCAGCACAAAATAAACACACTGCGGGCAAACATGTCAGTACAAGATAAACGCAATGTGAGAAACATGTCAGTACAAAATAAACACACTGCGGGCAACATGTCAGTACAAAATAAACACACTGCGGGCAACATGTCAGTACAAAATAAACACACTGCGGGCAAACATGTCAGCACAAAATAAACGCACTGCGGGCAAACATGTCAGTACAAAATAAACACACTGCGGGCAAACATGTCAGTACAAAATAAACGCATTGCGGGCAACATGTCAGTACAAAATAAACGCAATGGGGGCAAACATGTCAGCACAAGATAAACGCAATGTGAGAAACATGTCAGTACAAAATAAACACACTGCGGGCAACATGTCAGTACAAAATAAACACACTGCGGGCAAACATGTCAGTACAAAATAAACGCATTGCGGGCAACATGTCAGTACAAAATAAACACACTGCGGGCAACATGTCAGTACAAAATAAACGCACTGCGGGCAAACATGTCAGTACAAAATAAACACACTGCGGGCAAACATGTCAGTACAAAATAAACGCATTGCGGGCAACATGTCAGTACAAAATAAACGCAATGGGGGCAAACATGTCAGCACAAAATAAACGCATTGCGGGCAACATGTCAGCACAAAATAAACGCACTGTGGGCAACACGTCAGTACAAAATAAACGCAATGGGGGCAAACATGTCAGTACAAAATAAACACACTGCGGGCAAACATGTCAGTACAAAATAAACGCAATGGGGGCAAACATGTCAGTACAAAATAAACACACTGCGGGCAAACATGTCAGTACAAAATAAACGCATTGCGGGCAAACATGTCAGTACAAAATAAACGCATTGCGGGCAACATGTCAGCACAAAATAAACGCACTGTGGGCAACACGTCAGTACAAAATAAACACACTGCGGGCAAACATGTCAGCACAAAATAAACGCAATGGGGACAAACATGTCAGTACAAAATAAACGCACTGCGGGCAAACATGTCAGTACAAAATAAACACACTGCGGGCAAACATGTCAGTACAAAATAAACACACTGCGGGCAAACATGTCAGTACAAAATAAACGCAATGGGGGCAAACATGTCAGTACAAAATAAACACACTGCGGGCAAACATGTCAGTACAAAATAAACACACTGCGGGCAAACATGTCAGTACAAAATAAACGCAATGGGGCAAACATGTCAGTACAAAATAAACGCACTGCGGGCAACATGTCAGCACAAAATAAACGCAATGGGGGCAAACATGTCAGTACAAAATAAACACACTGCGGGCAAACATGTCAGTACAAGATAAACGCATTGCGGGCAACATGTCAGCACAAAATAAACGCATTGCGGGCAAACATGTCAGTACAAGATAAACGCACTGCGGGCAACATGTCAGCACAAAATAAACGCATTGCGGGCAAACATGTCAGTACAAGATAAACGCACTGCGGGCAAACATGTCAGTACAAAATAAACGCACTGTGGGCAAACATGTCAGTACAAGATAAACGCACTGCGGGCAAACATGTCAGTACAAGATAAACGCAATGGGGGCAAACATGTCAGTACAAGATAAACGCACTGCGGGCAAACATGTCAGTACAAAATAAACGCACTGTGGGCAAACATGTCAGTACAAGATAAACGCACTGCGGGCAAACATGTCAGTACAAGATAAACGCAATGGGGGCAAACATGTCAGTACAAGATAAACGCACTGCGGGCAAACATGTCAGTACAAGATAAACGCATTGCGGGCAACATGTCAGCACAAAATAAACGCACTGTGGGCAAACATGTCAGTACAAGATAAACGCACTGCGGGCAACATGTCAGCACAAAATAAACGCATTGCGGGCAACATGTCAGCACAAAATAAACGCAATGGGGGCAAACATGTCAGCACAAAATAAACGCAATGGGGGCAAACATGTCAGTACAAAATAAACGCACTGCGGGCAAACATGTCAGTACAAAATAAACACACTGCGGGCAAACATGTCAGTACAAAATAAACACACTGCGGGCAAACATGTCAGTACAAAATAAACGCAATGGGGGCAAACATGTCAGTACAAAATAAACACACTGCGGGCAAACATGTCAGTACAAAATAAACGCATTGCGGGCAAACATGTCAGTACAAAATAAACGCATTGCGGGCAACATGTCAGCACAAAATAAACGCACTGTGGGCAACACGTCAGTACAAAATAAACACACTGCGGGCAAACATGTCAGCACAAAATAAACGCAATGGGGGCAAACATGTCAGTACAAGATAAACGCACTGCGGGCAAACATGTCAGTACAAGATAAACGCAATGGGGGCAAACATGTCAGTACAAGATAAACGCACTGCGGGCATACATGTCAGTACAAGATAAACGCAATGGGGGCAAACATGTCAGTACAAGATAAACGCACTGCGGGCATACATGTCAGTACAAGATAAACGCACTGCAGGCAAACATGTCAGTACAAGATAAACGCAATGGGGCAAACATGTCAGTACAAAATAAACGCATTGCGGGCAACATGTAAGCACAAAATAAACGCAATGGGGGCAAACATGTCAGTACAAAATAAACACACTGCGGGCAAACATGTCAGCACAAAATAAACACAATGGGGGCAAACATGTCAGTACAAAATAAACACACTGCGGGCAAACATGTCAGTACAAGATAAACGCAATGCGGGCAAACATGTCAGTACAAAATAAACGCACTGCGGGCAAACATGTCAGTACAAAATAAACACACTGCGGGCAAACATGTCAGTACAAAATAAACACACTGCGGGCAAACATGTCAGTACAAAATAAACGCAATGGGGGCAAACATGTCAGTACAAAATAAACACACTGCGGGCAAACATGTCAGTACAAAATAAACACACTGCGGGCAAACATGTCAGTACAAAATAAACGCAATGGGGGCAAACATGTCAGTACAAAATAAACACACTGCGGGCAAACATGTCAGTACAAAATAAACACACTGCGGGCAAACATGTCAGTACAAAATAAACGCATTGCGGGCAACATGTCAGCACAAAATAAACGCAATGGGGGCAAACATGTCAGTACAAAATAAACACACTGCGGGCAAACATGTCAGTACAAGATAAACGCAATGGGGGCAAACATGTCAGTACAAAATAAACACACTGCGGGCAAACATGTCAGTACAAGATAAACGCACTGCGGGCAAACATGTCAGTACAAGATAAACGCATTGCGGGCAACATGTCAGCACAAAATAAACGCATTGCGGGCAAACATGTCAGTACAAGATAAACGCACTGCGGGCAACATGTCAGCACAAAATAAACGCATTGCGGGCAAACATGTCAGTACAAGATAAACGCACTGCGGGCAAACATGTCAGCACAAAATAAACGCATTGCGGGCAAACATGTCAGTACAAAATAAACGCACTGTGGGCAAACATGTCAGTACAAGATAAACGCACTGCGGGCAAACATGTCAGTACAAGATAAACGCAATGGGGGCAAACATGTCAGTACAAGATAAACGCACTGCGGGCAAACATGTCAGTACAAGATAAACGCACTGTGGGCAAACATGTCAGTACAAGATAAACGCACTGCGGGCAAACATGTCAGTACAAGATAAACGCAATGGGGGCAAACATGTCAGTACAAGATAAACGCACTGCGGGCAAACATGTCAGTACAAGATAAACGCAATGCGGGCAAACATGTCAGTACAAGATAAACGCACTGCGGGCAAACATGTCAGTACAAAATAAACGCAATGCGGGCAACATGTCAGTACAAAATAAACGCACTGCGGGCAAACATTTCACCACAAAATAAATGCAATGCGGGCAAACATGTCAGCACAAAATAAACGCATTGCGGGCAAACATGTCAGTACAAGATAAACGCACTGCGGGCAAACATGTCAGTACAAAATAAACGCACTGCGGGCAACATGTCAGTACAAAATAAACGCACTGCGGGCAAACATGTCAGTACAAGATAAACGCAATGCGGGCAAACATGTCAGTACAAAATAAACGCAATGCGGGCAAACATGTCAGTACAAAATAAACGCAATGGGGGCAAACATGTCAGTACAAAATAAATGCAATGGAGGCAAACATGTCAGTACAAGATAAACTCACTGCGGGCAAACATGTCAGTACAAGATAAACGCACTGCGGGCAAACATGTCAGTACAAAATAAACGCACTGCGGGCAAACATGTCAGTACAAAATAAACGCACTGCGGGCAAACATGTCAGTACAAGATAAACGCACTGCGGGCAAACATGTCAGCACAAAATAAACGCATTGCGGGCAAACATGTCAGTACAAGATAAACGCACTGCGGGCAAACATGTCAGTACAAAATAAACGCACTGCGGGCAACATGTCAGTACAAAATAAACGCACTGCGGGCAAACATGTCAGTACAAGATAAACGCACTGCGGGCAAACATGTCAGTACAAAATAAACGCACTGCGGGCAACATGTCAGTACAAGATAAACGCATTGCGGGCAAACATGTCAGTACAAAATAAACGCACTGCGGGCAACATGTCAGTACAAGATAAACGCATTGCGGGCAAACATGTCAGTACAAGATAAACGCACTGCGGGCAAACATGTCAGTACAAAATAAACGCACTGCGGGCAACATGTCAGAACAAAATAAACGCACTGCGGGCAAACATGTCAGTACAAAATAAACGCATTGCGGGCAACATGTCAGAACAAAATAAACGCACTGCGGGCAAACATGTCAGAACAAAATAAACGCACTGCGGGCAAACATGTCAGTACAAGATAAACGCACTGCGGGCAAACATGTCAGTACAAGATAAACGCACTGCGGGCAAACATGTCAGTACAAGATAAACGCACTGCGGGCAAACATGTCAGCACAAAATAAACGCACTGCGGGCAAACATGTCAGTACAAGATAAACGCACTGCGGGCAAACATGTCAGTACAAAATAAACGCACTGCGGGCAAACATGTCAGTACAAGATAAACGCACTGCGGGCAAACATGTCAGTACAAGATAAACGCACTGCGGGCAAACATGTCAGTACAAGATAAACGCACTGCGGGCAAACATGTCAGTACAAGATAAACGCACTGCAGGCAAACATGTCAGTACAAGATAAACGCACTGCGGGCAAACATGTCAGTACAAGATAAACGCACTGCGGGCAAACATGTCAGTACAAGATAAACGCAATGGGGGCATACATGTCAGTACAAGATAAACGCACTGCGGGCAAACATGTCAGTACAAGATAAACGCACTGCGGGCAAACATGTCAGTACAAGATAAACGCACTGCAGGCAAACATGTCAGTACAAGATAAACGCACTGCGGGCAAACATGTCAGTACAAGATAAACGCACTGCGGGCAAACATGTCAGTACAAGATAAACGCAATGGGGGCAAACATGTCAGTACAAGATAAACGCATTGCGGGCAACATGTCAGAACAAAATAAACGCACTGCGGGCAAACATGTCAGAACAAAATAAACGCACTGCGGGCAAACATGTCAGTACAAGATAAACGCACTGCGGGCAAACATGTCAGTACAAGATAAACGCACTGCAGGCAAACATGTCAGTACAAGATAAACGCACTGCGGGCAAACATGTCAGTACAAGATAAACGCACTGCGGGCAAACATGTCAGTACAAGATAAACGCAATGGGGGCAAACATGTCAGTACAAGATAAACGCACTGCGGGCAAACATGTCAGTACAAAATAAACGCATTGCGGGCAACATGTCAGAACAAAATAAACGCACTGCGGGCAAACATGTCAGAACAAAATAAACGCACTGCGGGCAACATGTCAGTACAAGATAAACGCACTGCGGGCAAACATGTCAGTACAAGATAAACGCACTGCGGGCAAACATGTCAGTACAAGATAAACGCACTGCGGGCAAACATGTCAGCACAAAATAAACGCACTGCGGGCAAACATGTCAGTACAAGATAAACGCACTGCGGGCAAACATGTCAGTACAAAATAAACGCACTGCGGGCAAACATGTCAGTACAAGATAAACGCACTGCGGGCAAACATGTCAGTACAAGATAAACGCACTGCAGGCAAACATGTCAGTACAAGATAAACGCACTGCGGGCAAACATGTCAGTACAAGATAAACGCACTGCGGGCAAACATGTCAGTACAAGATAAACGCAATGGGGGCAAACATGTCAGTACAAGATAAACGCACTGCGGGCAAACATGTCAGTACAAGATAAACGCACTGCGGGCAAACATGTCAGTACAAGATAAACGCACTGCGGGCAAACATGTCAGTACAAGATAAACGCAATGCGGGCAAACATGTCAGTACAAAATAAACGCAATGGGGGCAAACATGTCAGCACAAAATAAACGCATTGCGGGCAAACATGTCAGTACAAGATAAACGCACTGCGGGCAAACATGTCAGTACAAGATAAACGCACTGCGGGCAAACATGTCAGTACAAGATAAACGCACTGCGGGCAAACATGTCAGCACAAAATAAACGCACTGCGGGCAAACATGTCAGTACAAGATAAACGCACTGCGGGCAAACATGTCAGTACAAGATAAACGCACTGCGGGCAAACATGTCAGTACAAGATAAACACACTGCGGGCAAACATGTCAGTACAAGATAAACGCACTGCGGGCAAACATGTCAGTACAAGATAAACGCACTGCGGGCAAACATGTCAGTACAAGATAAACGCACTGCGGGCAAACATGTCAGCACAAAATAAACGCACTGCGGGCAAACATGTCAGTACAAGATAAACGCACTGCGGGCAAACATGTCAGTACAAAATAAACGCACTGCGGGCAAACATGTCAGTACAAGATAAACGCACTGCGGGCAAACATGTCAGTACAAGATAAACGCACTGCAGGCAAACATGTCAGTACAAGATAAACGCACTGCGGGCAAACATGTCAGTACAAGATAAACGCACTGCGGGCAAACATGTCAGTACAAGATAAACGCAATGGGGGCAAACATGTCAGTACAAGATAAACGCACTGCGGGCAAACATGTCAGTACAAGATAAACGCACTGCGGGCAAACATGTCAGTACAAGATAAACGCACTGCGGGCAAACATGTCAGTACAAGATAAACGCAATGCGGGCAAACATGTCAGTACAAAATAAACGCAATGGGGGCAAACATGTCAGCACAAAATAAACGCATTGCGGGCAAACATGTCAGTACAAGATAAACGCACTGCGGGCAAACATGTCAGTACAAGATAAACGCACTGCGGGCAAACATGTCAGTACAAAATAAACGCACTGCGGGCAAACATGTCAGTACAAGATAAACGCAATGGGGGCAAACATGTCAGTACAAGATAAACGCACTGCGGGCAAACATGTCAGTACAAGATAAACACACTGCGGGCAAACATGTCAGTACAAGATAAACGCACTGCGGGCAAACATGTCAGTACAAGATAAACACACTGCGGGCAAACATGTCAGTACAAGATAAACGCACTGCGGGCAAACATGTCAGTACAAGATAAACGCAATGCGGGCAAACATGTCAGTACAAGATAAACGCACTGCGGGCAAACATGTCAGTACAAGATAAACGCAATGCGGGCAAACATGTCAGTACAAAATAAACGCACTGCGGGCAAACATGTCAGTACAAAATAAACGCACTGCGGGCAAACATGTCAGTACAAAATAAACGCATTGCGGGCAAACATGTCAGTACAAGATAAACGCACTGCGGGCAACATGTCAGTACAAAATAAACGCAATGGGGGCAAACATGTCAGTACAAAATAAACACACTGCGGGCAAACATGTCAGTACAAAATAAACGCATTGCGGGCAAACATGTCAGTACAAAATAAACGCATTGCGGGCAACATGTCAGCACAAAATAAACGCACTGTGGGCAACACGTCAGTACAAAATAAACACACTGCGGGCAAACATGTCAGCACAAAATAAACGCAATGGGGACAAACATGTCAGTACAAAATAAACGCACTGCGGGCAAACATGTCAGTACAAAATAAACACACTGCGGGCAAACATGTCAGTACAAAATAAACACACTGCGGGCAAACATGTCAGTACAAAATAAACGCAATGGGGGCAAACATGTCAGTACAAAATAAACACACTGCGGGCAAACATGTCAGTACAAAATAAACACACTGCGGGCAAACATGTCAGTACAAAATAAACGCAATGGGGCAAACATGTCAGTACAAAATAAACGCACTGCGGGCAACATGTCAGCACAAAATAAACGCAATGGGGGCAAACATGTCAGTACAAAATAAACACACTGCGGG
The DNA here is from genome assembly GCF_040937935.1 of Hyperolius riggenbachi. Taxonomy (NCBI): domain Eukaryota; kingdom Metazoa; phylum Chordata; class Amphibia; order Anura; family Hyperoliidae; genus Hyperolius; species Hyperolius riggenbachi. The sequence continues at coordinate 1,548,764 of NC_090654.1, read as the reverse complement.
CAAACATGTCAGTACAAGATAAACGCATTGCGGGCAACATGTCAGCACAAAATAAACGCATTGCGGGCAAACATGTCAGTACAAGATAAACGCACTGCGGGCAACATGTCAGCACAAAATAAACGCATTGCGGGCAAACATGTCAGTACAAGATAAACGCACTGCGGGCAAACATGTCAGTACAAAATAAACGCACTGTGGGCAAACATGTCAGTACAAGATAAACGCACTGCGGGCAAACATGTCAGTACAAGATAAACGCAATGGGGGCAAACATGTCAGTACAAGATAAACGCACTGCGGGCAAACATGTCAGTACAAAATAAACGCACTGTGGGCAAACATGTCAGTACAAGATAAACGCACTGCGGGCAAACATGTCAGTACAAGATAAACGCAATGGGGGCAAACATGTCAGTACAAGATAAACGCACTGCGGGCAAACATGTCAGTACAAGATAAACGCATTGCGGGCAACATGTCAGCACAAAATAAACGCACTGTGGGCAAACATGTCAGTACAAGATAAACGCACTGCGGGCAACATGTCAGCACAAAATAAACGCATTGCGGGCAACATGTCAGCACAAAATAAACGCAATGGGGGCAAACATGTCAGCACAAAATAAACGCAATGGGGGCAAACATGTCAGTACAAAATAAACGCACTGCGGGCAAACATGTCAGTACAAAATAAACACACTGCGGGCAAACATGTCAGTACAAAATAAACACACTGCGGGCAAACATGTCAGTACAAAATAAACGCAATGGGGGCAAACATGTCAGTACAAAATAAACACACTGCGGGCAAACATGTCAGTACAAAATAAACGCATTGCGGGCAAACATGTCAGTACAAAATAAACGCATTGCGGGCAACATGTCAGCACAAAATAAACGCACTGTGGGCAACACGTCAGTACAAAATAAACACACTGCGGGCAAACATGTCAGCACAAAATAAACGCAATGGGGGCAAACATGTCAGTACAAGATAAACGCACTGCGGGCAAACATGTCAGTACAAGATAAACGCAATGGGGGCAAACATGTCAGTACAAGATAAACGCACTGCGGGCATACATGTCAGTACAAGATAAACGCAATGGGGGCAAACATGTCAGTACAAGATAAACGCACTGCGGGCATACATGTCAGTACAAGATAAACGCACTGCAGGCAAACATGTCAGTACAAGATAAACGCAATGGGGCAAACATGTCAGTACAAAATAAACGCATTGCGGGCAACATGTAAGCACAAAATAAACGCAATGGGGGCAAACATGTCAGTACAAAATAAACACACTGCGGGCAAACATGTCAGCACAAAATAAACGCAATGGGGGCAAACATGTCAGTACAAAATAAACACACTGCGGGCAAACATGTCAGTACAAGATAAACGCAATGCGGGCAAACATGTCAGTACAAAATAAACGCACTGCGGGCAAACATGTCAGTACAAAATAAACACACTGCGGGCAAACATGTCAGTACAAAATAAACACACTGCGGGCAAACATGTCAGTACAAAATAAACGCAATGGGGGCAAACATGTCAGTACAAAATAAACACACTGCGGGCAAACATGTCAGTACAAAATAAACACACTGCGGGCAAACATGTCAGTACAAAATAAACGCAATGGGGGCAAACATGTCAGTACAAAATAAACACACTGCGGGCAAACATGTCAGTACAAAATAAACACACTGCGGGCAAACATGTCAGTACAAAATAAACGCATTGCGGGCAACATGTCAGCACAAAATAAACGCAATGGGGGCAAACATGTCAGTACAAAATAAACACACTGCGGGCAAACATGTCAGTACAAGATAAACGCAATGGGGGCAAACATGTCAGTACAAAATAAACACACTGCGGGCAAACATGTCAGTACAAGATAAACGCACTGCGGGCAAACATGTCAGTACAAGATAAACGCATTGCGGGCAACATGTCAGCACAAAATAAACGCATTGCGGGCAAACATGTCAGTACAAGATAAACGCACTGCGGGCAACATGTCAGCACAAAATAAACGCATTGCGGGCAAACATGTCAGTACAAGATAAACGCACTGCGGGCAAACATGTCAGTACAAAATAAACGCACTGTGGGCAAACATGTCAGTACAAGATAAACGCACTGCGGGCAAACATGTCAGTACAAGATAAACGCAATGGGGGCAAACATGTCAGTACAAGATAAACGCACTGCGGGCAAACATGTCAGTACAAGATAAACGCACTGTGGGCAAACATGTCAGTACAAGATAAACGCACTGCGGGCAAACATGTCAGTACAAGATAAACGCAATGGGGGCAAACATGTCAGTACAAGATAAACGCACTGCGGGCAAACATGTCAGTACAAGATAAACGCAATGCGGGCAAACATGTCAGTACAAGATAAACGCACTGCGGGCAAACATGTCAGTACAAAATAAACGCAATGCGGGCAACATGTCAGTACAAAATAAACGCACTGCGGGCAAACATTTCACCACAAAATAAATGCAATGCGGGCAAACATGTCAGCACAAAATAAACGCATTGCGGGCAAACATGTCAGTACAAGATAAACGCACTGCGGGCAAACATGTCAGTACAAAATAAACGCACTGCGGGCAACATGTCAGTACAAAATAAACGCACTGCGGGCAAACATGTCAGTACAAGATAAACGCAATGCGGGCAAACATGTCAGTACAAAATAAACGCAATGCGGGCAAACATGTCAGTACAAAATAAACGCAATGGGGGCAAACATGTCAGTACAAAATAAATGCAATGGAGGCAAACATGTCAGTACAAGATAAACTCACTGCGGGCAAACATGTCAGTACAAGATAAACGCACTGCGGGCAAACATGTCAGTACAAAATAAACGCACTGCGGGCAAACATGTCAGTACAAAATAAACGCACTGCGGGCAAACATGTCAGTACAAGATAAACGCACTGCGGGCAAACATGTCAGCACAAAATAAACGCATTGCGGGCAAACATGTCAGTACAAGATAAACGCACTGCGGGCAAACATGTCAGTACAAAATAAACGCACTGCGGGCAACATGTCAGTACAAAATAAACGCACTGCGGGCAAACATGTCAGTACAAGATAAACGCACTGCGGGCAAACATGTCAGTACAAAATAAACGCACTGCGGGCAACATGTCAGTACAAGATAAACGCATTGCGGGCAAACATGTCAGTACAAAATAAACGCACTGCGGGCAACATGTCAGTACAAGATAAACGCATTGCGGGCAAACATGTCAGTACAAGATAAACGCACTGCGGGCAAACATGTCAGTACAAAATAAACGCACTGCGGGCAACATGTCAGAACAAAATAAACGCACTGCGGGCAAACATGTCAGTACAAAATAAACGCATTGCGGGCAACATGTCAGAACAAAATAAACGCACTGCGGGCAAACATGTCAGAACAAAATAAACGCACTGCGGGCAAACATGTCAGTACAAGATAAACGCACTGCGGGCAAACATGTCAGTACAAGATAAACGCACTGCGGGCAAACATGTCAGTACAAGATAAACGCACTGCGGGCAAACATGTCAGCACAAAATAAACGCACTGCGGGCAAACATGTCAGTACAAGATAAACGCACTGCGGGCAAACATGTCAGTACAAAATAAACGCACTGCGGGCAAACATGTCAGTACAAGATAAACGCACTGCGGGCAAACATGTCAGTACAAGATAAACGCACTGCGGGCAAACATGTCAGTACAAGATAAACGCACTGCGGGCAAACATGTCAGTACAAGATAAACGCACTGCAGGCAAACATGTCAGTACAAGATAAACGCACTGCGGGCAAACATGTCAGTACAAGATAAACGCACTGCGGGCAAACATGTCAGTACAAGATAAACGCAATGGGGGCATACATGTCAGTACAAGATAAACGCACTGCGGGCAAACATGTCAGTACAAGATAAACGCACTGCGGGCAAACATGTCAGTACAAGATAAACGCACTGCAGGCAAACATGTCAGTACAAGATAAACGCACTGCGGGCAAACATGTCAGTACAAGATAAACGCACTGCGGGCAAACATGTCAGTACAAGATAAACGCAATGGGGGCAAACATGTCAGTACAAGATAAACGCATTGCGGGCAACATGTCAGAACAAAATAAACGCACTGCGGGCAAACATGTCAGAACAAAATAAACGCACTGCGGGCAAACATGTCAGTACAAGATAAACGCACTGCGGGCAAACATGTCAGTACAAGATAAACGCACTGCAGGCAAACATGTCAGTACAAGATAAACGCACTGCGGGCAAACATGTCAGTACAAGATAAACGCACTGCGGGCAAACATGTCAGTACAAGATAAACGCAATGGGGGCAAACATGTCAGTACAAGATAAACGCACTGCGGGCAAACATGTCAGTACAAAATAAACGCATTGCGGGCAACATGTCAGAACAAAATAAACGCACTGCGGGCAAACATGTCAGAACAAAATAAACGCACTGCGGGCAACATGTCAGTACAAGATAAACGCACTGCGGGCAAACATGTCAGTACAAGATAAACGCACTGCGGGCAAACATGTCAGTACAAGATAAACGCACTGCGGGCAAACATGTCAGCACAAAATAAACGCACTGCGGGCAAACATGTCAGTACAAGATAAACGCACTGCGGGCAAACATGTCAGTACAAAATAAACGCACTGCGGGCAAACATGTCAGTACAAGATAAACGCACTGCGGGCAAACATGTCAGTACAAGATAAACGCACTGCAGGCAAACATGTCAGTACAAGATAAACGCACTGCGGGCAAACATGTCAGTACAAGATAAACGCACTGCGGGCAAACATGTCAGTACAAGATAAACGCAATGGGGGCAAACATGTCAGTACAATATAAACGCACTGCGGGCAAACATGTCAGTACAAGATAAACGCACTGCGGGCAAACATGTCAGTACAAGATAAACGCACTGCGGGCAAACATGTCAGTACAAGATAAACGCAATGCGGGCAAACATGTCAGTACAAAATAAACGCAATGGGGGCAAACATGTCAGCACAAAATAAACGCATTGCGGGCAAACATGTCAGTACAAGATAAACGCACTGCGGGCAAACATGTCAGTACAAGATAAACGCACTGCGGGCAAACATGTCAGTACAAGATAAACGCACTGCGGGCAAACATGTCAGCACAAAATAAACGCACTGCGGGCAAACATGTCAGTACAAGATAAACGCACTGCGGGCAAACATGTCAGTACAAGATAAACGCACTGCGGGCAAACATGTCAGTACAAGATAAACACACTGCGGGCAAACATGTCAGTACAAGATAAACGCACTGCGGGCAAACATGTCAGTACAAGATAAACGCACTGCGGGCAAACATGTCAGTACAAGATAAACGCACTGCGGGCAAACATGTCAGCACAAAATAAACGCACTGCGGGCAAACATGTCAGTACAAGATAAACGCACTGCGGGCAAACATGTCAGTACAAAATAAACGCACTGCGGGCAAACATGTCAGTACAAGATAAACGCACTGCGGGCAAACATGTCAGTACAAGATAAACGCACTGCAGGCAAACATGTCAGTACAAGATAAACGCACTGCGGGCAAACATGTCAGTACAAGATAAACGCACTGCGGGCAAACATGTCAGTACAAGATAAACGCACTGCGGGCAAACATGTCAGTACAAGATAAACGCAATGCGGGCAAACATGTCAGTACAAAATAAACGCAATGGGGGCAAACATGTCAGCACAAAATAAACGCATTGCGGGCAAACATGTCAGTACAAGATAAACGCACTGCGGGCAAACATGTCAGTACAAGATAAACGCACTGCGGGCAAACATGTCAGTACAAAATAAACGCACTGCGGGCAAACATGTCAGTACAAGATAAACGCAATGGGGGCAAACATGTCAGTACAAGATAAACGCACTGCGGGCAAACATGTCAGTACAAGATAAACACACTGCGGGCAAACATGTCAGTACAAGATAAACGCACTGCGGGCAAACATGTCAGTACAAGATAAACACACTGCGGGCAAACATGTCAGTACAAGATAAACGCACTGCGGGCAAACATGTCAGTACAAGATAAACGCAATGCGGGCAAACATGTCAGTACAAGATAAACGCACTGCGGGCAAACATGTCAGTACAAGATAAACGCAATGCGGGCAAACATGTCAGTACAAAATAAACGCACTGCGGGCAAACATGTCAGTACAAAATAAACGCACTGCGGGCAAACATGTCAGTACAAAATAAACGCACTGCGGGAAAACATGTCAGTACAAAATAAACGCACTGCGGGCAAACATGTCCGTACAAAATAAACGCACTGCGGGCAAACATGTCCGTACAAAATAAACGCACTGCAGGCAAACATGTCAGTACAAAATAAACGCACTGCGGGCAAACATGTCAGTACAAGATAAACGCACTGCGGGCAAACATGTCAGTACAAGATAAACGCAATGGGGGCAAACATGTCAGTACAAGATAAACTCACTGCGGGCAAACATGTCAGTACAAGATAAACGCAATGCGGGCAAACATGTCAGTACAAAATAAACGCAATGCGGGCAAACATGTCAGTACAAAATAAACGCAATGGGGGCAAACATGTCAGTACAAAATAAATGCAATGGAGGCAAACATGTCAGTACAAGATAAACTCACTGCGGGCAAACATGTCAGTACAAGATAAACGCACTGCGGGCAAACATGTCAGTACAAAATAAACGCACTGCGGGCAAACATGTCAGTACAAAATAAACGCACTGCGGGCAAACATGTCAGTACAAAATAAACGCACTGCGGGCAACATGTCAGTACAAAATAAACGCACTGCGGGCAAACATGTCAGTACAAGATAAACGCACTGCGGGCAAACATGTCAGTACAAAATAAACGCACTGCGGGCAACATGTCAGAACAAAATAAACGCACTGCGGGCAAACATGTCAGTACAAAATAAACGCACTGCGGGCAAACATGTCAGTACAAAATAAACGCATTGCGGGCAACATGTCAGAACAAAATAAACGCACTGCGGGCAAACATGTCAGAACAAAATAAACGCACTGCGGGCAAACATGTCAGTACAAGATAAACGCACTGCGGGCAAACATGTCAGTACAAGATAAACGCACTGCGGGCAAACATGTCAGCACAAAATAAACGCACTGCGGGCAAACATGTCAGTACAAGATAAACGCACTGCGGGCAAACATGTCAGTACAAAATAAACGCACTGCGGGCAAACATGTCAGTACAAGATAAACGCACTGCGGGCAAACATGTCAGTACAAGATAAACGCAATGCGGGCAAACATGTCAGTACAAAATAAACGCAATGGGGGCAAACATGTCAGCACAAAATAAACGCATTGCGGGCAAACATGTCAGTACAAGATAAACGCACTGCGGGCAAACATGTCAGTACAAAATAAACGCACTGCGGGCAAACATGTCAGTACAAGATAAACGCAATGGGGGCAAACATGTCAGTACAAGATAAACGCACTGCGGGCAAACATGTCAGTACAAGATAAACGCACTGCGGGCAAACATGTCAGTACAAGATAAACGCACTGCGGGCAAACATGTCAGTACAAGATAAACACACTGCGGGCAAACATGTCAGTACAAGATAAATGCACTGCAGGCAACATGTCAGTACAAGATAAACGCACTGCGGGCAAACATGTCAGTACAAGATAAACGCACTGCGGGCAAACATGTCAGTACAAGATAAACGCAATGCGGGCAAACATGTCAGTACAAGATAAACGCACTGCGGGCAAACATGTCAGTACAAGATAAACGCAATGCGGGCAAACATGTCAGTACAAAATAAACGCACTGCGGGCAAACATGTCAGTACAAAATAAACGCACTGCGGGCAAACATGTCAGTACAAAATAAACGCACTGCGGGAAAACATGTCAGTACAAAATAAACGCACTGCGGGCAAACATGTCCGTACAAAATAAACGCACTGCGGGCAAACATGTCCGTACAAAATAAACGCACTGCGGGCAAACATGTCAGTACAAAATAAACGCACTGCGGGCAAACATGTCAGTACAAGATAAACGCACTGCGGGCAAACATGTCAGTACAGGATAAACGCACTGCGGGCAAACATGTCAGTACAAGATAAACGCACTGCGGGCAAACATGTCAGTACAAGATAAACGCACTGCGGGCAAACATGTCAGTACAAAATAAACGCAATGGGGGCAAACATGTCAGTACAAGATAAACTCACTGCGGGCAAACATGTCAGTACAAGATAAACGCAATGCGGGCAAACATGTCAGTACAAAATAAACGCAATGCGGGCAAACATGTCAGTACAAAATAAACGCAATGGGGGCAAACATGTCAGTACAAAATAAATGCAATGGAGGCAAACATGTCAGTACAAGATAAACTCACTGCGGGCAAACATGTCAGTACAAGATAAACGCACTGCGGGCAAACATGTCAGTACAAAATAAACGCACTGCGGGCAAACATGTCAGTACAAAATAAACGCACTGCGGGCAAACATGTCAGTACAAAATAAACGCACTGCGGGCAAACATGTCCGTACAAAATAAACGCAATGCGGGCAAACATGTCAGTACAAAATAAACACACTGCGGGCAAACATGTCAGTACAAAATAAACGCACTGCGGGCAAACATGTCAGTACAAAATAAACGCACTGCGGGCAAACATGTCCGTACAAAATAAACGCAATGCGGGCAAACATGTCAGTACAAAATAAACGCACTGCGGGCAAACATGTCCGTACAAAATAAACGCAATGCGGGCAAACATGTCAGTACAAGATAAACGCACTGCGGGCAAACATGTCAGTACAAAATGTACGCAATGGGGGCAAACATATCACCTGGAGAAAAAAAAGGCATTTACTTACCTGACATAAGTCAGTCAGCCAGCCGGCCGGCCTCTGGTGTGTGTGCGCAGCTCCCCGGGCACACAGGCACTCAGGCAGAGCAGGGCTACGGCAAGATGGCGTCCGGAGGCGGAGCCCTATACTGGAGACACAAATAGTCTCCAGTACAGGTCTCCGCCTCCGGACGCCATCTTCCCGTAGCCCTGCTCTGCCTGTGCCTGCCGGAGGAGGACAATGCAGGCTGCTGGAGCGGGGCTGCGGGGAATGAACTAGCGCAGCGTCTAGGAGACGCTGCGGCTAGTTCATTGTACAATGGCCAGAGTCCCGAGGCCGGGACGTTCCGCTGCTAAAAGCGGGACGTTTCCCGGGACCTCATGCAGCCTGGGACAGCGCCCCCGAAGACGGGACACGTCCCGGGTAAAGCGGGACGTATGGGCACCGTATATCATCATATCTCCTGGCTACATAATGGAGGGCGGGGCTAGACTGTGAGGTCACCATAGGGCATATGGAGATCCATCCATTCCCCAGGGCTCCCCCTACTGGAGGACACACAACATGCCAAGCACGCTGTTCTATATGGAATACTATATCATATCTCCTGGCTACATAATGGAGGGCGGGGCTAGACTGTGAGGCCATCATAGAGTATATGGAGATTAGTAGTGAATGCCCAGAGGTGAATTGGCAGGAAGTAGATCTGGGGCACAGCTAGAGACATTAGACATACAGACTCGGGAATACTACACAGCATAATGCTCAGCAGTCACAGGAAGTAAGATGCCAGAATGTTTACAAATGGTTGGTAGTATACCCTGGCCTCTGTATAAATCAATTGTGAAGTCACCTGGAATAAGGAGCACAGTTTTAGGCACATTTCTGGAAAAACACTGGAGTGCAAAAAATGCTTCTAAACTAATGAAAGCTCACTGACCCAGACAAATAAGCCAAACTGGGCTCATATAACTGGGAAAGAGGTTGAGCCAAAGCAGCTGATTACCGCATATAAACTTAACCAAGAACACTATAAAAGCCTCGCCAATGAGCTTGCTGTCCCTAGATTTGTGTATGGTGACATGAACTGTGTATGGAGGAAAGGTGATTTTTTTTTTGTAAGAGTGGGTTGTAAGGGTGGGTTTGGATGCTTTTCTTTGAGGAATAGCCACAGCTCTGCCTGCTGGTGTGGGAAAGTGAATAGAGGGAAACAATTCTTTGTGCCAGTAGATCACCAAGCAAGTTATTTACTGCCTTGGGGGAGGCATTCAATTGAATTGTATCCAGTCAGGAGGTTGTTTCTGCCCTTGTGTCTTTTTCTCCAGTGGAGTAAGGTATAGTGAGGAGGTTGCACTTGATGAGGACACAGGGGTGCAGCTAGGCCCAGGCAAACCAAGCCGCTGCTTGGTCTCCCATGCTGCCAGAGCCACCCTGCCTGTGACATGTATGACCATCGCTCCCTCACACACAGCCCTCAGATCAGCAGCAATGTGAGGAGAGAGAGCGGAACGGTGACCACCGAGTACATTCCATAGCCGGGGCCGCCCATGCTGCCCCTCCTCCCTCACACACAGACCTCAGATCAGCAGCAATGTGAGGAGAGAGAGCGGAGCGGTGACCACTGAGTACATTCCACAGCCGGGGCCTCCCATGCTGCCCACCTACCTCACACACAGACCTCAGATCAGCAGCAATGTGAGGAGAGAGTGGAGCAGTGATCACTGAGTACATTCCACAGCCGGGGCCTCCCATGCTGCCCCCCCCCTCCCTCACACACAGACCTCAGATCAGCAGCAATGTGAGGAGAGAGCAGAGCGGTGACCTCCGAGTACATTCCACAGCCGGGGCCTCCCATGCTGCCTCCCCTCCCTCACACACAGACCTCAGATCAGCAGCAATGTGAGGAGAGAGTGGAGCAGTGATCACTGAGTACATTCCACAGCCGGGGCCTCCCATGCTGCCCCCCCCCCCCCTCCCTCACACACAGACCTCAGATCAGCAGCAATGTGAGGAGAGAGCAGAGCGGTGACCTCCGAGTGCATTCCGCAGCAGCAGCCTCCCATGCTGACTCCCCCTCCCTCACACACAGACCTCAGATCAGCAGCAATGTGAGGAGAGAGTGGAGACCACCGAGTACATTCCACAGCCGGGGCCTCCCATGCTGCCCCCCTCCCTCACACACAGACCTCAGATCAGCAGCAATGTGAGGAGAGAGCTGAGCAGTGACCACCGAGTACATTCCACAGCCGGGGCCTCCCATGCTGCCCCCCTCCCTCACACACAGACCTCAGATCAGCAGCAATGTGAGGAGAGAGCGGAGACCACCGAGTACATTCCACAGCCGGGGCCTCCCATGCTGCCCCCCTCCCTCACACACAGACCTCAGATCAGCAGCAATGTGAGGAGAGAGCGGAGCGGTGACCACTGAGTACATTCCACAGCCGGGGCCTCCCATGCTGCCCCCCTCCCTCACACACAGACCTCAGATCAGCAGCAATGTGAGGAGAGAGCGGAGACCACCGAGTACATTCCACAGCCGGGGCCTCCCATGCTGCCCCTCCTCCCTCACACACAGACCTCAGATCAGCAGCAATGTGAGGAGAGAGCGGAGCGGTGATCACCGAGTACATTCCACAGCCGGGGCCTCCCATGCTGCCCCCCTCCCTCACACACAGACCTCAGATCAGCAGCAATGTGAGGAGAGAGCGGAGACCACCGAGTACATTCCACAGCCGGGGCCTCCCATGCTGCCCCTCCTCCCTCACACACAGACCTCAGATCAGCAGCAATGTGAGGAGACAGCGGAGCAGTGACCACCGAGTGCATTCCACAGCCGGGACCTCCCATGCTGCCCCTCCTCCCTCACACACAGACCTCAGATCAGCAGCAATGTGAGGAGAGAGCGGAGCAGTGACCACTGAGTACCCCATGCTGCCCCTCCTCCCTCACACACAGACCTCAGATCAGCAGCAATGTGAGGAGACAGCGGAGCAGTGACCACCGAGTGCATTCCACAGCCGGGACCTCCCATGCTGCCCCTCCTCCCTCACACACAGACCTCAGATCAGCAGCAATGTGAGGAGAGAGCGGAGCAGTGACCACTGAGTACATTCCACGGCCGAGGCCTCCCATGCTGCCCCTCCTCCCTCACACACAGACCTCAAATCAGCAGCAATGTGAGGAGACAGCGGAGCAGTGACAACCGAGTGCATTCCACAGCCGCAGCCTCCCATGCTGCCCCTCCTCCCTCACACACAGACCTCAGATCAGCAGCAATGTGAGGAGAGAGCGGAGCGGAGACCACCGAGTACATTCCACAGCCGGGACCTCCCATGCTGCCCCTCCTCCCTCACACACAGACCTCAGATCAGCAGCAATGTGAGGAGAGAGCGGTGACCACTGAGTACATTCCACAGCCGGGGCCTCCCATGCTGCCCCTCCTCCCTCACACACAGACCTCAGATCAGCAGCAATGTGAGGAGAGAGCGGAGCGGTGACCACCCAGTACATTCCACAGCCGGGGCCTCCCATGCTGCCCCTCCTCTCTCACACACAGACCTCAGATCAGCAGCAATGTGAGGAGAGAGCGGAGCGGTGACCACCCAGTACATTCCACAGCCGCAGCCTCCCATGCTGCCTCCCCCTACCTCACACTCAGACCTCAGATCAGCAGCAATGTGAGGAGAGAGCGGAGACCACCGAGTACATTCCACAGCCGGAGCCTCCCATGCTGCCCCCCTCCCTCACACACAGACCTCAGATCAGCAGCAATGTGAGGAGAGAGCGGTGACCACCGAGTACATTCCACAGCCGGGGCCTCCCATGCTGCCCCTCCTCCTTCACACACAGACCTCAGATCAGCAGCAATGTGAGGAGAAAGCGGAGACCACCGAGTACATTCCACAGCCGGGGCCTCCCATGCTGCCTCCACTCCCTCACACATAGCCCTCAGATCAGCAGCAATGTGAGGAGAGAGCGGTGACCACCGAGTACATTCCACAGCCGGGGCCTCCCATGCTGCCCCTCCTCCCTCACACACAGACCTCAGATCAGCAGCAATGTGAGGCGAGAGCGGAGCGGTGACCACCGAGTACATTCCACAGCCGGGGCCCCCCATGCTGCCCCTCCTCCCTCACACACAGACCTCAGATCAGCAGCAATGTGAGGAGAGAGCGGAGTGGCGACCCCCGAGTACATTCCACAGCCGGGGCCTCCCATGCTGCCTCCCCCCCACACACACACAGACCTCAGATCAGCAGCAATGTGAGGAGAGAGCGGTGACCACCGAGTACATTCCACAGCCGGGGCCTCCCATGCTGCCCCCCCCCCCTCCCTCACACACAGCCCTCAGATCAGAAGCAGGAGAGAGCGGAGCAGTGACCACCGAGTACATTTCACAGCCGGGGCCTCCCATACTGCTCCCCCCCCCTCACACACAGACCTCAGATCAGCAGCAATGTGAGGAGAGAGCGGAGACCACCGAGTACATTCCACAGCCGGGGCCTCCCATGCTGCCTCCCCCACACACACAGACCTCAGATCAGCAGCAATGTGAGGAGAGAGTGGAGCAGTGAACACTGATTACATTCCACAGCCGGGGCCTCCCATGATGTCCCCCCCTCACACACAGACCTCAGATCAGCAGCAATGTGAGGAGAGAGCGGAGCGGTGACCACCGAGTACATTCCACAGCCGGGGCCTCCCATGCTGTCCCCCCCTTCCTCACACACAGACCTCAGATCAGCAGCAATGTGAGGAGAGAGCGGAGTGGCGACCCCCGAGTACATTCCACAGCCGGGGCCTCCCATGCTGCCCCCCCCCTCCCTCACACACAGACCTCAGATCAGCAGCAATGTGAGGAGAGAGCGGAGCAGTGACCACCGAGTACATTCCACAGCCGGGGCCTCCCATACTGCCCCCCCCTCACACACAGACCTCAGATCAGCAGCAATGTGAGGAGAGAGCAGAGCGGTGACCACCGAGTACATTCCACAGCCGGGGCCTCCCATACTGCCCCCCCCTCACACACAGACCTCAGATCAGCAGCAATGTGAGGAGAGAGTGGAGTGGTGACCCCCGAGTACATTCCACAGCCGGGGCCCCCCATGCTGCCCCCCTCCCTCACACACAGACCTCAGATCAGCAGCAATGTGAGGAGAGAGCGGAGCGGTGATCACCGAGTACATTCCACAGCCGGGGCCTCCCATGCTGCCCCCCTCCCTCACACACAGACCTCAGATCAGCAGCAATGTGAGGAGAGAGCGGAGCGGTGATCACCGAGTACATTCCACAGCCGGGGCCTCCCATACTGCCCCTCCTCCCTCACACACAGACCTCAGATCAGCAGCAATGTCAGGAGAGAGCGGAGACCACCGAGTACATTCCACAGCCGGGGCTTCCCATGCTGCCCCCCTCCCTCACACACAGACCTCAGATCAGCAGCAATGTCAGGAGAGAGCGGAGACCACCGAGTACATTCCACAGCCGGGGCCTCCCATACGCCCCCCCCCCCCCCTCACACACAGACCTCAGATCAGCAGCAATGTGAGGAGAGAGCGGAGTGGCGACCACCGAGTACATTCCACAGCCGGGGCCCCCCATGCTGCCCCTCCTCCCTCACACACAGACCTCAGATCAGCAGCAATGTGAGGAGACAGCGGAGCAGTGACAACCGAGTGCATTCCACAGCCGGGGCCCCCCATGCTGCCCCTCCTCTCTCACACACAGACCTCAGATCAGCAGCAATGTGAGGAGAGAGCGGAGCGGTGACCACCCAGTACATTCCACAGCCGGCGCCTCCCATGCTGCCCCTCCTCTCTCACACACAGACCTCAGATCAGCAGCAATGTGAGGAGAGAGCGGAGCGGTGACCACCCAGTACATTCCACAGCCGCAGCCTCCCATGCTGCCTCCCCCTACCTCACACTCAGACCTCAGATCAGCAGCAATGTGAGGAGAGAGCGGAGACCACCGAGTACATTCCACAGCCGGGGCCTCCCATGCTGCCCCCCTCCCTCACACACAGACCTCAGATCAGCAGCAATGTGAGGAGAGAGCGGTGACCACCGAGTACATTCCACAGCCGGGGCCTCCCATGCTGCCCCTCCTCCCTCACACACAGACCTCAGATCAGCAGCAATGTGAGGAGAGAGCGGAGACCACCGAGTACATTCCACAGCCGGGGCCTCCCATGCTGCCTCCCCTCCCTCACACACAGCCCTCAGATCAGCAGCAATGTGAGGAGAGAGCGGTGACCACCGAGTACATTCCACAGCCGGGGCCTCCCATGCTGCCTCCCCTCCCTCACACACAGACCTCAGATCAGCAGCAATGTGAGGAGAGAGCAGAGCGGTGACCACTGAGTACATTCCACAGCCGGGGCCTCCCATGCTGCCCCTCCTCCCTCACACACAGACCTCAGATCAGCAGCAATGTGAGGAGAGAGCGGAGCGGTGACCACTGAGTACATTCCACAGCCGGGGCCTCCCATGCTGCCCCTCCTCCCTCACACACAGACCTCAGATCAGCAGCAATGTGAGGAGAGAGCAGAGCGGTGACCACTGAGTACATTCCACAGCCGGGGCCTCCCATACTGCCCCTCCTCCCTCACATACAGACCTCAGATCAGCAGCAATGTGAGGCGAGAGCGGAGCGGTGACCACCGAGTACATTCCACAGCCGGGGCCTCCCATGCTGCCCCCCCCCCACACCCACACAGACCTCAGATCAGCAGCAATGTGAGGAGAGAGCGGTGACCACCGAGTACATTCCACAGCCGGGGCCTCCCATGCTGCCTCCCCCACACACACAGACCTCAGATCAGCAGCAATGTGAGGAGAGAGTGGAGCAGTGAACACTGATTACATTCCACAGCCGGGGCCTCCCATGATGTCCCCCCCCTCCCTCACACACAGCCCTCAGATCAGAAGCAATGTGAGGAGAGAGCGGAGCAGTGACCACCGAGTACATTCCACAGCCGGGGCCTCCCATACTGCTCCCCCCCTCACACACAGACCTCAGATCAGCAGCAATGTGAGGAGAGAGCGGAGACCACCGAGTACATTCCACAGCCGGGGCCTCCCATGCTGCCTCCCCCACACACACAGACCTCAGATCAGCAGCAATGTGAGGAGAGAGTGGAGCAGTGAACACTGATTACATTCCACAGCCGGGGCCTCCCATGATGTCCCCCCCTCACACACAGACCTCAGATCAGCAGCAATGTGAGGAGAGAGCGGAGCGGTGACCACCGAGTACATTCCACAGCCGGGGCCTCCCATGCTGTCCCCCCCTTCCTCACACACAGACCTCAGATCAGCAGCAATGTGAGGAGAGAGCGGAGTGGCGACCCCCGAGTACATTCCACAGCCGGGGCCTCCCATGCTGCCCCCCCCCCCTCCCTCACACACAGACCTCAGATCAGCAGCAATGTGAGGAGAGAGCGGAGCAGTGACCACCGAGTACATTCCACAGCCGGGGCCTCCCATACTGCCCCCCCCTCACACACAGACCTCAGATCAGCAGCAATGTGAGGAGAGAGCAGAGCGGTGACCACCGAGTACATTCCACAGCCGGGGCCTCCCATACTGCCCCCCCCCCCCTCACACACAGACCTCAGATCAGCAGCAATGTGAGGAGAGAGTGGAGTGGTAACCTACGAGTACATTCCACAGCCGGGGCCCCCCATGCTGCCCCCCTCCCTCACACACAGACCTCAGATCAGCAGCAATGTGAGGAGAGAGCGGAGCGGTGATCACCGAGTACATTCCACAGCCGGGGCCTCCCATGCTGCCCCCCTCCCTCACACACAGACCTCAGATCAGCAGCAATGTGAGGAGAGAGCGGAGCGGTGATCACCGAGTACATTCCACAGCCGGGGCCTCCCATACTGCCCCTCCTCCCTCACACACAGACCTCAGATCAGCAGCAATGTCAGGAGAGAGCGGAGACCACCGAGTACATTCCACAGCCGGGGCTTCCCATGCTGCCCCCCTCCCTCACACACAGACCTCAGATCAGCAGCAATGTCAGGAGAGAGCGGAGACCACCGAGTACATTCCACAGCCGGGGCCTCCCATACTGCCCCCCCCTCACACACAGACCTCAGATCAGCAGCAATGTGAGGAGAGAGCGGAGTGGCGACCACCGAGTACATTCCACAGCCGGGGCCTCCCATGCTGCCCCTCCTCCCTCACACACAGACCTCAGATCAGCAGCAATGTGAGGAGACAGCGGAGCAGTGACAACCGAGTGCATTCCACAGCCGGGGCCCCCCATGCTGCCCCTCCTCTCTCACACACAGACCTCAGATCAGCAGCAATGTGAGGAGAGAGCGGAGCGGTGACCACCCAGTACATTCCACAGCCGGGGCCTCCCATGCTGCCCCTCCTCTCTCACACACAGACCTCAGATCAGCAGCAATGTGAGGAGAGAGCGGAGCGGTGACCACCCAGTACATTCCACAGCCGCAGCCTCCCATGCTGCCTCCCCCTACCTCACACTCAGACCTCAGATCAGCAGCAATGTGAGGCGAGAGCGGAGCGGTGACCACCGAGTACATTCCACAGCCGGGGCCTCCCATGCTGCCTCCCCCCCACACCCACACAGACCTCAGATCAGCAGCAATGTGAGGAGAGAGCGGTGACCACCGAGTACATTCCACAGCCGGGGCCTCCCATACTGCCCCTCCTCCCTCACACACAGACCTCAGATCAGCAGCAATGTGAGGAGAGAGTGGAGCAGTGAACACTGATTACATTCCACAGCCGGGGCCTCCCATGATGTCCCCCCCCCTCCCTCACACACAGCCCTCAGATCAGAAGCAATGTGAGGAGAGAGCGGAGCAGTGACCACCGAGTACATTCCACAGCCGGGGCCTCCCATACTGCTCCCCCCCTCACACACAGACCTCAGATCAGCAGCAATGTGAGGAGAGAGCGGAGACCACCGAGTACATTCCACAGCCGGGGCCTCCCATGCTGCCTCCCCCACACACACAGACCTCAGATCAGCAGCAATGTGAGGAGAGAGTGGAGCAGTGAACACTGATTACATTCCACAGCCGGGGCCTCCCATGATGTCCCCCCCTCACACACAGACCTCAGATCAGCAGCAATGTGAGGAGAGAGCGGAGCGGTGACCACCGAGTACATTCCACAGCCGGGGCCTCCCATGCTGTCCCCCCCTTCCTCACACACAGACCTCAGATCAGCAGCAATGTGAGGAGAGAGCGGAGTGGCGACCCCCGAGTACATTCCACAGCCGGGGCCTCCCATGCTGCCCCCCCCCCTCCCTCACACACAGACCTCAGATCAGCAGCAATGTGAGGAGAGAGCGGAGCAGTGACCACCGAGTACATTCCACAGCCGGGGCCTCCCATACTGCCCCCCCCTCACACACAGACCTCAGATCAGCAGCAATGTGAGGAGAGAGCAGAGCGGTGACCACCGAGTACATTCCACAGCCGGGGCCTCCCATACTGCCCCCCCCCCTTCACACACAGACCTCAGATCAGCAGCAATGTGAGGAGAGAGTGGAGTGGTAACCTACGAGTACATTCCACAGCCGGGGCCCCCCATGCTGCCCCCCTCCCTCACACACAGACCTCAGATCAGCAGCAATGTGAGGAGAGAGCGGAGCGGTGATCACCGAGTACATTCCACAGCCGGGGCCTCCCATGCTGCCCCCCTCCCTCACACACAGACCTCAGATCAGCAGCAATGTGAGGAGAGAGCGGAGCGGTGATCACCGAGTACATTCCACAGCCGGGGCCTCCCATACTGCCCCTCCTCCCTCACACACAGACCTCAGATCAGCAGCAATGTCAGGAGAGAGCGGAGACCACCGAGTACATTCCACAGCCGGGGCTTCCCATGCTGCCCCCCTCCCTCACACACAGACCTCAGATCAGCAGCAATGTCAGGAGAGAGCGGAGACCACCGAGTACATTCCACAGCCGGGGCCTCCCATACTGCCCCCCCCCCTTACACACAGACCTCAGATCAGCAGCAATGTGAGGAGAGAGCGGAGTGGCGACCACCGAGTACATTCCACAGCCGGGGCCTCCCATGCTGCCCCTCCTCCCTCACACACAGACCTCAGATCAGCAGCAATGTGAGGAGACAGCGGAGCAGTGACAACCGAGTGCATTCCACAGCCGGGGCCCCCCATGCTGCCCCTCCTCTCTCACACACAGACCTCAGATCAGCAGCAATGTGAGGAGAGAGCGGAGCGGTGACCACCCAGTACATTCCACAGCCGGGGCCTCCCATGCTGCCCCTCCTCTCTCACACACAGACCTCAGATCAGCAGCAATGTGAGGAGAGAGCGGAGCGGTGACCACCCAGTACATTCCACAGCCGCAGCCTCCCATGCTGCCTCCCCCTACCTCACACTCAGACCTCAGATCAGCAGCAATGTGAGGAGAGAGCGGAGACCACCGAGTACATTCCACAGCCGGGGCCTCCCATGCTGCCCCCCTCCCTCACACACAGACCTCAGATCAGCAGCAATGTGAGGAGAGAGCGGTGACCACCGAGTACATTCCACAGCCGGGGCCTCCCATACTGCCCCTCCTCCCTCACACACAGACCTCAGATCAGCAGCAATGTCAGGAGAGAGCGGAGACCACCGAGTACATTCCACAGCCGGGGCTTCCCATGCTGCCTCCCCTCCCTCACACACAGCCCTCAGATCAGCAGCAATGTGAGGAGAGAGCGGAGACCACCGAGTACATTCCACAGCCGGGGCCTCCCATACTGCCTCCCCTCCCTCACACACAGACCTCAGATCAGCAGCAATGTCAGGAGAGAGCGGAGACCACCGAGTACATTCCACAGCCGGGGCCTCCCATACTGCCCCCCCTCCCTCACACACAGACCTCAGATCAGCAGCAATGTGAGGAGAGAGCGGAGACCACCGAGTACATTCCACAGCCGGGGCCTCCCATACTGCCTCCCCTCCCTCACACACAGACCTCAGATCAGCAGCAATGTGAGGAGAGAGCGGAGTGGCGACCCCCGAGTACATTCCACAGCCGGGGCCTCCCATGCTTCCCCCCCTACCTCACACACAGCCCTCAGATCAGCAGCAATGTTAGGAGAGAGCGGAGACCACCGAGTACATTCCACAGCCGGGGCCTCCCATGCTGCCCCCCCTCACACACAGCCCTCAGATCAGAAGCAATGTGAGGAGAGAGCGGAGCAGTGACCACCGAGTACATTCCACAGCCGGGGCCTCCCATACTGCTCCCCCCCTCACACACAGACCTCAGATCAGCAGCAATGTGAGGAGAGAGCGGAGACCACCGAGTACATTCCACAGCCGGGGCCTCCCATGCTGCCTCCCCCACACACACAGACCTCAGATCAGCAGCAATGTGAGGAGAGAGTGGAGCAGTGAACACTGATTACATTCCACAGCCGGGGCCTCCCATAATGTCCCCCCCTCACACACAGACCTCAGATCAGCAGCAATGTGAGGAGAGAGCGGAGCGGTGACCACCGAGTACATTCCACAGCCGGGGCCTCCCATGCTGTCCCCCCCTTCCTCACACACAGACCTCAGATCAGCAGCAATGTGAGGAGAGAGCGGAGTGGCGACCCCCGAGTACATTCCACAGCCGGGGCCTCCCATGCTGCCCCCCCCCCCCTCCCTCACACACAGACCTCAGATCAGCAGCAATGTGAGGAGAGAGCGGAGCAGTGACCACCGAGTACATTCCACAGCCGGGGCCTCCCATACTGCCCCCCCCCTCACACAGACCTCAGATCAGCAGCAATGTGAGGAGAGAGCAGAGCGGTGACCACCGAGTACATTCCACAGCCGGGGCCTTCCATACTGCCCCCCCCTCACACACAGACCTCAGATCAGCAGCAATGTGAGGAGAGAGTGGAGTGGTGACCCCCGAGTACATTCCACAGCCGGGGCCCCCCATGCTGCCCCCCTCCCTCACACACAGACCTCAGATCAGCAGCAATGTGAGGAGAGAGCGGAGCGGTGATCACCGAGTACATTCCACAGCCAGGGCCTCCCATGCTGCCCCCCTCCCTCACACACAGACCTCAGATCAGCAGCAATGTGAGGAGAGAGCGGAGCGGTGATCACCGAGTACATTCCACAGCCGGGGCCTCCCATACTGCCCCTCCTCCCTCACACACAGACCTCAGATCAGCAGCAATGTGAGGAGAGAGCGGAGCGGTGATCACCGAGTACATTCCACAGCCGGGGCCTCCCATACTGCCCCTCCTCCCTCACACACAGACCTCAGATCAGCAGCAATGTCAGGAGAGAGCGGAGACCACCGAGTACATTCCACAGCCGGGGCCTCCCATACTGCCCCCCCTCCCTCACACACAGACCTCAGATCAGCAGCAATGTCAGGAGAGAGCGGAGACCACCGAGTACATTCCACAGCCAGGACCTCCCATGCTGCCCCCCCTCCCTCACACACAGACCTCAGATCAGCAGCAATGTGAGGAGAGAGCGGAGTGGCGACCACCGAGTACATTCCACAGCCGGGGCCTCCCATGCTGCCCCCCCTCCCACACACACAGACCTCAGATCAGCAGCAATGTGAGGAGAGAGTGGAGCGGTGATCACCGAGTACATTCCACAGCCGGGACCTCCCATGCTGCCCCTCCTCCCTCACACACAGACCTCAGATCAGCAGCAATGTGAGGAGAGAGCGGTGACCACCGAGTACATTCCACAGCCGGGACCTCCCATGTTGGCCCCCCTCCCTCACACACAGACCTCAGATCAGCAGCAATGTGAGGAGAGAGCGGAGCGGTGATCACCGAGTACATTCCACAGCCGGGGCCTCCCATACTGCCCCTCCTCCCTCACACACAGACCTCAGATCAGCAGCAATGTGAGGAGAGAGCGGAGCGGTGATCACCGAGTACATTCCACAGCCGGGGCCTCCCATACTGCCCCTCCTCCCTCACACACAGACCTCAGATCAGCAGCAATGTGAGGAGAGAGCGGAGCGGTGATCACCGAGTACATTCCACAGCCGGGGCCTCCCATACTGCCCCTCCTCCCTCACACACAGACCTCAGATCAGCAGCAATGTGAGGAGAGAGCGGAGCGGTGATCACCGAGTACATTCCACAGCCGGGGCCTCCCATACTGCCCCTCCTCCCTCACACACAGACCTCAGATCAGCAGCAATGTCAGGAGAGAGCGGAGACCACCGAGTACATTCCACAGCCGGGGCCTCCCATACTGCCCCCCTCCCTCACACACAGACCTCAGATCAGCAGCAATGTCAGGAGAGAGCGGAGACCACCGAGTACATTCCACAGCCAGGACCTCCCATGCTGCCCCCCCTCCCTCACACACAGACCTCAGATCAGCAGCAATGTGAGGAGAGAGCGGAGTGGCGACCACCGAGTACATTCCACAGCCGGGGCCTCCCATGCTGCCCCCCCTCCCACACACACAGACCTCAGATCAGCAGCAATGTGAGGAGAGAGTGGAGCGGTGATCACCGAGTACATTCCACAGCCGGGACCTCCCATGCTGCCCCTCCTCCCTCACACACAGACCTCAGATCAGCAGCAATGTGAGGAGAGAGCGGTGACCACCGAGTACATTCCACAGCCGGGACCTCCCATGCTGCCCCCCCTCCCTCACACACAGACTTCAGATCAGCAGCAATGTGAGGAGAGAGCGGAGTGGTGACCCCTGAGTACATTCCACAGCCGGGGCCTCCCATGCTGCCCCTCAATGGTCACACTCACACACAGACCTCAGATCAGCAGCAATGTGAGGAGAGAGCGGTGACCACCGAGTACATTCCACAGCCGGGGCCTCCCATGCTGCCCCTCCTCCCTCACACACAAATCTCAGATCAGCAGCAATGTCAGGAGAGAGCAGAGCGGTGACCACCGAGTACATTCCACAGCCGGGGCCTCCCATGCTCCCCCTCCCATCTCCACACACAGACCTCAGATCAGCAGCAATGTGAGGAGAGAGCGGAGCGGTGACTACCGAGTACATTCCACAGCCGGGGCCTCCCATGCTGCCCCCCTCCCTCACACACAGACCTCAGATCAGCAGCAATGTGAGGAGAGAGAGCGGAGCCGTTACCACTGAGTACATTCCACAGCCGGGGCCTCCCATGCTGCCCCTCGTCCCTCACACACAGACCTCAGATCAGCAGCAATGTGAGGAGAGAGCGAAGTGGCGACCACCGAGTACATTCCACAGCCGGGGCCTCCCATACTGCCCCTCCTCCCTCACACACAGACCTCAGATCAGCAGCAATGTAAGGCGAGAGCGGAGCGGTGACCCCCGAGTACATTCCACAGCCGGGGCCTCCCATGCTGCCCCTCCTCCCTCACACACAGACCTCAGATCAGCAGCAATGTCAGGAGAGAGCGGAGCGGTGACCACTGAGTACATTCCACAGCCGGGGCCTCCCATGCTGCCCCCCCTCCCTCACACACAGACCTCAGATCAGCAGCAATGTGAGGAGAGAGCGGAGTGGCGACCACCGAGTACATTCCACAGCCGGGGCCTCCCATACTGCCCCCCTCCCTCACACACAGACCTCAGATCAGCAGCAATGTGAGGAGAGAGCAGAGCGGTGACCACTGAGTACATTCCACAGCTGGGGCCTTCCATACTGCCCCCCCCTCACACACAGACCTCAGATCAGCAGCAATGTGAGGAGAGAGCGGAGCGGTGATCACCGAGTACATTCCACAGCCGGGGCCTCCCATACTGCCCCCCTCCCTCACACACAGACCTCAGATCAGCAGCAATGTGAGGAGAGAGCGGAGCAGTGACCACTGAGTACATTCCACAGCCGGGGCCTCCCATGCTGCCCCTCCTCCCTCACACACAGACCTCAGATCAGCAGCAATGTGAGGAGAGAGCAGAGCGGTGACCACTGAGTACATTCCACAGCCGGGGCCTTCCATACTGCCCCCCCCCTCACACACAGACCTCAGATCAGCAGCAATGTGAGGAGAGAGCGGAGTGGCGACCCCCGAGTACATTCCACAGCCGGGGCCTCCCATGCTGCCCCTCCTCCCTCACACACAGACCTCAGATCAGCAGCAGTGTGAGGAGAGAGCAGAGCGGTGACCACTGAGTACATTCCACAGCCGGGGCCTTCCATACTGCCCCTCCTCCCTCACACACAGACCTCAGATCAGCAGCAATGTCAGGAGAGAGCGGAGCGGTGACCACTGAGTACATTCCACAGCCGGGGCCTTCCATACTGCCCCTCCCCCCTCACACACAGACCTCAGATCAGCAGCAATGTGAGGAGAGAGCGGAGTGGCGACCACCGAGTACATTCCACAGCCGGGGCCTCCCATACTGCCCCCCCCTCACACACAGACCTCAGATCAGCAGCAATGTGAGGAGAGAGCAGAGCGGTGACCACTGAGTACATTCCACAGCTGGGGCCTCCCATACTGCCCCCCCCCCCCTCACACACAGACCTCAGATCAGCAGCAATGTGAGGAGAGAGCGGAGACCACCGAGTACATTCCACAGCCGGGGCCTCCCATGCTGCCCCCCTCCCTAAAAATGTCAAGAAAAAACGGTGCACAGGCCCTTTGAATGAGCAAAGATCACCCCAAGAAAGAAACATGAGCGGAGTGGTGACCACGGAGTACACATCTGGTGCGGAAGTGAGGTCATTTCCTGTATGTGAAGTGTGCCACATGGCTGCTGTGTGCTGTTCTCTCTCTCCAGGTCATTGCTGATCTGCAGGACTGTGATTGTTAAGCCGGTCATACACGGCTCGTTTTTTTTATCAATTGAGCCGCTGATGGCTCGATTGATAATTTCCGACAGGTTCGATTACCGTGTGGAACTATTCCCCGCTCGATACCCGCGGGCGGACATTAGCAAGAAACGAAAAGAAGATAAGGAGCGCCCGCGGGGACGAGCGGGTATCAATCCGGGCGGCCGTGGGGACGCGCAAAAACGAGCAGTGTATTCCCGGCATTAGGGATGGGAAGGTATCAGGAAGCTACAAACCCCCACTGACACCAATGCCTTCCTATACTGGGGGATACCTATACTGGTGGGACACCTATACTGGTGGGACACCAATGCCTTCCTATACTGGGGGATACCTATACTGGTGGGACACCAATGCCTTCCTATACTGGAGGTGGCTACCTATACTGGTGGGACACCTATACTGGTGGGACACCAATGCCTTCCTATACTGGGGGATACCTATACTGGTGGGACACCTATACTGGTGGGACACCAATGCCTTCCTATACTGGGGGATACCTATACTGGTGGGACACCAATGCCTTCCTATACTGGAGGTGGCTACCTATACTGGTGGGACACCTATACTGGTGGGACACCAATGCCTTCCTATACTGGGGGATACCTATACTGGTGGGACACCTATACTGGTGGGACACCAATGCCTTCCTATACTGGGGGATACCTATACTGGGGGATACCTATACTGGTGGGACACCAATGCCTTCCTATACTGGGGGATACCTATACTGGTGGGACACCTATACTGGTGGGACACCAATGCCTTCCTATACTGGGGGATACCTATACTGGTGGGACACCAATGCCTTCCTATACTGGAGGTGGCTACCTATACTGGTGGGACACCTATACTGGTGGGACACCAATGCCTTCCTATACTGGGGGATACCTATACTGGTGGGACACCTATACTGGTGGGACACCAATGCCTTCCTATACTGGGGGATACCTATACTGGTGGGACACCAATGCCTTCCTATACTGGGGGATACCTATACTGGTGGGACACCTATACTGGTGGGACACCAATGCCTTCCTATACTGGAGGTGGCTACCTATACTGGTGGGACACCTATACTGGTGGGACACCAATGCCTTCCTATACTGGAGGTGGCTACCTATACTGGGGGATACCTATAGTGGTGGGACACCAATGCCTTCCAATACTGGGGGATACCTATACTGGTGGGACACCTATACTGGTGGGACACCAATGCCTTCCTATACTGGGGGATACCTATACTGGTGGGACACCAATGCCTTCCTATACTGGGGGATACCTATACTGGTGGGACACCTATACTGGTGGGACACCAATGCCTTCCTATACTGGGGGATACCTATACTGGTGGGACACCTATACTGGTGGGACACCAATGCCTTCCTATACTGGAGGTGGCTACCTATACTGGTGGGACACCTATACTGGTGGGACACCAATGCCTTCCAATACTGGGGGATACCTATACTGGTGGGACACCAATGCCTTCCTATACTGGGGGATACCTATACTGGTGGGACACCTTAGCTTCCAATACTGGGGGTGGCTACCTATACTAGAGGGTGCACCTTTAACTACCTCCCTATACTGGATGGTTATATTTTTATTTGGGGGGGGGCACCTTTTGCTACTTATTATTACGGCAGAAGGGGCCTCTAACTGGGTGGGGGGGCAAATGATGTGCCACTTGGGGGTCTCAGAGACCTTAGCGGCGCCCCTGCGAGGAGGAGTGTCAGCCATTAGCAGGGTTGGATGCGTGGTCATGTCATCTGTATTTCCTTTCTACCAGCCGAGCAGATATGAAGGAGGAATCGCTGTTTCCCTGTCGCATATAACGGAATGACGATCCTGTTACACAAGCAATGATGGACGGCCAGGACTGTTATATTACAGAATATCTCTGCCTTTTCCTCTGTTATACTATAAACCTTTCTTCACAATTCCATGCTTGCCTCTGATGATGATCTATTTGTGGGTTTGGAGAGGGATATTTAAGGGTGTGGAAATAATCCTGAAAAAAACAGACATTCAAATAAAAAAAAAAATGTGATGAAAATTAGAATAATGTGCAGTTCTAAAGATCCAGCTTGATGAAGTCATTGGGCTTGTTTCACAAAGCCGTGATAACTCTTTATCACGGTCGCGTTAGCGTTATAGCGTGCTTAACTTTTTCGTGCGCAAACGAAAAAGTTAATAAAATGTGAGCCATTTTATTGGTTCAGACAGCGGACCAATGGGGAGCCCAGGCTGCAGATTCAAAGATGCTTTGCCCGGGATCCTTCTATGCGCACAATAATTACAGTGTCAGATACACTGTAATTACACAATGGATTTTGCGGCGAAAGGCGTCTGGTGATCTGCGGCGGTATGTATGCAGGGGTGCCGGTGCAGCTACATGGGGGGCTTCTACAGTGTGCGGCGACCCGACGGGGAGCTCTGGGGGTCTCCTTATTAAAGGAGACCCCCAGATGCTGCGGCGGCGACGTGCGTTAGCCAGTTTAGACCTGCTTTTTGCTTGTCTAAACTTCGCATAGAGTTTAATGGCGCTGCTTTGCGTGCGGGACTTTGCGCGCGATCTATACTTATCTAAACTTAGCATGCCTAAACTTATCATGCCTAAACTTATCACACCTGGGGCTCGATTCACCAAGCGGTGCAAAGTGTTAGCACCGTGGTGAAAAGGCCCTTATCACGCCTAAAGTCACTTTAGGCATGATAAGTAGAAACTCGCGCGAAGTTGCCGCGCGCAAAGTTTTGCGCGCGCAACCGCGCGCGTGCGCGCGCAGCGTCCCCGCTTCGCGCGAAGCTCCCATTAAGCCCTATGGGACTTTGCGCGCGCTCTCACGCGCGAACGCGCGTACGCGCGGTAACTTCGCGCGAAGAGCAGGAAAAAGCGGTGATAACTCAGTGGTGAAAAGGTCATCACGCCTAAAGTCTTTTAGGCGTGATAACTGGGTTATCACCGCTTTGTGAATCGAGGCCAAAGTCTCTAAATGGGTTAGTACCGCTTTGTGAATCGAGCCCAAGGTGTGATAAGTTTAGGCATGATAAGTTTAGGCGTGATAAGTTTAGGCATGATAAGTTTAGGGGCTTGATTCACAAAGCGGTGCTAACAGTTAGCACGCTGGTGAAAAGCCCTTTATCATGCCTAAACTCAGTTTAGGCATGATAAGTTTAGGTGTGATAAGTTTAGGTGTGATAAGTTTAGGCATGATAAGTTTAGGTGTGATAAGTTTAGGCATGATAAGTTTAAGCGGCAACTGCGTTAGCACCGCAGTGCACAGCTGATCAAAAGCTTTACGCTAGCAAAGACTGGTGCACTTTGTATAAAGTTTAATGGCGCTGCTTTGCGTGCGGGACTTTGCAAGCGATCTAAACTTATCTAAACTTATCATGCCTAAACTTATCACACCTAAACTTATCACGCCTAAACTTATCACGCCTAAACTGGCTTTTCACCAGCATGGTGCAATGGTTATCATGCCTAAAGTCTTTTAGGCGTGCTAACTGGGTTAGCACCGTTTTGTGAATCGAGCCCTAGGTGTGATAAGTTTAAGCATGATGGGCTCGATTCACAAAGCGGTGCTAACCCAGTTAGCATGCCTAAAAGACTTTAGGCATGATAACCATTGCACCATGCTGGTGAAAAGCCAGTTTAGGCGTGATAAGTTTAGGTGTGATAAGTTTAGGTGTGATAAGTTTAGGCATGCTAAGTTTAGATAAGTGTAGATAGCGTGCAAAGCCCCGCACGCAAAGCAGCGCCATTAAACTCTATGCGAAGTGCACCAGACTTTGCTAGAGCAAAACTTTTGATCAGCTGTGCATTGCGGTGCTAACGCAGTTGGTGCTTAAACTTATCATGCCTAAACTTATCACACCTAAACTTATCATGCCTAAACTTATCACACCTAAACTTATCACACCTAAACTTATCATGCCTAAACTGAGTTTAGGCGTGATAAAGGGCTTTTCACCAGGGTGCTAAGTGTTAGCACCGCTTTGTGAATCAGGCCCGATAAGTTTAGGGGCCTGATTCACAAAGCGGTGCTAACAGTTAGCACCGTGGTGAAAAGCCCTTTATCACACCTAAACTCACTTTAGGCATGATAAGTTTAGGTGTGATAAGTTTAGGTGTGATAAGTTTAGGCATGATAAGTTTAGGTGTGATAAGTTTAGGCATGATAAGTTTAAGCACCAACTGCGTTAGCACCGCAGTGCACAGCTGATCAAAAGTTTTGCGCTAGCAAAGACTGGTGCACTTCGTATAAAGTTTAATGGCGCTGCTTTGCGTGCTGGACTTTGCAAGCGATCTAAACTTATCTAAACTTAGCATGCCTAAACTTATCACACCTAAACTTATCATGCCTAAACTTATCACACCTAAACTTATCACACCTAAATTTATCATGCCTAAACTGAGTTTAGGCATGATAAAGGGCTTTTCACCAGCGTGCTAACTGTTAGCACCGCTTTGTGAATCAAGCCCGATAAGTTTAAGCACCAACTGGGTTAGTTGCAGTGCAGTGCACAGCACAGCAGTGCACAGCTGATCAAAAGTTTTGCGCTAGCAAAGTCTGGTGCACTTTGAATAGAGTTTAATGGCGCTGCTATGCGTGCGGGCCTAGGGCGGAGCCATGCAAGGGGCGGGTTTTCACCATCCCTAATCCATTCCCCACCACATCTCGCCTGTCCCATTAACGCTGAACACCCATCTGCTTTGCTCTACATACTGCAGTGCGAGCGTACAGAAGGTGGCTAAATGCATGACAGACAGGGAGCATCAGCTAATCAACAGTCCGTGGCTGTACAAACATTTCAGCCTAGCCCGCCCTTTCTCCGCCCCTCCTTACCAGCTCAACCTATTGCAATCCAGCTTACAGCAGAAGGGGATGAAGGAGTCACTGACTGCTCTATCTGTGTATGTGTGTGGCTCTTGCTATATTCACAAGAGACAGAGCTCCGTTGCCTGCTAGATTCAGCTGCCTCCTCGTTCCTTAGGCCTCAATTCATCATTCTCTTTGAGATAACTTTTTCCAGTTTGTTAAATTACCGAATTTGAAGTTTAGCGATTTCTAGTTGTATTCATCAAGGTTTTTCCTCATTCGGTGTGAATTCGATAACAATTCGGTAACCATTCGGTAACGTGTCGATATTTCCATTTTACAGTGGTACTTTAACACAAGGCCATAAGATTCCCATGGAATTGTGGGTAAAAGGCGGTCCTTTGAGCACTACGTAGCAACATTCTAAATAGGGCGTAACACCTGGACCAGGATTCTGGAAGTGGTTGGGACAATCCCACAATTTGATAGGAGCCTTTTCTAAAAAAATTATAGTGCAGCTAGCAAATTAGTTAACCCTGGCACTGCCTGTGTTCTCTTACAAGATGATTCAAGAGAAATGCAGATGTCGTGTTATAGCAAATAAATCTATTCTCTTACAAATGTATATGGTTGCAGACCTTATTCTTGCCCTTCTGCGCCTTTGAATCACTCTCAGCTGATACATAACCACTTCAAATGGCTCCATCTTCTCTGTCAGCAATGATCTGACAGGAATAACGACAGAGCAGTGAAGGAGATAACTAATCCTAAATGTAACGCTAAACCACGCCCACTTTCTTTTTCATGAATTGCACTTTATTCCGTTTTAGCGAATCGTTACCGAATGTTCGCTAACAGCTGTAGGTAACTTTGATGAATCCTGAAATGAAGTTAACAAATTCGGTATTTTACCAAACTGTTGTTAACAAATTTGCTAAGTGTTGATGAATTGAGGCCATGTAAACACGCTGTCCTCCGCCAGGCTAAGTTCACTTCACGCATTGCTGAAGGAATGCTTTGCTGTTATCTGTACATCATTAAGCAGCAAACACCCACAGAGCATGACAGGGTTCAGAAATGATAACTAGATGTAGAGGATTCAGAAGGGCATAGCATAGGAATTCACTTTGTACCATCATTTTTCAGGAATGTACAGAGAGGAATGTCATAAACTAAACTTAAAGGAAGTGTCAGGCAATTTGTTACACCCAGATCTTCTTACCTGGGGCTTCCTCCAGCCCCTTGCAGCCGACATGTCCCTCTTCATGTCCTGGGCAGTCAGCTGGGAGTGGAGATGAGGGACTTGTTGGCTGCAAGAGACTGGAGGAATCCCAGGGTAAGTACATCTGGGAGTAGCAAAGATTGCCTGACGCTTCCTTTAACCACTTCGGTACCAGCAGCCTCTGCCCCCTTAAAGGAGTTGTCCGGCAAAACTAAATAAAATAAGCGCTACTTACCGGGGGCTTCCTCCAGCCCCAACCTCCCAGCACATCCCTCGCCGCAGCTCTCCCTTCAGTCGTTCGCCGGCGCTCCGACCCAGTCCCCGGCGATGACGTCAGAGCGACCTGGAGGTCGCTCTGTACTGCGCCTGCGTGATCGGCGCTGTCAATCACCGCCACGTGGGCCGGAGCGGACTGCGCAGGCGCAGAACTACTATGCTTATTAGTGGTTAATTCTGCATGTCACTGGTGGATTATTATAATTTAGTATTTATATAACGCCGACTTTTAATGGCAGAGTATATAGTCTTGTCACTTAGCTGTTCCTATTCCCTATCATATGTCTATATATGTATTGTGTAGTGTCAATTAACTTATCTGTATGTTTTCGGGATATGGGAGGAAACAAGAATACCCAGAGGAAACCCACGCAGAATTGGGGAGAGCATACAAACTCCGTGCAGATAGTGCCCTGGCTGGGAATTGAATCAGGGACCCAGCGCTGCAAGGCGCGAGCGCTAACCACTATGTGCATGTCAATAATATCTGGTGTATGTGTGGGATGAAACAGGTTGCATTGCCTGGAGCACCAAATAGGACATTGTATTTTATACAGAAAATGGCTGGTTTTACTATGGGATAATGTGCTCTCCAACAGTAATTTAATTATTGCAAATTAATATTTTTCAAATATGTTTATGATTTTATTCATGGGTATTTATTTTAATATATTGTGCAGTTAATTTTACATTTTAAATTTTACTAATTTGGTCATTTGGAATTGGTCAAGATGCTGTTAGGGTGCCCATTAACGATACAATGAACAATTAGTTACATTCTTTACCGTTTGTGGGCACGATCAATAGTTTACTTTGATTGATCGTGTTCACAACAGTGAAAGAAAGTAGCTAAATCAATTATCTCTAATGAAATTGACCCAAAAAATTGATACAACAGTTGTTCCTAGTCGATTGGCGCCATCAACAGTAGTCGATCTGTTTGTTAAATTGTATCTTTAATTGGCACCTTTAGTTGGGGGGGGGGGGGGGGCGGTTGGTGACAGTGGGCCTAGGGCAGTGAAAAGTACAAATCCGGCCCTGTGCAGGACTTTGCGCGCGATCTAAACTTATCATGCCTAAACTTATCACACCTAGGCCTCGATTCACAAAGCGGTGATAACCCAGTTATCACGCCTAAAAGACTTTAGGCGTGATGACCTTTTCACCACTGAGTTATCACCGATTTTTCCTGCTCTTCGCGCGAAGTTACCGCGCGTAAGCGCGTTCGCGCGTACGCGCGTGAGAGCGCGCGCAAAGTCCCATAGGGTTTAACGGGAGCTTCGCGCGAAGCGTCGGGTGCTGCGCGCGCTCTTACGCGCGTACGCGCGTACGCGCGTACGCGCGGTAACTTCGCGCGAGTTTCTTCTTATCACGCCTAAAGTGAGTTTAGGCGTGATAAGGGGCTTTTCACTGGCGTGCAAACACTTTGCACCGCTTTGTGAATCGAGCCCCTAAACTTATCACACCTAAACTTATCACGCCTAAACTTATCACGCCTAAACTGGCTTTTCTCCAGAGTGGTGCAATGGTTATCATGCCTAAAGGGCCTGATTCACAAAGCGGTGCAAACACTTTGCACGCCTGTGAAAAGCCCTTTATCACGCCTAAACTTAGTTTAGGCGTGATCTGAAGGAATTTGCGCGAACTCCCGCGCGCAAAGTTTTGCGCGCGTAGCGCACCGTGCTTCGCGCGAAGTGCCCATTAAGCCCTTCGCGCGAGTTAGAGCACAAAGCGGTGATAACTTTGCTGGTGCAAAGGTTATCACGCCTAAAGTCTTTTAGGCGTGATAACTGAGTTATCACCGCTTTGTGAATCGAGCCCCTAAAGTCTCTAACTGGGTTAAGTCTCTAACTGGGTTAGCACCGTTTTGTGAATCGAGCCCATTGGGCTCAATTCACAAAACGGTGCTAACCCAGTTAGAGACTTTGGGCCTGATTCACAAAGCGGTGCTAACAGTTATCACGCTGGTGAAAAGCCCTTTATCACGCCTAAACTCAGTTTAGGCATGATGGGCTCGATTCACAAAGCGGTGATAACTCAGTTATCACGCCTAAAAGACTTTAGGCGTGATAACCTTTGCACCAGCAGCCTTCCTCACTGAGTATCACGCATGCTGGTTCCAGGGCTGGAGGTGTAATATCAGATAGTGCAGCCCGGAAGCAGCCTTCCTCACTGAGTATCACGCATGCTAGTTCCGGGGCTGGAGGTGTACTATCAGATAGTGCAGCCTGGAAGCTTCCTTCCTCACTGAGTATCACGCATGCTGGTTCCAGGGCTGGAGGTGTAATATCAGATAGTGCAGCCCGGAAGCAGCCTTCCTCACTGAGTATCGCGCATGCTGGTTCTGGGGCTGGAGGTGTAATATCAGATAGGACAGCCCGGAAGCTCCCTTCCTCACTGAGTATCACGCATGCTGGTTCCGGGGCTGGAGGTGTAATGTCAGATATTGCAGCCTTCCTCACCGAGTATCACGCATGCTGGTTCCAGGGCTGGAGGTGTAATATCAGATAGTGCAGCCTGGAAGCTCCCTTCCTCACTGAGTATCGCACATGCTGGTTCCGGGGCTGAAGGTGTAATGTCAGATATTGCAGCCCGGAAGCAGCCTTCCTCACCGAGTATCACGCATGCTGGTTCCAGGGCTGGAGGTGTAATATCAGATAGTGCAGCCTGGAAGCTCCCTTCCTCACTGAGTATCGCACATGCTGGTTCGGGGGCTGGAGGTGTAATGTCAGATATTGCATCCCGGAAGCAGCCTTCCTCACCGAGTATCACGCATGCTGGTTCCGGGGCTGGAGGTGTAATGTCAGATATTGCAGCCCGGAAGCAGCCTTCCTTACCGAGTATCACGCATGCTAGTTCCGGGGCTGGAGGTGTAATATCAGATAGTGCAGCCTTCCTCACTGAGTATCACGCATGCTGGTTCCGGGGCTGGAGGTGTAATATCAGATAGTGCAGCCTGGAAGCTCCCTTCCTCACTGAGTATCGCGCATGCTGGTTCCGGGGCTGGAGGTGTAATGTCAGATATTGCAGCCCGGAAGCAGCCTTCCTCACTGAGTATCACGCATGCTGGTTCCGGGGCTGGAGGTGTAATGTCAGTTATTGCAGCCCTGAAGCAGCCTTCCTCATTGAGTATCTCGCATGCTGGTTCTGGGGCTGGAGGTGTAATGTCAGATATTGCAGCCCGGAAGCAGCCTTCCTCACTGAGTATCGCGCATGCTAGTTCCGGGGCTGGAGGTGTAATATCAGAATGGGCAGCCCGGAAGCAGCCTTCCTCACTGAGTATCACGCATGCTGGTTCCGGGGCTGGAGGTGTAATGTCAGATATTGCAGCCCGGAAGCAGCCTTCCTTACCGAGTATCACGCATGCTAGTTCCGGGGCTGGAGGTGTAATATCAGATAGTGCAGCCTTCCTCACTGAGTATCACGCATGCTGGTTCCGGGGCTGGAGGTGTAATATCAGATAGTGCAGCCTGGAAGCTCCCTTCCTCACTGAGTATCGCGCATGCTGGTTCCGGGGCTGGAGGTGTAATGTCAGATATTGCAGCCCGGAAGCAGCCTTCCTCACTGAGTATCACGCATGCTGGTTCCGGGGCTGGAGGTGTAATGTCAGTTATTGCAGCCCTGAAGCAGCCTTCCTCATTGAGTATCTCGCATGCTGGTTCTGGGGCTGGAGGTGTAATGTCAGATATTGCAGCCCGGAAGCAGCCTTCCTCACTGAGTATCGCGCATGCTGGTTCCGGGGCTGGAGGTGTAATGTGAGATATTGCAGCCCGGAAGCAGCCTTCCTCATTGAGTATCTCGCATGCTGGTTCTGGGGCTGGAGGTGTAATGTCAGATATTGCAGCCCGGAAGCAGCCTTCCTCACTGAATATCGCGCATGCTGGTTTCGGGGGTGGAGGTGTAATGTCAGATATTGCAGCCTTCCTCACTGAGTATCGCGCATGCTGGTTCCGGGGCTGGAGGTGTAATGTCAGACTGGGCAGCCCGGAAGCAGCTTTCCTCACCGAGTATCACGCATGCTGGTTCCAGGGCTGGAGGTGTACGTATGCTTAGTAGGAAGTTAGATATTATTTTGCCTAAATATCTCCGCTTCCGCACCACAGACACTCCCGACATTCTCAGGGTAGGGAGGGGACCCCCAGATCTAGCTCTGTGCCGAATTGCAGCCCCCGAGCCCCGCTGGTTCCCGAGACTGATTGCAGCAAACCTATCTCGGGAACTAGCAGGGCTCGGGGGCTGCAATTCGGCACAGAGCTAGATCTGGGGGTCCCCTCCCTACCCTGAGAATGTCGGGAGTGTACGTGGTGCGGAAGCGGAGATATTTAGGACGTTTTACGTGGCTGCACACCGTGCGGGGCTGCAATATCTGACATTACACCGGCAGTTCCATATGTGACCAGCAGAGGGGGCCGCGTGCTCAGCATGAGCCTCATGACGTCACACTCCTGCGACAAGCTTATCTACATCAGTCACAATGTTGACGTTTCAGTGTCTGTTTTGAGCGGAAACGGATGTGACGTAATAAGGAAGAAGAAGCTGATTGGTGGGTGAGCTGAATGAACTCAGCAGCTCGGAGAACGATGAGACTCGAGATCTGCCGATCCTGAGGCGCCCCCTCCCCCAACATCAGCACCAGAGGTCTGTCTACCCCTCCCCCCCTCCATATATATATATATCCCCCCAACATATATATATCTATACATTACACCCCTCCTCTATCAGTGTGATGTCATGTCTGCCCCCCCCCCCCCCCCTATATATCTATACATTACATCCCTTTTAGGTTTTATGGCAGCAAGTTGGAGTAGTGCTTATCTCTCGCCTTGCAGTGCTGGGACTCTGATTGGAATCCCAACCAGGCACTGTATGCAAGGAGTCTGTATGTTTTCCCCATGTCTCAGTTGGTTTTCTCCGGGCACTCTGGTTTCCTCCCACATCCAGACAGATGTGTTAATTGGCTTCCCCCTAAATCAGCCCTAGACTACAATACATACATACATACATACATACATACATACATACATACATACATACATACATACATACATACATACATACATACATACATACACTACACGATACATACAGAGACTATAACTATGGTAGGATTAGAGTGTGAGCTCCTCTGAGGACAGTCAGTGACATGACTATGTCCTCTGTAATGTGCTGCAGAAGATGTCAGTGCTATATAAATACATAATAATAATATGGTAGGACATTAGGCTATGACTATGGTAGGATTAGAGTGTGAGCTCCTCTGAGGACAGTCAGTGACATGACTATGTATTCTGTAATGTGCTGCAGAAGATGTCAGTGCTATATAAATACATAATAATAATATGGTAGGACATTACACTATGACTATGGTAGGATTAGACTGTGAGCTCCTCTGAGGAAGTCAGTGACATGACTATGTACTCTGTAATGTGCTGCAGAAGATGTCAGTGCTATATAAATACATAATAATAATATGGTAGGACATTAGGCTATGACTATGGTAGGATTAGAGTGTGAGCTCTTGAGGACAGTCAGTGACATGACTATGTACTCTGTAATGTGCTGCAGAAGATGTCAGTGCTATATAAATACATAATAATAATATGGTAGGACATTAGGCTATGACTATGGTAGGATTAGAGTGTGAGCTGCTCTGAGGACAGTCAGTGACATGACTATGTACTCTGTAATGTGCTGCAGGAGATGTCAGTGCTATATAAATACATAATAATAATATGGTAGGACATTACACCATGGCTATGGTAGGATTAGAGTGTTAGCTCCTCTGAGGACAGTCAGTGACATGACTATGTACTCTGTAATGTGCTGCAGAAGATGTCAGTGCTATATAAATACATAATAATAATAATAATATGGTAGGACATTAGACTATGACTGTGGTAGGATTAGATTGTGAGCTCCTCTGAGGACAGTCAGTGACATGACTATGTACCCTGTACAACACTGTGGAAGATGTCAGTGCTATATAAATACTAAGTAGTACTCATGATTGCTGCGTTGTCTTTGTTTTGGAAGTCTCTGTGGTATTGACAGCAATATGTCTTGTCTTGCAGGCCTGGGGATGAGTCCGCTTCAGGTTTGGCGTTTCGCCCTGGTTGCACTGCTTCCTCTGGGACATTCCTCCGATACAAACAAGCAGAAGAAAGACTCTGCATTTGAAATTTGTATCCTTTAATTGTTGTTTGGTGATGTTTCTGTATCCATGGAACGGCTATCAGGAAGCTTCTTATGTGCTGCGCAGCCACAATACAACACAAGGCACGTCCGTAGTGTCCCCTGTGTGACCCCGCTTGCGCTGCTGTAGTCATGGGAAAATAATTGTGATCTGTTTTCCTCTGAGGAAGCGGCCGTTGTGTAGCCGAGAAATGTGCATCAGGCTATTGGATGTTATCTAGAAAACTTGACTGTATCGTTTTAAAGTGAACCAGAGAGGAACGAGGGATGAAAAAGGGCAAAGCTTTTATACATACCTGGGGCTTCCTCCAGCCCCATAAGCCTGAATCGCTCCCACGCCGCCATCCTCAGCTTCCTGGATCCGCCAGTACCGGGCCCGTTACTTCCGGCGGACGCGGCCAATTGTCCGCATCACAGGGGCTCCCTCCATACATGTACGCTGCGCAGTAAGCAGCCACATGCGTATCTGTATGGGGAGAGCACCCTGTGATGCGGAGAATTGGCTGCGTCCGCCCGCCGACTTGCCGACTCGCGGCAATGACAAGACCCGGTGGTGGCGGATCCAGGCAGCGGAGGATGGCGGCGTGGGAGCGATCCGTGCGTATGGGGCTGGAGGAAGCCCCAGGTATGTATATCTCATACTCTCTGGTTCCCTTTAAAGTGAATCTGTAGTGAAAAAATCCCCCCTCAGAGTATCAATTTGCTGTCCTGTGTCGTGGTGCCGTCCGTCTTCTGAATGTGATGTCACACATTGGTGTGCTATGTGCTGGCTGCGTGGCGTGTGACGTCACCCACTGGTGTGCTATGCGCTGGCGGCGTGGTGTGTGACGTCACACATTGGTGTGCTATGTGCTGGCTGCGTGGCGTGTGACGTCACCCACTGGTGTGCTATGCGCTGGCGGCGTGGCATGTGACGTCACACACTGGTGTGCTATGCGCTGGTGGCGTGGCGTGTGACGTCACACACTGGTGTGCTATGCGCATGGCGGCGTGGTGTGACGTCACACTCTGGTGTGCTATGCGCTGGCGGCGTGGCATGTGACGTCACACACTGGTGTGCTATGCGCTGGCGACGTGGCATGTGATGTCACACGCTGGTGTACTATGCGCTGGCGGCGTGGCGTGTGACGTCACACCCTGGTGTGCTATGCGCTGGAGGCGTGTGACGTCACACACTGGTGTGCTATGCGCTGGCGGAGTGGCGTGTGACGTCACACGCTGGTGTGCTATGCGCTGGCGGCGTGGCTTGACGTCACACACTGGTGTGCTATGCGCTGGCGGCGTGGCGTGCGACGTCACACACTGGTGTGACATGTGCTGGCGGCGTGGCGTGACGTCACACACTGGTGTGCTATGCGCTGGAGGCGTGTGACGTCACACACTGGTGTGCTATGCGCTGGCGGAGTGGCGTGTGACGTCACACGCTGGTGTGCTATGAGCTGGCGGCGTGGCTTGACGTCACACACTGGTGTGCTATGCGCTGGCGGCGTGGCGTGCGACGTCACACACTGGTGTGACATGTGCTGGCGGCGTGGCGTGACGTCACACACTGGTGTGCTATGCGCTGGCGGCGTGGCGTGTGACGTCACCCACTGGTGCGCTATGCGCTGGCGGCGTGGTGTGTGACGTCACACACTGGTGTGCTATGTGCTGGCTGCGTGGTGTGTGATGTCACACCCTGGTGTGCTATGCGCTGGCTGCGTGGCATGTGACGTCACACACTGGTGTGCTATGCGCTGGCGGCGTGGCATGTGACGTCACACACTGGTGTGCTATGTGCTGGCTGCGTGGTGTGTGACGTCACACCCTGGTGTGCTATGTGCTGGCTGCGTGGCATGTGACGTCACACACTGGTGTGCTATGCGCTGGCGGCGTGGCATGTGACGTCACACACTGGTGTGCTATGCGCTGGCAGCGTGACGTGTGATGTCACACACTGGTGTGCTATGTGCTGGCAGCGTGGCATGTGACGTCACACACTGGTGTGCTATGTGCTGGCAGCGTGGCGTGTGACGTCACACACTGATGTGCTGTCAGAGTGGCGTGTGACGTCACACACTGGTGTGCTATGCGCTGGCGGCGTGATGTGTGATGTCACACCCTGGTGTGCTATGTGCTGGCAGCGTGGCGTGTGACGTCACACACTGGTGTGCTATGCGCTGGCTGCGTGGCATGTGACGTCACACACTGGTGTGCTATGTGCTGGCAGCGTGGCATGTGACGTCACACACTGGTGTGCTATGTGCTGGCAGCGTGGCGTGTGACGTCACACACTGGTGTGCTATGCGCTGGCTGCGTGGTGTGTGACGTCACACACTGGCGTGTTATGCGCTGGCTGCGTGGTGTGTGACGTCACACACTGGTGTGCTATCTGCTGGCAGCGTGGCGTGTGACGTCACACACTGGTGTGCTATCTGCTGGCAGCGTGGCGTGTGACGTCACACACTGGTGTGCTATGTGCTGGCTGCGTGGTGTGTGACGTCACACACTGGTGTGCTATGCGCTGGCGGCGTGGCGTGTGATGTCACACACTGGTGTGCTATGTGCTGGCTGCGTGGTGTGTGACGTCACACACTGGTGTGCTATGTGCTGGCAGCGTGGCGTGTGACGTCACACACTGGTGTGCTATGTGCTGGCAGCGTGGCGTGACGTCACACACTGGTGTGCTATGTGCTGGCGGCGTGGCGTGTGACATCACACACTGGTGTGCTATGTGCTGGCAGCGTGGCGTGTGACGTCACACACTGGTGTGCTATGTGCTGGCAGCGTGGCGTGT
The DNA here is from genome assembly GCF_040937935.1 of Hyperolius riggenbachi. Lineage (NCBI taxonomy): Eukaryota > Metazoa > Chordata > Amphibia > Anura > Hyperoliidae > Hyperolius > Hyperolius riggenbachi. Next base: position 1,508,744 of record NC_090654.1, on the reverse strand, counting down.
TACGTCACACACTGGTGTACTATGCGCTGGCGGCGTGGCGTGTGACGTCACACACTGGTGTGCTATGCGCTGGCTGCGTGGTGTGTGACGTCACACACTGGTGTGCTATCTGCTGGCGGCGTGGCGTGTGACATCACACACTGGTGTGCTATTCGCTGGCAGCGTGACGTGTGATGTCACACACTGGTGTGCTATGCGCTGGCTGCGTGGCGTGTGACGTCACACACTGGTGTGCTATGTGCTGGCAGCGTGGCGTGTGACGTCACACACTGGTGTGCTATGCGCTGGCAGCGTGGCGTGTGACGTCACACACTGGTGTGCTATGCGCTGGCGGCGTGGCGTGTGACGTCACACACTGGTGTGCTATGCGCTGGCGGCGTGGCGTGTGACGTCACACACTGGTGTGCTATGCGCTGGCGGCGTGGCGTGTGACGTCACACACTGGTGTGCTATGCGCTGGCGGCGTGGCGTGTGATGTCACACACTGGTGTGCTATGTGCTGGCTGCGTGGTGTGTGACGTCACACACTGGTGTGCTATACGCTGGCGGCGTGGCGTGTGACGTCACACACTGGTGTGCTATGTGCTGGCAGCGTGGCATGTGACGTCACACACTGGTGTGCTATACGCTGGCGGCGTGGCGTGTGACGTCACACACTGGTGTGCTATGTGCTGGCAGCGTGGCATGTGACGTCACACACTGGTGTGCTATGTGCTGGCGGCGTGGCGTGTGACGTCACACTCTGGTGTGCTATGTGCTGGCGGCGTGGTGTGTGACGTCACACACTGGTGTGCTATCTGCTGGCAGCGTGGCGTGTGACGTCACACACTGGTGTGCTATGCGCTGGCGGCGTGGTGTGTGACGTCACACACTGGTGTGCTATTCGCTGGCAGCGTGACGTGTGACGTCACACACTGGTGTGCTATGTGCTGGCGACGTGGCGTGTGACGTCACACACTGGTGTGCTATGTGCTGGCAGCGTGGCATGTGACGTCACACACTGGTGTGCTATACGCTGGCGGCGTGGCGTGTGACGTCACACACTGGTGTGCTATGTGCTGGCAGCGTGGCATGTGACGTCACACACTGGTGTGCTATGTGCTGGCGGCGTGGCGTGTGACGTCACACACTGGTGTGCTATGCGCTGGCTGCGTGGTGTGTGACGTCACACACTGGTGTGCTATCTGCTGGCAGCGTGGCGTGTGACGTCACACACTGGTGTGCTATGTGCTGGCTGCGTGGTGTGTGATGTCACACACTGGTGTGCTATACGCTGGCGGCGTGGCGTGTGACGTCACACACTGGTGTGCTATGTGCTGGCAGCGTGGCATGTGACGTCACACACTGGTGTGCTATGTGCTGGCGGCGTGGCGTGTGACGTCACACGCTGGTGTGCTATGCGCTGGCGGCGTGTACGGGGCTAACAGAAGACCGATGGATTGGGAAGACGGGCATCGCGACATGGGACAGGTAATGTATAAAGGCACACTTATACACACTTATACACTGAGAACAGCACCGAGGGTTTCATCGCGTTTGTCGTTTTTCCCGATATCACTTTCTGTTACCGCCGCGCACGGAAGGACCACGGCAGCCCGACATTTTGCAGCATGTCCGACTGATTACTGCAACCAGTGTTTGCCTGAAATTGGTCGCCGATCGGGTAATGAACTTGGCGGCACCACTTATCACCTGATTTGGATTATAATAATGGAATCCGATGGTGGGTTGGCCGCCATGTCACCTGATGTATGGCCACCATTAGGGGCGGAGTCTATCTGCCAGCAGGTTACCATATTATTGTGTATATTCTCTGCACTCTTTGATGAAGATCTCTGTCTGTAGTTTAGACCTTGACACGTTGCAGATAAAAAGCTTTTCGAAGTGAAGAGGAAGGATCAGATCAACGCTCTCAATAATCTCATCGAGTTAAATGACGTCAATCAGCAGTACAAGATTATTGATATTATGCTGAAAGGCCTTTTCAAGGTGAGATGATTCCCTTGTGTCGATCTGACTATAGAGGAGTTATGGATGGGATTAGCTGCAGGAAGTAGCACCCTCTGCTGTTTCCTGACAGTTACTGCAGCCAATGCCTGGACCATATTAGCCCATAGCCACCAATTAATGGTTAAAGGGAACCCAAGGTGAGAGAGGTAGGGAGGTTGAAATGATGATTTTCTTTTAAACAATGCACATTGCCTGGCTGTCCTGCTGTTCCTCTGCCTCTAATACTTTAAAGTCAATGGGAATTGCAAAATACAAATCAACAAATCATCCAGATACTTACCTATGGACAGGGAAGGTTCTGGGTCCTAATGAGCCTCCCCTCTCCTCTCCCGGGGCCCTTGTTTAACCTCCCTTGCATTACCGCCCTGTTCTGCGGCTTTCTGTCCAGAGCCTGACTCAGGATTACCGCTCTGTTCTGCGGCTTTCTGTCCCGAGCCTGACTCAGGATTACCGCTCTGTTCTGCGGCTTTCTGTCCAGAGCCTGACTCGGGATTACCGCCCTGTTCTGCGGCTTTCTGTCCCGAGCCTGACTCAGGATTACCGCTCTGTTCTGCGGCTTTCTGTCCAGAGCCTGACTCGGGATTACCACCCTGTTCTGCGGCTTTCTGTCCAGAGCCTGACTCAGGATTACCGCCCTGTTCTGCAGCTTTCTGTACCGAGCCTGACTGAGGATTACCGCTGAGGAGGTTAAGCGGCAGCTCCCTGTTTGAATCCCCCGCTGCGGGGGGGGGGGGGGGGGCTATGGAAGTTTTCGGGAGCTGAGTCCTCCTGAAGACAGGCGTCTCTATATTGCAAGTGCATGAGAAAGGGCGCTGGCGGTCTTTGTGGACTCGGCTCCCGAAGAATTCCAAAGTCCCCCGCAGTGGCAGAGAGAGCAGTATTTGACCAGATTGATGGAATACTGCTACCAGAGTGCCAGCGCTGCACTGAGGGCCCCGGGAGAGGAGAGGGAAGGCTCTATAGGGCCCAGAGCCCTCCCTGTCCATAGGTAAGTATCAGTTCCCAGTGACTTTCAGCCATAGCCCCTGAACAAGCAAGCAGATCACCGCACGCCTGCGCAGTAGAGCGTACCCATCGCACAGACACCGCGCGCCCGCGCAGTAGAGCGCAACCATCGCACGGACACCGCGCGCCCGCGCAATAGAGCGCAACCATCGCACAGACACCGCACGCCCGCGCAGTAGAGCGCAACCATCGCACGGACACCGCACGCCCACGCAGTAGAGCGCCCATAGCACGGTCACCGCGCAGTAGAGCGCAACCATCGCACGGACACCGCACGCCCGCGCAACCATCGCACGGACACCGCACGCCCGCGCAACCATCGCACGGACACCGCACGCCCGCGCAGTAGAGCGCAACCATGGAGTGGAGCGAGGGGAAGCAGCGGGCGTGGAGCGAGGGGAAGCAGCAGGCGTGGAGCGAGGGGAAGCGGCGGGCGTAGAGCGAGCGGAAGCGGCGGGCGTGGAGCGAGGGAAAGCGGCGGGCGTGGAGCGAGGGGAAGCGGCGGGCGTGGAGCGAGGGGAAGCGGCGGGCGTGGAGCGAGCGGAAGCGGCGGGCGTGGAGCGAGCGTAAGCGGCGGGCGTGGAGCGAGCGTAAGCGTCGGGCGTGGAGCGAGCGTAAGCGGCGGGCGTGGAGCGAGCGTAAGCGGCGGGCGTGGAGCGAGCGGAAGCAGCAGGCTGGAGCGAGCAGAGAAAGCTAGGCAGCCAGCGGAGAATGCAGTTATCAAATGTGGCTGTTCCCTTACAACAAAGAAACAAATGTTGTTAGCATCACTTTTGGTTGCAGTGAGTATTCTGTGTATGTAGTTTTGTCAGCTGAATATGTGGAGGCTCGCAATGCGAGGCAGAGGACCACTTCAAAGCCAGCTGAGGATCCAGAAATAATGATTAGGAACATGCCTGGCTGAGGATCCAGAAATAATGATTAGGAACATGCCTGGCTGAGGATCCAGAAATAATGATTAGGAACATGCCTGGCTGAGGATCCAGAAATAATGATTAGGAGCATGCCTGGCTGAGGATCCAGAAATAATGATTAGGAGCATGCCTGGCTGTTATAGACCTTTTATTATCCGTCTTGCATTTTGCCATGAATGCTGAATACAGGTATAAGAGTACTACAGCTCATAAAATGTTTTTGGAGCAGAACTTCTCTTTGTCACGTGGGCTTTTTGTACAACAGGTATTGGAGGATTCGCGAGCCATTCTTATTGCATCCGGAGTCCAGCCGGACGGACCATTCCCTGAAGATGAGAAAATTAAAGATGGTATGAAGTGTTCTTACATTACAAATATATCGATAGAAGGCAAGAAATGCAGTGTGGGTGAGGTGGTGTAGTGGTGATAGTGAGGCTGTGGTTGAGGTGGTGTGGTGTAGGGTGGGGGTGTGAGGGCTGGAGGCTGTGTGTGAAGCTTAGGATGTGAGGGTGTGTGGTGGGGGTGACTGTGGGGTGATAGTGAGGCTGTGGGTGAGGGGGTGTGGTGTAGGGTTGATAGTGAGGGTGCGGGTGAGGTGGTGTAGGGGGGTGATAGGCTGCGGGAGTGGTGTAGGGTGGGGGTGTGAGGGCTGGAGGCTGTGTGTGAAGTTTGAAGATGTGGGGTGTGGTGGGGGTGACTGTAGGGGTAATAGTGAGGCTGTGGGTAAGGGGGTGTGGTGTAGGGTTGATAGTGCGGGTGAGGTCGTGTAGGGGGGGTGATAGGCTGCGGGAGTGGTGTAGGGTGAAGGTGTGAGGGCTGGAGGCTGTGTGTGAAGTTTAGGATGTGAGGCTGTGTGGTGGGGGTGACTGTAGGGGTGATAGTGAGGCTGTGGGTGAGGGGGTGTGGTGTAGGGGTGATACTGAGGGTGCCGGTGAGGTGGTGTAGGGGGGGCAATAGGCTGCGGGAGTGGTGCAGGGTGGGGGTCTGAGGGCTGGAGGCTGTGTGTGAAGTTTGAGGTATGGTGGGGGTGACTGTAGGGGTGATGGTGAGGCTGCGGGTGAGGGAGTGTGGTGATAGGCTACGGCTGTGGTGCAGGGTGGGGGTGCGAGGGCTTGTGGCTGTGTGAGAAGTTTGGGGTGTGGGGTATGGTGGGGGTGACAGTAAGGGTGATAGGCTGTTGGTGAGGGGGTATGGTACAGGGTGTGTCATGTAGGGCGGTGATAGTGAGGGGTTGTTGTGTGGTTCTGTGAGGGCTTGAGGCTGTGTTTGGGAAGTTTGGGATATGAGGGTGTCGGTTATGGTGAGAGCGTGAGGTGATGGTGAGGCTGTCTGTGAGATGGGGGGGCATGGTTGTGTTTGAGAGTGTGGATTTCTGTGAGAGTGAGGTTTGGGGGCAGGGAGACGGGTTGTTGATGTGATGGTGTTTGAGGGTGTGGTGGTTGATGGTGATGATGTCTGTGAGGGTGTGGTTGGGTGTGGGGGGGAGGTGAGACTGGGGGTATGGTTGTGTTTGAGGGTGTGGGTGAGGGTGTAGTGGGGGGAGGGGGGTGATACTGGGGGCGTGGTGTGGTTGTGTTTTGAAGGTGTGGGTGATGGTGAGGATGTTTGTGAGGGTGATGAGCAGGTGAAAATGTCTGAGGGTGTGGTTGGGGAGACTGGGGGGGGGGGGGGGGGAAATGGTTGTGTATGATGGTGTGGATGAGAAGGGGAGGATGTGGTTGGTGGGGGTTAGAATGGGGGTGTGGATGATGAGAAGGTATTGATATCTGAGGTGAATGAATTTTTACATACGCACATGTCATGTCTTCATAGTTAGGATGGACACACACATAGGATAACTATCTGATGTACAATGTGAATGTCATTCAGGCTTACAGTAAGTTTGGTTTCCCCGTCTGTCTCCAGCCTATTCACACGCTGTGGAGAATTCCGCATTCTTTGGTGATGTCGTGTTACGCTTTCCCAAAATTGTTCACCATTATTTTGATCGGAATTCCAATTGGAACAACTTGATTCGGTGGGGAATCGGTTTCTGCAATCTGAGTGGAATCTTTAATGATGGGCCTCATTCACAGCTCCTCGGCCTGGTGAGTCGCAGATGTCGGTAAATCTTTCAGAAGGTCTTATAAAGAAGCTTCCAGCCTTAATGTTGGGACAGAATACAAGAGAAGTTATGTTTTCCAGTTCATGAGTAGAACGATTGGCCAATCTCCTGTGTGTTGCCCATCTCGGGGGCTGTGGGTAAAGGGGAGTGTCTATATCATGGCTTTGTGTTGCCCATCTCGGAGCTGTGGGTAAAGGGGAGTGTCTATATCATGGCTTTGTGTTGCCCATCTCGGAGCTGTGGGTAAAGGCGAGTGTCTATATCATGGCTTTGTGTTGTCCATCTCGGGGCTGCGGGTAAAGGGGAGTGTCTATATCATGGCTTTGTGTTGCCCATCTCGGGGCTGTGGGTAAAGGGGAGTGTCTATATCATGGCTTTGTGTTGTCCATCTCGGGGCTGTGGGTAGAGGGGAGTGTCTATATCATGGCTTTGTGTTGCCCATCTCGGGGCTGTGGGTAAAGGGGAGTGTCTATATCATGGCTTTGTGTTGTCCATCTCGGGGCTGTGGGTAAAGGGGAGTGTCTATATCATGGCTTTGTGTTGTCCATCTCGGGGGCTGTGGGTAAAGGGGAGTGTCTATATCATGGCTTTGTGTTGTCCATCTCGGGGCTGTGGGTAAAGGGGAGTGTCTATATCATGGCTTTGTGTTGTCCATCTCGGAGCTGTGGGTAAAGGGGAGTGTCTATATCATGGCTTTGTGTTGTCCATCTCGGAGCTGTGGGTAGAGGGGAGTGTCTATATCATGGCTTTGTGTTGTCCATCTCGGAGCTGTGGGTAAAGGGGAGTGTCTATATCATGGCTTTGTGTTGTCCATCTCGGGGCTGTGGGTAAAGGGGAGTGTCTATATCATGGCTTTGTGTTGCCCATCTCGGGGGCTGTGGGTAAAGGGGAGTGTCTATATCATGGCTTTGTGTTGCCCATCTCGGGGGCTGTGGGTAAAGGGGAGTGTCTATATCATGGCTTTGTGTTGCCCATCTCGGGGCTGTGGGTAAAGGGGAGTGTCTATATCATGGCTTTGTGTTGTCCATCTCGGGGCTGTGGGTAAAGGGGAGTGTCTATATCATGGCTTTGTGTTGTCCATCTCGGGGCTGTGGGTAAAGGGGAGTGTCTATATCATGGCTTTGTGTTGTCCATCTCGGAGCTGTGGGTAAAAGGGAGTGTCTATATCATGGCTTTGTGTTGCCCATCTCGGAGCTGTGGGTAAAGGGGAGTGTCTATATCATGGCTTTGTGTTGCCCATCTCGGGGGCTGTGGGTAAAGGGGAGTGTCTATATCATGGCTTTGTGTTGCCCATCTCGGGGGCTGTGGGTAAAGGGGAGTGTCTATATCATGGCTTTGTGTTGCCCATCTCGGAGCTGTGGGTAAAGGGGAGTGTCTATATCATGGCTTTGTGTTGTCCATCTCGGGGCTGTGGGTAAAGGGGAGTGTCTATATCATGGCTTTGTGTTGTCCATCTCGGGGCTGTGGGTAAAGGGGAGTGTCTATATCATGGCTTTGTGTTGCCCATCTCGGAGCTGTGGGTAAAGGGGAGTGTCTATATCATGGCTTTGTGTTGTCCATCTCTGAGCTGTGGGTAAAGGGGAGTGTCTATATCATGGCTTTGTGTTGCCCATCTCGGAGCTGTGGGTAAAGGGGAGTGTCTATATCATGGCTTTGTGTTGTCCATCTCTGAGCTGTGGGTAAAGGGGAGTGTCTATATCATGGCTTTGTGTTGTCCATCTCGGGGCTGTGGGTAAAGGGGAGTGTCTATAACATGGCTTTGTGTTGTCTATCTCGGAGCTGCGGGTAAAGGGGAGTGTCTATATCATGGCTTTGTGTTGTCCATCTCGGGGCTGTGGGTAAAGGGGAGTGTCTATATCATGGCTTTGTGTTGTCCATCTCGGGGCTGTGGGTAAAGGGGAGTGTCTATATCATGGCTTTGTGTTGTCCATCTCGGGGCTGTGGGTAAAGGGGAGTGTCTATATCATGGCTTTGTGTTGTCCATCTCGGGGCTGTGGGTAAAGGGGAGTGTCTATATCATGGCTTTGTGTTGCCCATCTCGGGGCTGTGGGTAAAGGGGAGTGTCTATATCATGGCTTTGTGTTGTCCATCTCGGGGCTGTGGGTAAAGGGGAGTGTCTATATCATGGCTTTGTGTTGTCCATCTCGGGGCTGTGGGTAAAGGGGAGTGTCTATATCATGGCTTTGTGTTGTCCATCTCGGAGCTGTGGGTAAAGGGGAGTGTCTATATCATGGCTTTGTGTTGTCCATCTCGGAGCTGTGGGTAAAGGGGAGTGTCTATATCATGGCTTTGTGTTGTCCATCTCGGGGGCTGTGGGTAAAGGGAAGTGTCTATATCATGGCTTTGTGTTGCCCATCTCGGAGCTGTGGGTAAAGGGGAGTGTCTATATCATGGCTTTGTGTTGTCCATCTCGGAGCTGTGGGTAAAGGGGAGTGTCTATATCATGGCTTTGTGTTGTCCATCTCGGGGGCTGTGGGTAAAGGGGAGTGTCTATATCATGGCTTTGTGTTGTCCATCTCGGAGCTGTGGGTAAAGGGGAGTGTCTATATCATGGCTTTGTGTTGCCCATCTCGGAGCTGTGGGTAAAGGGGAGTGTCTATATCATGGCTTTGTGTTGTCCATCTCGGGGCTGCGGGTAAAGGGGAGTGTCTATATCATGGCTTTGTGTTGCCCATCTCGGGGCTGTGGGTAAAGGGGAGTGTCTATATCATGGCTTTGTGTTGCCCATCTCGGGGCTGCGGGTAAAGGGGAGTGTCTATATCATGGCTTTGTGTTGTCCATCTCGGGAGCTGCGGGTAAAGGGGAGTGTCTATATCATGGCTTTGTGTTGCCCATCTCGGGGCTGCGGGTAAAGGGGAGTGTCTATATCATGGCTTTGTGTTGTCCATCTCGGGAGCTGCGGGTAAAGGGGAGTGTCTATATCATGGCTTTGTGTTGTCCATCTCGGGGCTGTGGGTAAAGGGGAGTGTCTATATCATGGCTTTGTGTTGTCCATCTCGGGGCTGTAGGTAAAGGGGAGTGTCTATATCATGGCTTTGTGTTGTCCATCTCGGGGGGCTGTTGATAAAGGGGAGTGTCTATATCATGGCTTTGTGTTGCCCATCTCGGGGCTGTGGGTAAAGGGGAGTGTCTATATCATGGCTTTGTGTTGTCCATCTCGGGGGCTGTGGGTAAAGGGGAGTGTCTATATCATGGCTTTGTGTTGTCCATCTCGGGGCTGCGGGTAAAGGGGAGTGTCTATATCATGGCTTTGTGTTGTCCATCTCGGGGGCTGTGGGTAATTGGGAGTGTCTATATCATGGCTTTGTGTTGTCCATCTCGGGGGCTGTGGGTAAAGGGGAGTGTCTATATCATGGCTTTGTGTTGTCCATCTCGGGGCTGTGGGTAAAGGGGAGTGTCTATATCATGGCTTTGTGTTGTCTATCTCGGGGGCTGTGGGTAAAGGGGAGTGTCTATATCATGGCTTTGTGTTGTCCATCTCGGAGCTGTGGGTAAAGGGGAGTGTCTATATCATGGCTTTGTGTTGTCCATCTCGGGGCTGTGGGTAAGGGGGAGTGTCTATATCATGGCTTTGTGTTGTCCATCTCGGGGCTGTGGGTAAAGGGGAGTGTCTATATCATGGCTTTGTGTTGTCCATCTCGGGGGCTGTGGGTAATGGGGAGTGTCTATATCATGGCTTTGTGTTGTCCATCTCGGGGGCTGTGGGTAAAGGGGAGTGTCTATATCATGGCTTTGTGTTGTCCATCTCGGAGCTGTGGGTAAAGGGGAGTGTCTATATCATGGCTTTGTGTTGCCCATCTCGGGGCTGTGGGTAAAGGGGAGTGTCTATATCATGGCTTTGTGTTGTCCATCTCGGGGGCTGTGGGTAAAGGGGAGTGTCTATATCATGGCTTTGTGTTGTCCATCTCGGAGCTGTGGGTAAAGGGGAGTGTCTATATCATGGCTTTGTGTTGCCCATCTCGGGGCTGTGGGTAAAGGGGAGTGTCTATATCATGGCTTTGTGTTGTCCATCTTGGGGCTGTGGGTCTATATCATGGCTTTGTGTTGCCCATCTCGGAGCTGTGGGTAAAGGGGAGTGTCTATATCATGGCTTTGTGTTGTCCATCTCGGGACTGTGGGTAAAGGGGAGTGTCTATATCATGGCTTTGTGTTGCCCATCTCGGGAGCTGTGGGTAAAGGGGAGTGTCTATATCATGGCTTTGTGTTGTCCATCTCGGAGCTCTGGGTAAAGGGGAGTGTCTATATCATGGCTTTGTGTTGTCCATCTCGGGGCTGCGGGTAAGGGGGAGTGTCTATATTATGGCTTTGTGTTGTCCATCTTGGGGCTGTGGGTAAAGGGGAGTGTCTATAACATGGCTTTGTGTTGTCCATCTCGGAGCTGCGGGTAAAGGGGAGTGTCTATATCATGGCTTTGTGTTGCCCATCTCGGAGCTGTGGGTAAAGGGGAGTGTCTATATCATGGCTTTGTGTTGTCCATCTCGGGGCTGCGGGTAAGGGGGAGTGTCTATATCATGGCTTTGTGTTGCCCATCTCGGGGGCTGTGGGTAAAGGGGAGTGTCTATATCATGGCTTTGTGTTGTCCATCTCGGAGCTGTGGGTAAAGGGCATTGTCTATATCATGGCTTTGTGTTGTCCATCTCGGAGCTGTGGGTAAAGGGGAGTGTCTATATCATGGCTTTGTGTTGTCCATCTCGGGAGCTGTGTGTAAAGGGGAGTGTCTATATCATGGCTTTGTGTTGTCCATCTCGGGGCTGTGGGTAAAGGGGAGTGTCTATATCATGGCTGTGTGTTGTCCATCTCGGGGGCTGTAGGTAAAGGGGAGTGTCTATATCATGGCTTTGTGTTGCCCATCTCGGGGCTGTGGGTAAAGGGGAGTGTCTATATCATGGCTTTGTGTTGTCCATCTCGGAGCTGTGGGTAAAGGGGAGTGTCTATATCATGGCTTTGTGTTGTCCATCTCGGAGCTGTGTGTAAAGGGGAGTGTCTATATTATGGCTTTGTGTTGTCCATCTCGTGGCTGTGGGTAAAGGGGAGTGTCTATATCATGGCTGTGTGTTGTCCATCTCGGGGGCTGTAGGTAAAGGGGAGTGTCTATATCATGGCTTTGTGTTGCCCATCTCGGAGCTGTGGGTAAAGGGGAGTGTCTATATCATGGCTTTGTGTTGCCCATCTCGGGGGCTGTGGGTAAAGGGGAGTGTCTATATCATGGCTTTGTGTTGTCCATCTCGGGGCTGTGGGTAAAGGGGAGTGTCTATATCATGGCTTTGTGTTGTCCATCTCGGAGCTGTGGGTAAAGGGGAGTGTCTATATCATGGCTTTGTGTTGTCCATCTCGGGGCTGTGGGTAAAGGGGAGTGTCTATATCATGGCTTTGTGTTGCCCATCTCGGAGCTGTGGGTAAAGGGGAGTGTCTATATCATGGCTTTGTGTTGCCCATCTCGGGGCTGTGGGTAAAGGGGAGTGTCTATATCATGGCTTTGTGTTGTCCATCTCGGGGCTGTGGGTAAAGGGGAGTGTCTATATCATGGCTTTGTGTTGTCCATCTCGGAGCTGTGGGTAAAGGGGAGTGTCTATATCATGGCTTTGTGTTGTCCATCTCGGGGCTGTGGGTAAAGGGGAGTGTCTATATCATGGCTTTGTGTTGTCCATCTCGGAGCTGTGGGTAAAGGGGAGTGTCTATATCATGGCTTTGTGTTGCCCATCTCGGGGGCTGTAGGTAAAGGGGAGTGTCTATATCATGGCTTTGTGTTGCCCATCTCTGAGCTGTGGGTAAAGGGGAGTGTCTATATCATGGCTTTGTGTTGTCCATCTCGGGGCTGTGGGTAAAGGGGAGTGTCTATATCATGGCTTTGTGTTGCCCATCTCGGGACTGTGTGTAAAGGGGAGTGTCTATATCATGGCTTTGTGTTGTCCATCTCGGGGCTGTGGGTAACAGGGAGTGTCTATATCATGGCTTTGTGTTGCCCATCTCAGGGCTGCGGGTAAAGGGGAGTGTCTATATCATGGCTTTGTGTTGCCCATCTCGGGGCTGTGGGTAAAGGGGAGTGTCTATATCATGGCTTTGTGTTGTCCATCTCGGGGCTGTGGGTAAAGGGGAGTGTCTATATCATGGCTTTGTGTTGTCCATCTCGGGGGCTGTGGGTAAAGGGGAGTGTCTATATTATGGCTTTGTGTTGTCCATCTCGGGGCTGTGGGTAAAGGGGAGTGTCTATATCATGGCTTTGTGTTGTCCATCTCGGGAGCTGTGGGTAAAGGGGAGTGTCTATATCATGGCTTTGTGTTGTCCATCTCGGGGGCTGTGGGTAAAGGGGAGTGTCTATATCATGGCTTTGTGTTGTCCATCTCAGGGCTGCGGGTAAAGGGGAGTGTCTATATCATGGCTTTCTGTTGTCCATCTCGGGGCTGTGGGTAAAGGGGAGTGTCTATATCATGGCTTTGTGTTGTCCATCTCGGGGGCTGTGGGTAAAGGGGAGTGTCTATATCATGGCTTTGTGTTGTCCATCTCGGGGCTGTGGGTAAAGGGGAGTGTCTATATCATGGCTTTGTGTTGTCCATCTCGGAGCTGTGGGTAAAGGGGAGTGTCTATATCATGGCTTTGTGTTGTCCATCTCGGAGCTGTGTGTAAAGGGGAGTGTCTATATCATGGCTTTGTGTTATCCATCTCGGAGCTGTGGGTAAAGGGGAGTGTCTATATCATGGCTTTGTGTTGCCCATCTCGGAGCTGTGGGTAAAGGGGAGTGTCTATATAATGGCTTTGTGTTGTCCATCTCGGGGCTGTGGGTAAAGGGGAGTGTCTATATCATGGCTTTGTGTTGTCCATCTCGGGGCTGTGGGTAAAGGGGAGTGTCTATATCATGGCTTTGTGTTGTCCATCTCGGGGGCTGTGGGTAAAGGGGAGTGTCTATATCATGGCTTTGTGTTGCCCATCTCGGGAGCTGTGGGTAAAGGGGAGTGTCTATATCATGGCTTTGTGTTGTCCATCTCGGAGCTGTGGGTAAAGGGGAGTGTCTATATCATGGCTTCGTGTTGTCCATCTCGGGGCTGTGGGTAAAGGGGAGTGTCTATATCATGGCTTTGTGTTGTCCATCTCGGGGCTGTGGGTAAAGGGGAGTGTCTATATCATGGCTTTGTGTTGCCCATCTCGGGGCTGTGGGTAAAGGGGAGTGTCTATATCATGGCTTTGTGTTGCCCATCTCGGGGGCTGTGGGTAAAGGGGAGTGTCTATATCATGGCTTTGTGTTGTCCATCTCGGAGCTGTGGGTAAAGGGGAGTGTCTATATCATGGCTTTGTGTTGTCCATCTCGGGAGCTGCGGGTAAAGGGGAGTGTCTATATCATGGCTTTGTGTTGTCCATCTCGGGGCTGTGGGTAAAGGGGAGTGTCTATATCATGGCTTTGTGTTGTCCATCTCGGGGCTGTGGGTAAAGGGGAGTGTCTATCATGGCTTTGTGTTGTCCATCTCGGGGGCTGTGGGTAAAGGGGAGTGTCTATATCATGGCTTTGTGTTGCCCATCTCGGGGCTGTGGGTAAAGGGGAGTGTCTATATCATGGCTTTGTGTTGTCCATCTCGGGGCTGTGGGTAAAGGGGAGTGTCTATCATGGCTTTGTGTTGTCCATCTCGGGGCTGTGGGTAAAGGGGAGTGTCTATCATGGCTTTGTGTTGCCCATCTCGGGGCTGTGGGTAAAGGGGAGTGTCTATATCATGGCTTTGTGTTGCCCATCTCGGGGCTGTGGGTAAAGGGGAGTGTCTATATCATGGCTTTGTGTTGTCCATCTCGGGGGCTGTGGGTAAAGGGGAGTGTCTGTATCATGGCTTTGTGTTGTCCATCTCGGGGCTGTGGGTAAAGGGGAGTGTCTATATCATGGCTTTGTGTTGCCCATCTCGGAGCTGTGGGTAAAGGGGAGTGTCTATATCATGGCTTTGTGTTGTCCATCTCGGAGCTGTGGGTAAAGGGGAGTGTCTATATCATGGCTTTGTGTTGTCCATCTCGGGGGCTGTGGGTAAAGGGGAGTGTCTATATCATGGCTTTGTGTTGTCCATCTCGGAGCTGTGGGTAAAGGGGAGTGTCTATATCATGGCTTTGTGTTGTCCATCTCGGGGCTGTGGGTAGAGGGGAGTGTCTATATCATGGCTTTGTGTTGTCCATCTCGGAGCTGTGGGTAAAGGGGAGTGTCTATATCATGGCTTTGTGTTGTCCATCTCGGGGCTGTGGGTAGAGGGGAGTGTCTATATCATGGCTTTGTGTTGTCCATCTCGGAGCTGTGGGTAAAGGGGAGTGTCTATATCATGGCTTTGTGTTGTCCATCTCGGAGCTGTGGGTAACAGGGATTGTCTATAACATGACTTTGTGATTGTGTTTTCAGATGTCGCAGGAGTTGGGCATTAGTGAAAAGTCTCCCGATTACCGAAATCCTTTCAAGACGGATAATATGGAGGTGAGGAAACTCTATATATGAGAAGATGCCCGTCTGTCTGCCAAAGCAACCCTGTGAGATTACATAAAGCAGAAGTTAGATACTTGCCTCGGAGGCTTACCTCGCCCTTCCACCATGCGTTCCAGGGACCCCGAAGCTCATGGCTGCGCTCCTCTCCACTGAGGAGCTGCCTGTGCAGTGCGGCCGAGCTTTGGAGGGTTCCAGCACTGGAACAGCGAGGACGGGTGAAACCTCTGGATTATCCAAAGACTTACCACTACTCAGGTTCTCACTACAGGTACATGTACAATGGTGGCTGCACTTGTGATATGGGGGGCAAAATGGCTGCACCAGTGATACGAGGCAATGGTGACTACACTGGTGATCCAGGGGTGTTGGAGGTTGCACTTGTGATATGAAGGGGGATGGGGTTAATGGGGGCTGCACTGGTGGCACGGGGTAATGGGGACTGCACTGGTGATTACGGTGGGGGGTAAATGTGGCTGCATTGCTAACCTCCCCTTTCTGGGAAAGCTAATTGAAAAAGCTGCATACCTCCAGCTAGAAGCCAGAATCCTACAAAATAACAGTTATGACCCATTCCAGTCTGGCTTCAGGAAACACCACAGCACTGAAACTGCCCTCATCCAAATATGCAACCACCTGCTCATGGCAAGAGACAGAGGAGAGTGCTCGATCCTCATACTGCTAGACCTTTCTGCAGCCTTTGACACAGTTGACCATGACATCTTGATAAACAGGCTACAGGAATACTGCGGCATTGATGGCATAGTACTTCAGTGGTTCCAATCCTTCTTGAGTGGCAGAACCCACAAAGTGTCTATGGGGCCCTTCCTGTCCACCCCTGTAACACTTAGGTATGGGGTGCCCCAGGGCTCAATCCTCTCTCCCCTGCTTTTCACGATTTACATGCTACCGTTGGGAAAACTAATCCAAAAACATGGCCTCACATACCACTGCTATGCAGACGACACCCAACTATATCTTTCCTTCAAGCCTGGTGTGACAGACCCAACTCTAACTATAAACGCCTGCTTATGTGAACTACAGCAATGGATGAATGACAACTGGCTGAAACTAAATGCAGACAAAACTGAAGTCCTTCTGATTGGAGGGCAGAGCATGATAACAAAACAACTTAACTTGCAGTCTTCACCACTGGGAATAGGAGACACGGATCTACGCAGCTCTGATCATGTGCGTAGCCTGGGAGTTCTAATTGATGGGGATTTAAACTTCAGAACTCAAATCTCTGCTGTTGTGAAATCATCCTATTTTCACCTGAAGAACATTGCAAAAATCAAGCACCTCATACCCCCAGAAGATCTGCCAACCTTAGTCCACGCCTTCATCACATCCCGACTGGACTACTGCAATGCTCTCTACACTGGCCTTCCAAAAAAGGACTTGTACCGCCTACAGCTGATACAGAATACTGCTGCCAGACTGCTAACCAACCAACCCCGTCACTGCCACATAACGCCAGTCCTGCATTCCCTTCACTGGCTACCTATAGAATGGAGGGTCCTATTCAAGATCGGCCTACTGACATTTAAATCCCTGAATAATCTGGGCCCTGGATACATGAAAGATATGTTACAGCTGCAAAGCAATCCCCGCATTCTCAGATCCACAGGTTCTAATAATCTAGTCATACCCAGAGTCCACTTAGAAACTTTTGGTCCCAGAGCCTTCTGTCATGCTGCCCCTACGTTTTGGAACTCCTTACCTCAACAGATCAGGACAGCCCCATCCCTGGACGTGTTTAAATCCAGACTGAAAACCCACCTGTTCAGTCTGGCATTTGCAGAAATATAACTTTTGTTGTGTGAATACTTCATCCTACTAATTACTGAATCTGAGAGAGCCTAAGCGCTTTGAGTCCTATGGGAGAAAAGCGCTATAGAAATGTTATTGTATTGTATATTGTATAATGGTGGCTGCACAAATGATTTCATTCTATTTTTTTTTTTTTTGGGTCTCTGCTTCAGGGCTATTTTAAACGTTTATGAAACCTTTAGCACTTTCAGTATTCCTAGTAAAATTTGAGACCTAAAACTAAATGACAAGCGCTGATAGTTCAGTTATTTGAGGAAAGGATGTGAACCTCCAGGATTCTGGTTCCTGTGATTATTTATTATATCCTTACTAAATGCAGTGCTAATTCTCTCCTCTTCTGTTGTTCCAGTTTTTGTCAAACGCGGACGCCTTCCAGAAAGCTCTGCGAGAGGAGGAGAAGCGGAGGCGGAAGGAGGAGAAGAGGAAGGAGATGCGGAAAGGGCCGCGGATAACGCGCTCCCGATCGGAACTATAATAATAAGAAGAGAGACTTGCGGAGTGCCAGAGACGCTCTGTGCTGGATTAGGGATCTCGGCCTGTTACAGCCATCAGTCTGGCAAAATAATATCACATTTTATTATCATATCAAGTTATTAGTGTGGAAATTCATGTGATCTAGTCTGGCTTTCCCATCAGTGCGTCACATGACCTCTAGTCTCTGACATCGGCAGGTCACATGACCACTATAGTCTCTGACATCAGCTGGTCACGTGACCACTATAGCCTCTGTGATTGGCGGTTCACGTGGCCACTATAGCCTCTGACATCAGCTGGTCATGTGACCACTATAGCCTCTGTGATTGGCGGTTCACGTGGCCACTATAGCCTCTGACATCAGCTGGTCATGTGACCACTATAGCCTCTGTGATTGGCGGTTCATGTGGCCACTATAGCCTCTGACATCAGCTGGTCATGTGACCACTATAGTCTCTGTGATTGGCGGTTCACGTGGCCACTATACCCTCTGACATCGGCGGGTCATGTGGCCACTATTGCCTCTGACATCGGCGGGTCATGTGGCCACTACAGCCTCTGACATCGGCTGGTCACGTGGCCACTATAGCCTCTGACATCGGCTGGTCACGTGGCCACTATAGCCTCTGACATCGGCTGGTCACGTGGCCACTATTGCCTCTGACATCGGCTGGTCACGTGGCCACTATAGCCTCTGACATCGGCTGGTCATGTGGCCACTATAGTCTCTGACACCAGCTGGTCACGTGGCCACTATAGCCTCTGACATTAGCTGGTCACGTGATGACTATAGCCTCTGACATCAGCTGGTTCACGTGACCACTATAGCCTCTGACATCGGCGGGTCACGTGGCCACTATAGCCTCTGACAGTAGCTGGTCACGGGGCCACTATAGCCTCTGACATTAGCGGGTCACGTGACCACTATAGCCTCTGACATCAGCTGGTCACTTTTAAATCCATTTAAAGTAACATTTTCTGGTTTTGAAATCCAGAGACAAAATCTTCGTCCCGTGTTTTATAAACCTGCTGTTATTATTGATAATCAGGACTGACATCGCTACCCGAGTCTTCTACATAAACACCCCCCAGGGCCTGAGCACCAGTGTCCGCTTCTGTGCGTTCCTGAGCATCATTGCTGAGCTGTGGACAGACGCGCGCTCTTGTGTGTAGGCCGTACACTGAGCGGTTATTCTAAGGACGCCATAGTGTGGGCTGTGGCTCTCTTAAAGGATAAGTGTCCTTATATCATCTAACCCAGATAAGTCACTTAAACTCTTTAATACAGCAGTGATGGTGACCATACACACACAGATTGCCACCCAAAGCTGGTCAGAGCGGGAGCCAATCGACCCACTGCACATGCTTGGAAATCTATTGGCCCGTAGCTTTGGAGTGATCGATGCAGTGCTAGGGGCCATCGAGTAAATGCCACCCTTCATCTAGAATCCATGGAAATTATGATTAATGTGGCATGTTGTGCTATAGGTTCCCAGCAGATTCAATTAGAGTGATTGGAAAACCGATGCATGTATGGCCTGCCTAAGTGTTTCTGGGTGTCAGTCAGCAACTTACGGGGTCCACTACCATATGGAAAGATCTGAGACGTCATCACATTGGAGCAGACTTCCATCAGCCCCTGTGACACCCTTCTATGTCACACTGCCGGCTCCTGACATCACCTCTCTCCCCAACATCCAGCTCAACCAACCTCTGTAGACTCCTCCCCAATATCCAGCTCAACCAACCTCTGTAGGCCCCTCCCCAACATCCAGCTCAACCAACCTCTGTAGACCCCTCCCCAACATCCAGCTCAACCAACCTCTGTAGACCCCTTCCCAACATCCAGCTCAACCAACCTCTGTAGGCCCCTCCCCAACATCCAGCTCAACCAACCTCTGTAGGCCCCTCCCCAACATCCAGCTCAACCAACCTCTGTAGGCCCCTCCCCAACATCCAGCTCAACCAACCTCTGTAGACCCCTCCCCAACATTTACTTCCAGCTCAACCAACCTCTGTAGACCCCTCCAGCTGAACCAACGTCTGTGAGCCCCGTCCCAACATCCAGCTCAACCAACCTCTGTAGACCCCTCCCCAACATCCAGCTCAAACAACCTCTGTAAACCCCTCCCCAACATCCAGCTCAAACAACCTCTGTAGGCCCCTCCCCAACATCCAGCTCAAACAACCTCTGTAGGCCCCTCCCCAACATCCAGCTCAACCAACCTCTGTAGGCCCCTCCCCAACATCCAGCTCAACCAACCTCTGTAGGCCCCTCCCCAACATCCAGCTCAACCAACCTCTGTAGGCCCCTCCCCAACATCCAGCTCAACCAACCTCTGTAGACCCCTCCCCAGCATCCACCTCAACCAACCTCAGTAGACCCCTCCCCAACATTCACCTCCAGCTCAACCAACCTCTGTAGACCCCTCCAGCTGAACCAACGTCTGTGAGCCCCGCCCCAACATCCAGATCATGCAACCTCTGTAGACCCCTCCCTAACATCCACCTCCAGCTCAACCAACCTCTGTAGACTCCTCCCCAACATCAATTTCCAGCTCAACCAACCACTGTAGACTCCTCACCAATGCAGTTCTGCCAACCATGCTTTTTCTTGCACCTTTGCACCATCCCATAGCGAGTAGCAATCTCCGACCTGGACTTAATCCACTCCACTTTACCCACAAGCTCTCCAGTTACATCTCCCCTCCCCTGACACTTTATTTATCCGATTCTCCCTGTATTCCCTGCAGCTAACAGGAAGGACAGCACAGAGCAATGATCAGGCCTGATCTACAAGTCATGTGAGTAAAGCTGTCACACAGGGATGCAGAGATATCAGAGCTGGTGTATACAGTATACAGTATAGATAGGAACAGGAAGGGCAGCACAGAGCAATGATCAGACCTGATCTACAAGTCATGTGAGTAAAGCTGTCACACAGGGATGCAGAGATATCAGAGCTGGTGTATACAGTATACAGTATAGATAGGAACAGGAAGGGCAGCACAGAGCAATGATCAGACCTGATCTACAAGTCATGTGAGTAAAGCTGTCACACAGGGATGCAGAGATATCACAACTGGTGTGTACAGTATACAGTATAGACAGGAACAGGAAGGGCAGCACAGAGCAATGATCAGACCTGATCTACAAGTCATGTGAGTAAAGCTGTCACACAGGGATGCAGAGATATCACAGCTGGTGTGTACAGTGTATACAGTATAGACAGGAACAGGAAGGGCAGCACAGAGCAATGATCAGACCTGATCTACAAGTCATGTGAGTAAAGCTGTCACACAGGGATGCAGAGATATCACAGCTGGTGTGTACAGTGTATACAGTATAGACGGGAACAGGAAGGGCAGCACAGAGCAATGATCAGACCTGATCTACAAGTCATGTGAGTAAAGCTGTCACACAGGGATGCAGAGATATCACAACTGGTGTGTACAGTATACAGTATAGACAGGAACAGGAAGGGCAGCACAGATCAATGATCAGACCTGATCTACAAGTCATGTGAGTAAAGCTGTCACACAGGGATGCAGAGATATCACAACTGGTGTGTACAGTATACAGTATAGACAGGAACAGGAAGGGCAGCACAGATCAATGATCAGACCTGATCTACAAGTCATGTGAGTAAAGCTGTCACACAGGGATGCAGAGATATCACAGCTGGTGTACAGTGTATACAGTATAGACAGGTACAGGAAGGACAGCACAGAGCAATGATCAGACCTGATCTACAAGCCATGTGAGTAAAGCTGTAACACAGGGATGCAGAGATATCACAGCTGGTGTACATTGTATACAGTATAGACAGTAACAGGAAGGACAGCACAGAGCAATGATCAGGCCTGATTTACAAGCCATGTGAGTAAAGCTGTCACACAGGGATGCAGCGATATCACAGCTGGTGTATACAGTATAGACAGGAACAGGAAGGGCAGCACAGAGCAATGATCAGACCTGATCTACAAGTCATGTGAGTAAAGCTGTCACACGGATGCAGAGATATCACAACTGGTGTGTACAGTATAGACAGGAACAGGAAGAGCAGCACAGAGCAGTGATCAGGCCTCATCTACAAGTCATGTGAGTAAAGCTGTCACACAGGGATGCAGAGATATCACAACTGGTGTGTACAGTATAGACAGGAAGGGCAGCACAGAGCAGTGATCAGGCCTCATCTACAAGTCATGTGAGTAAAGCTGTCACACAGGGATGCAGAGATATCACAGCTGGTGTGTACAGTATACAGTATAGACAGGAAGGGCAGCACAGAGCAGTGATCAGGCCTCATCTACAAGTCATGTGAGTAAAGTTGTCACACAGGGATGCAGAGATATCACAGCTGGTGTGTACAGTATACAGTATAGACAGGAAGGACAGCACAGAGCAATGATCAGACCTGATCTACATGTATATGAGTTATAAGCACACTTATCCTTCAAGCTGGGCATAAGCCAGCTGTTCCCTGAAATGGCCACATGTAAGCCGTGTATAGATCGTGTTGTCCTGATTCTTAGTTATCTCATGTACAAGAATGGGGGGCGGGGCTTTACTCAGGTCACCTCCCCCAGGCAGTGCTGTGATATTTGCCTGATCTGGATAAAGGTTCTCCTCACCTCCAGTGAGTGGCGCTGTAACGCTCCTCCGGGTCCCAATCACAGGAAAGCATTTTACCGCCCTCTGTGGAAGCAGAAGACAAAGTGGTGCTGCAGTGAATGTCATTTACAACAAAAAGGGAGGAGTCTGTTCCAGAGCTGCTGAGGCCAGAGCACTTGGCTGGGTTGGATTTTTTCAGTCATTTGCTATTGTATCCCAATTCAGCAGGAGGTCTCCTGTCTCCCTATCTGTACAGCAATTGCAGATAACGGATGACACTTTGCACAGCCCATCTGTTCTGTAAATTCTGTACATAGATTTATTGTCTGACCACAATCGGTTCATACTAGGAATATGTGCCGTGTCTGCTGTACATATCTATTACAATATGAAGATGTTTACAGAAATGTGCAGAGCGTATCTGTTCTCCATGTCGTGGCCCCGCTCTCCGCGTGAAGCCATGTGGTACGCGAGGCCCCGCTCTCCACGTGACGCCATGTGGTACGCGAGGCCCCGCTCTCCACGTGACGCCATGTGGTGCGCGTGGCCCCGCTCTCCACGTGACACCATGTGGTACGCGTGGCCCCGCTCTCCATGTGACGCCATGTGGTACGCGAGGCCCCGCTCTCCACGTGACGCCATGTGGTACGCGAGGCCCCGCTCTCCACGTGACGCCATGTGGTGCGCGTGGCCCCGCTCTCCACGTGACGCCATGTGGTACACGTGGCCTCTCTGTGTGATGCCATGTGGTACGCCTAGCCCCGCTCTCCACGTGACACCATGTGGTACATGTGGCCCCGCTCTCCGTGTGATGCCATGTGGTACGCGTGGCCCCGCTCTCCACGTGACGCCATGTGGTACGCGTGGCTCTGTTCTCCGCGTGACGCCATGTGGTGCGCGAGGCCCCGCTCTCCGCGTGACACCATGTGGTACACGTGGCCTCTCTGTGTGATGCCATGTGGTACGCCTAGCCCCGCTCTCCACGTGACACCATGTGGTACATGTGGCCCCGCTCTCCGTGTGATGCCATGTGGTACGCGTGGCCCCGCTCTCCACGTGACGCCATGTGGTACGCGTGGCTCTGTTCTCCGCGTGACGCCATGTGGTACGCGAGGCCCCGCTCTCCGCGTGACACCATGTGGTATACGTGGCCTCTCTGTGTGATGCCATGTGGTACGCCTAGCCCCGCTCTCCACGTGACACCATGTGGTACATGTGGCCCCGCTCTCCGTGTGATGCCATGTGGTACGCGTGGCCCCGCTCTCCACGTGACGCCATGTGGTACGCGTGGCTCTGTTCTCCGCGTGACGCCATGTGGTGCGCGAGGCCCCGCTCTCCGCGTGACACCATGTGGTACACGTGGCCTCTCTGTGTGATGCCATGTGGTACGCCTAGCCCCGCTCTCCACGTGACACCATGTGGTACATGTGGCCCCGCTCTCCGTGTGATGCCATGTGGTACGCGTGGCCCTGCTCTCCTCGTGATGCCATGTAGTACGCGTGGCCCCGCTCCCCACATGACTCCATGTGGTACGTGTGGCCCCGCTCTCTGTGTGACGCCATGTGGTACGCGTGGCCCTGCTCTCCTCGTGACGTCATGGGGTATGCGTGGCCCTGCTCTCCAGGTAACACTATGTGGTATTCGTGGCCCCGCTTTCTGTGTGACGCCATGTGGTATGTGTGGCCCTGCTCTCCACGTGACGTCATGGGGTATGCGTGGCCCTGCTCTCCAGGTAACACTATGTGGTATTCGTGGCCCCGCTCTCCAAGTGATGCCATGTGGTACGCGTGGCCCCGCTCTCCAAGTGATGCCATGTGGTACGCGTGGCCCTGCTCTCCACGTGACGTCATGGGGTATGTGTGGCCCCGCTCTCCAGGTAACACTATGTGGTATTCGTGGCCCCGCTCTCCAAGTGATGCCATGTGGTACGCGTGGCCCTGCTCTCCACGTGAAGCCATGTGGTACGCGTGGCCCTGCTCTCCACGTGACGTCATGGGGTATGCGTGGCCCTGCTCTCCAGGTAACACTATGTGGTATTCGTGGCCCCGCTCTCCAAGTGACGCCATGTGGTACGCGTGGCCCCGCTCTCCTCGTGATGCCATGTGGTACGCGTGGCCCTGCTCTCCTCGTGATGCCATGTGGTACGCGTGGCCCCGCTCTCCAAGTGACGCCATGTGGTACGCGTGGCCCTGCTCTCCTCGTGATGCCATGTGGTACGCGTGGCCCCGCTCTCCAAGTGACGCCATGTGGTACGCGTGGCCCTGCTCTCCTCGTGATGCCATGTGGTATGCGAGGCCCCGCTCTCCGCGTGACTCCATGTGGTACGCGTGGCCCCGCTCTCCAAGTGACGCCATGTGGTACGCGTGGCCCCGCTCTCCAAGTGACGCCATGTGGTACGCGTGGCCCCGCTCTCCAAGTGACGCCATGTGGTACGCGTGGCCCCGCTCTCCAAATGACGCCATGTGGTATGCGTGGCTCTGCTCTCCACGTGAAGCCATGTGGTACGCGTAGCCCCGCTCTCCAAGTGACGCCATGTGGTACGCGTGGCCCCGCTCTCCTCGTGATGCCATGTGGTACGCGTGGCCCCGCTCTCCAAGTGACGCCATGTGGTACGCGTGGCCCTGCTCTCCTCGTGATGCTATGTGGTGCGCGTGGCCCCGCTCTCCAAGTGACGCCATGTGGTACGCCTGGCCCCGCTCTCCACGTGACGCCATGTGGTAAGCGTGGCCCCGCTCTCCACGTGACGCCATGTGGTACGCTTGGCCCCGCTCTCCACGTGACGCCATGTGGTACGCGTGGCCCCGCTCTCCACGTGACGCCATGTGGTACGCTTGGCCCCGCTCTCCACGTGACGCCATGTGGTACGCGTGGCCCCGCTCTCCACGTGACGCCATGTGGTACGCATGGCCCCGCACTTTACGTGACGCCATGTGGTACGCGTGGCCACGCTCTCCACGTGACACCATGTGGTACGTGTGGCTCTGCTCTCCACGTGAAGCCATAAGGTACGCGTGGCCCCGCTCTCCACCTGATGTTATTGATACGCGTGACTCTGCTCTCCACGTGACGCGAGGTGTGGCCCCGCTCTCCAAGTTACGCCATGTGGTACGCATAGCCCCACTCTACACGTGATGCCATTTGGTACACGTGGCCCCGCTCTCCACGTTACGCCATGTGGTACAGCTCTGCACGTTACACCATGTGCTACGCGTGGCACCTAGATAGGACGCAGAATCCCACACATGTGACATTATTATCGTCTTGTGCTCATTCTTATGATGTATTTATTTTTGGTGACAGATTTTTGTGGTGGGGTTTCCTACTTTGTGGTAAATGCTGGGAAATAAAAGCCGGTTCAGCAGAAAGTCATTTTTATATTGAACATTGAAATATTTAAACACTGAAACAATTGCATAAAATTTTCTTTGAAAATCAGCTGTGAATTTATCCATGTATTAAAGATGAAGATTCTTGTGTGATTGTCGTCTGGCTGAGAGGTAAGATGGCTGCTGAGACACAGAATACAAATCCCGTATATGCAATTTACCTTCAAGGGTTAACAGATCCCTTCACTGTTATATCTCTAGCGAGATCCCTCCATCATATTATGCCGCCTCTCTCCCTGGGTGATTCTCCATAATGTAAGAGTAATATCAGCTCTGTGTAATCCTGCAGTGTTTATGCTGCCGCCTCTCTCCCTGGGTGATTCTCCATAATGTAAGAGTAATATCAGCTCTGTGTAATCCTGCAGTGTTTATGCTGCTGCCGCTCTCCCTGGGTGATTCTCCATAATGTAAGAGTAATATCAGCTCTGTAATCCTGCAGTGTTTATGCTGCCTCTCTCCCTGGGGGATTCTCCATAATGTAAGAGTAATATCAGCTCTGTGTAATCCTGCAGTGTTTATGCTGCCGCCTCTCTCCCTGGGTGATTCTCCATAATGTAAGAGTAATATCAGCTCTGTAATCCTGCAGTGTTTATACTGCTGCCTCTCCCTGGGGGATTCTCCATAATGTAAGAGTAATATCAGCTCTGTAATCCTGCAGTGTTTATGCTGCTGCCTCTCTCCCTGGGTGATTCTCCATAATGTAAGAGTAATATCAGCTCTGTAATCCTGCAGCGTTTATGCTGCTGCCTCTCTCCCTGGGTGACTCTCCATAATGTAAGAGTAATATCAGCTCTGTGTAATCCTGCAGTGTTTATGCTGCTGCCTCTCCCTGGGTGATTCTCCATAATGTAAGAGTAATATCAGCTCTGTGTAATCCTGCAGTGTTTATGCTGCTGCCTCTCTCCCTGGGTGATTCTCCATAATGTAAGAGTAATATCAGCTCTGTAATCCTGCAGTGTTTATGCTGCTGCCTCTCCCTGGGTGATTCTCCATAATGTAAGAGTAATATCAGCTCTGCGTAATCCTGTAGCGTTTATGCTGCCGCCTCTCTCCCTGGGTGATTCTCCATAATGTAAGAGTAATATCAGCTCTGTAATCCTGCAGTGTTTATGCTGCTGCCTCTCTCCCTGGGTGATTCTCCATAATGTAAGAGTAATATCAGCTCTGTGTAATCCTGCAGTGTTTATGCTGCCGCCTCTCTTCCTGGGGGATTCTCCATAATGTAAGAGTAATATCAGCTCTGCGTAATCCTGTAGCGTTTATGCTGCCGCCTCTCTCCCTGGGTGATTCTCCATAATGTAAGAGTAATATCAGCTCTGTGTAATCCTGCAGTGTTTATGCTGCTGCCTCTCTCCCTGGGTGATTCTCCATAATGTAAGAGTAATATCAGCTCTGTGTAATCCTGCAGTGTTTATGCTGCCGCCGCTCTCCCTGGGTGATTCTCCATAATGTAAGAGTAATATCAGCTCTGTGTAATCCTGCAGTGTTTATGCTGCTGCCTCTCTCCCTGGGTGACTCTCCATAATGTAAGAGTAATATCAGCTCTGTGTAATCCTGCAGTGTTTATGCTGCTGCCTCTCCCTGGATGATTCTCCATAATGTAAGAGTAATATCAGCTCTGTGTAATCCTGCAGTGTTTATGCTGCTGCCGCCTCTCTCCCTGGGTGATTCTCCATAATGTAAGAGTAATATCAGCTCTGTAATCCTGCAGTGTTTATGCTGCCGCCGCTCTCCCTGGGTGATTCTCCATAATGTAAGAGTAATATCAGCTCTGTGTAAACCTGCAGTGTTTATGCTGCTGCCTCTCCCTGGGTGATTCTCCATAATGTAAGAGTAATATCAGCTCTGTGTAATCCTGCAGTGTTTATGCTGCTGCCGCCTCTCTCCCTGGGTGATTCTCCATAATGTAAGAGTAATATCAGCTCTGTAATCCTGCAGCGTTTATGCTGCCACCTTTCTCCCTGGGTGATTCTCCATAATGTAAGAGTAATATCAGCTCTGTAATCCTGCAGTGTTTATGCTGCTGCCTCTCTCCCTGGGTGATTCTCCATAATGTAAGAGTAATATCAGCTCTGTGTAATCCTGCAGTGTTTATGCTGCCGCCTCTCTCCCTGGGTGATTCTCCATAATGTAAGAGTAATATCAGCTCTGTGTAATCCTGCAGTGTTTATGCTGCTGCCGCCTCTCTCCCTGGGTGATTTTCCATAATGTAAGAGTAATATCAGCTCTGTGTAATCCTGCAGTGTTTATGCTGCCGCCGCTCTCCCTGGGTGATTCTCCATAATGTAAGAGTAATATCAGCTCTGCGTAATCCTGTAGCGTTTATGCTGCCGCCTCTCTCCCTGGGTGATTCTCCATAATGTAAGAGTAATATCAGCTCTGTAATCCTGCAGTGTTTATGCTGCTGCCTCTCTCCCTGGGTGATTCTCCATAATGTAAGAGTAATATCAGCTCTGTGTAATCCTGCAGTGTTTATGCTGCCGCCTCTCTTCCTGGGGGATTCTCCATAATGTAAGAGTAATATCAGCTCTGCGTAATCCTGTAGCGTTTATGCTGCCGCCTCTCTCCCTGGGTGATTCTCCATAATGTAAGAGTAATATCAGCTCTGTGTAATCCTGCAGTGTTTATGCTGCTGCCTCTCTCCCTGGGTGATTCTCCATAATGTAAGAGTA
This sequence comes from Hyperolius riggenbachi, assembly GCF_040937935.1. Taxonomy (NCBI): domain Eukaryota; kingdom Metazoa; phylum Chordata; class Amphibia; order Anura; family Hyperoliidae; genus Hyperolius; species Hyperolius riggenbachi. Next base: position 1,481,292 of record NC_090654.1, on the reverse strand, counting down.
ATATCAGCTCTGTGTAATCCTGCAGTGTTTATGCTGCCGCCGCTCTCCCTGGGTGATTCTCCATAATGTAAGAGTAATATCAGCTCTGTGTAATCCTGCAGTGTTTATGCTGCTGCCTCTCTCCCTGGGTGACTCTCCATAATGTAAGAGTAATATCAGCTCTGTGTAATCCTGCAGTGTTTATGCTGCTGCCTCTCCCTGGGTGATTCTCCATAATGTAAGAGTAATATCAGCTCTGTGTAATCCTGCAGTGTTTATGCTGCTGCCGCCTCTCTCCCTGGGTGATTCTCCATAATGTAAGAGTAATATCAGCTCTGTAATCCTGCAGTGTTTATGCTGCCGCCGCTCTCCCTGGGTGATTCTCCATAATGTAAGAGTAATATCAGCTCTGTGTAAACCTGCAGTGTTTATGCTGCTGCCTCTCCCTGGGTGATTCTCCATAATGTAAGAGTAATATCAGCTCTGTGTAATCCTGCAGTGTTTATGCTGCTGCCGCCTCTCTCCCTGGGTGATTCTCCATAATGTAAGAGTAATATCAGCTCTGTAATCCTGCAGCGTTTATGCTGCCACCTTTCTCCCTGGGTGATTCTCCATAATGTAAGAGTAATATCAGCTCTGTAATCCTGCAGTGTTTATGCTGCTGCCTCTCTCCCTGGGTGATTCTCCATAATGTAAGAGTAATATCAGCTCTGTGTAATCCTGCAGTGTTTATGCTGCCGCCTCTCTCCCTGGGTGATTCTCCATAATTTAAGAGTAATATCAGCTCTGTGTAATCCTGCAGTGTTTATGCTGCTGCCGCCTCTCTCCCTGGGTGATTTTCCATAATGTAAGAGTAATATCAGCTCTGTGTAATACTGCAGTGTTTATGCTGCCGCCGCTCTCCCTGGGTGACTCTCCATAATGTAAGAGTAATATCAGCTCTGTGTAATCCTGCAGTGTTTATGCTGCCGCCTCTCTCCCTGGGTGATTCTCCATAATGTAAGAGTAATATCAGCTCTGTGTAATCCTGCAGTGTTTATGCTGCTGCCGCCTCTCCCTGGGTGATTCTCCATAATGTAAGAGTAATATCAGCTCTGTAATCCTGCAGCGTTTATGCTGCCACCTCTCTCCCTGGGTGATTCTCCATAATGTAAGAGTAATATCAGCTCTATAATCCTGCAGTGTTTATGCTGCTGCCTCTCCCTGGGTGATTCTCCATAATGTAAGAGTAATATCAGCTCTGTGTAATCCTGCAGTGTTTATGCTGCTGCCGCCTCTCTCCCTGGGTGATTCTCCATAATGTAAGAGTAATATCAGCTCTGTAATCCTGCAGCGTTTATGCTGCCACCTCTCTCCCTGGGTGATTCTCCATAATGTAAGAGTAATATCAGCTCTGTAATCCTGCAGTGTTTATGCTGCTGCCTCTCTCCCTGGGTGATTCTCCATAATGTAAGAGTAATATCAGCTCTGTGTAATCCTGCAGTGTTTATGCTGCCGCCTCTCTCCCTGGGTGATTCTCCATAATGTAAGAGTAATATCAGCTCTGTGTAATCCTGCAGTGTTTATGCTGCTGCCGCCTCTCTCCCTGGGTGATTTTCCATAATGTAAGAGTAATATCAGCTCTGTGTAATCCTGCAGTGTTTATGCTGCCGCCGCTCTCCCTGTGTGACTCTCCATAATGTAAGAGTAATATCAGCTCTGTGTAATCCTGCAGTGTTTATGCTGCCGCCTCTCTCCCTGGGTGATTCTCCATAATGTAAGAGTAATATCAGCTCTGTGTAATCCTGCAGTGTTTATGCTGCCGCCTCTCTCCCTGGGTGATTCTCCATAATGTAAGAGTAATATCAGCTCTGTAATCCTGCAGTGTTTATGCTGCTGCCTCTCTCCCTGGGTGACTCTCCATAATGTAAGAGTAATATCAGCTCTGTGTAATCCTGCAGCGTTTATGCTGCCGCCTCTCTCCCTGGGTGATTCTCCATAATGTAGGAGTAATATCAGCTCTGTAATCCTGCAGCGTTTATGCTGCTGCCTCTCTCCCTGGGTGATTCTCCATAATGTAACAGTAATATCAGCTCTGTGTAATCCTGCAGTGTTTATGCTGCCGCCTCTCTCCCTGGGTGATTCTCCATAATGTAAGAGTAATATCAGCTCTGTGTAATCCTGCAGTGTTTATGCTGCCGCCTCTCTCCCTGGGTGATTCTCCATAATGTAAGAGTAATATCAGCTCTGTAATCCTGCAGTGTTTATGCTGCTGCCTCTCTCCCTGGGTGATTCTCCATAATGTAAGAGTAATATCAGCTCTATAATCCTGCAGTGTTTATGCTGCTGCCTCTCTCCCTGGGTGATTCTCCATAATGTAAGAGTAATATCAGCTCTGTGTAATCCTGCAGTGTTTATGCTGCTGCCTCTCTCCCTGGGTGACTCTCCATAATGTAAGAGTAATATCAGCTCTGTGTCATCCTGCAGTGTTTATGCTGCTGCCTCTCTCCCTGGGTGATTCTCCATAATGTAAGAGTAATATCAGCTCTGTGTAATCCTGCAGTGTTTATGCTGCTGCCGCTCTCCCTGGGTGATTCTCCATAATGTAAGAGTAATATTAGCTCTGTGTAATCCTGCAGTGTTTATGCTGCCGCCTCTCCCTGGGTGATTCTCCATAATGTAAGAGTAATATCAGCTCTGTGTAATCCTGCAGTGTTTATGCTGCTGCCTCTCTCCCTGGGTGATTCTCCATAATGTAAGAGTAATATCAGCTCTGTGTAATCCTGCAGTGTTTATGCTGCCGCCGCTCTCCCTGGGTGACTCTCCATAATGTAAGAGTAATAACAGCTCTGTAATCCTGCAGTGTTTATGATGCCGCCTCTCTCCCTGGGTGATTCTCCATAATGTAAGAGTAATATCAGCTCTGTAATCCTGCAGTGTTTATGCTGCTGCCTCTCTCCCTGGGTGATTCTCCATAATGTAAGAGTAATATCAGCTCTGTGTAATCCTGCAGTGTTTATGCTGCTGCCGCCTCTCTCCCTGGGTGATTTTCCATAATGTAAGAATAATATCAGCTCTGTGTAATCCTGCAGTGTTTATGCTGCTGCCTCTCCCTGGGTGATTTTCCATAATGTAAGAGTAATATCAGCTCTGTGTAATCCTGCAGTGTTTATGCTGCCGGCCTCTCTCCCTGGGTGACTCTCCATAATGTAAGAGTAATATCAGCTCTGTGTAATCCTGCAGTGTTCATGCTGCTGCCTCTCTCCCTGGGTGATTCTCCATAATGTAAGAGTAATATCAGCTCTGTGTAATCCTGCAGTGTTTATGCTGCCGCCTCTCTCCCTGGGTGATTCTCCATAATGTAAGAGTAATATCAGCTCTGTAATCCTGCAGTGTTTATGCTGCTGCCTCTCTCCCTGGGTGACTCTCCATAATGTAAGAGTAATATCAGCTCTGTGTAATCCTGCAGCGTTTATGCTGCCGCCTCTCTCCCTGGGTGATTCTCCATAATGTAGGAGTAATATCAGCTCTGTAATCCTGCAGCGTTTATGCTGCTGCCTCTCTCCCTGGGTGATTCTCCATAATGTAACAGTAATATCAGCTCTGTGTAATCCTGCAGTGTTTATGCTGCCGCCTCTCTCCCTGGGTGATTCTCCATAATGTAAGAGTAATATCAGCTCTGTGTAATCCTGCAGTGTTTATGCTGCCGCCTCTCTCCCTGGGTGATTCTCCATAATGTAAGAGTAATATCAGCTCTGTAATCCTGCAGTGTTTATGCTGCTGCCTCTCTCCCTGGGTGATTCTCCATAATGTAAGAGTAATATCAGCTCTATAATCCTGCAGTGTTTATGCTGCTGCCTCTCTCCCTGGGTGATTCTCCATAATGTAAGAGTAATATCAGCTCTGTGTAATCCTGCAGTGTTTATGCTGCTGCCTCTCTCCCTGGGTGACTCTCCATAATGTAAGAGTAATATCAGCTCTGTGTCATCCTGCAGTGTTTATGCTGCTGCCTCTCTCCCTGGGTGATTCTCCATAATGTAAGAGTAATATCAGCTCTGTGTAATCCTGCAGTGTTTATGCTGCTGCCGCTCTCCCTGGGTGATTCTCCATAATGTAAGAGTAATATTAGCTCTGTGTAATCCTGCAGTGTTTATGCTGCCGCCTCTCCCTGGGTGATTCTCCATAATGTAAGAGTAATATCAGCTCTGTGTAATCCTGCAGTGTTTATGCTGCTGCCTCTCTCCCTGGGTGATTCTCCATAATGTAAGAGTAATATCAGCTCTGTGTAATCCTGCAGTGTTTATGCTGCCGCCGCTCTCCCTGGGTGACTCTCCATAATGTAAGAGTAATAACAGCTCTGTAATCCTGCAGTGTTTATGCTGCCGCCTCTCTCCCTGGGTGATTCTCCATAATGTAAGAGTAATATCAGCTCTGTAATCCTGCAGTGTTTATGCTGCTGCCTCTCTCCCTGGGTGATTCTCCATAATGTAAGAGTAATATCAGCTCTGTGTAATCCTGCAGTGTTTATGCTGCTGCCGCCTCTCTCCCTGGGTGATTTTCCATAATGTAAGAGTAATATCAGCTCTGTGTAATCCTGCAGTGTTTATGCTGCTGCCTCTCCCTGGGTGATTTTCCATAATGTAAGAGTAATATCAGCTCTGTGTAATCCTGCAGTGTTTATGCTGCCGGCCTCTCTCCCTGGGTGACTCTCCATAATGTAAGAGTAATATCAGCTCTGTGTAATCCTGCAGTGTTCATGCTGCTGCCTCTCTCCCTGGGTGATTCTCCATAATGTAAGAGTAATATCAGCTCTGTGTAATCCTGCAGTGTTTATGCTGCCGCCTCTCTCCCTGGGTGACTCTCCATAATGTAAGAGTAATATCAGCTCTGTGTAATCCTGCAGTGTTTATGCTGCCGCCTCTCCCCCTGGGTGATTCTCCATAATGTAAGAGTAATATCAGCTCTGTGTAATCCTGCAGTGTTTATGCTGCCGCCTCTCTCCCTGGGTGATTCTCCATAATGTAAGAGTAATATCAGCTCTGTTTAATCCTGCAGTGTTTATGCTGCCGCCGCTCTCCCTGGGTGATTCTTCATAATGTAAGAGTAATATCAGCTCTGTGTAATCCTGCAGTGTTTATGCTGCTGCCGCTCTCCCTGGGTGATTCTCCATAATGTAAGAGTAATATTAGCTCTGTGTAATCCTGCAGTGTTTATGCTGCCGCCTCTCCCTGGGTGATTCTCCATAATGTAAGAGTAATATCAGCTCTGTGTAATCCTGCAGTGTTTATGCTGCTGCCTCTCTCCCTGGGTGATTCTCCATAATGTAAGAGTAATATCAGCTCTGTGTAATCCTGCAGTGTTTATGCTGCCGCCGCTCTCCCTGGGTGACTCTCCATAATGTAAGAGTAATAACAGCTCTGTAATCCTGCAGTGTTTATGCTGCCGCCTCTCTCCCTGGGTGATTCTCCATAATGTAAGAGTAATATCAGCTCTGTAATCCTGCAGTGTTTATGCTGCTGCCTCTCTCCCTGGGTGATTCTCCATAATGTAAGAGTAATATCAGCTCTGTGTAATCCTGCAGTGTTTATGCTGCTGCCGCCTCTCTCCCTGGGTGATTTTCCATAATGTAAGAATAATATCAGCTCTGTGTAATCCTGCAGTGTTTATGCTGCTGCCTCTCCCTGGGTGATTTTCCATAATGTAAGAGTAATATCAGCTCTGTGTAATCCTGCAGTGTTTATGCTGCCGGCCTCTCTCCCTGGGTGACTCTCCATAATGTAAGAGTAATATCAGCTCTGTGTAATCCTGCAGTGTTCATGCTGCTGCCTCTCTCCCTGGGTGATTCTCCATAATGTAAGAGTAATATCAGCTCTGTGTAATCCTGCAGTGTTTATGCTGCCGCCTCTCTCCCTGGGTGATTCTCCATAATGTAAGAGTAATATCAGCTCTGTAATCCTGCAGTGTTTATGCTGCTGCCTCTCTCCCTGGGTGACTCTCCATAATGTAAGAGTAATATCAGCTCTGTGTAATCCTGCAGCGTTTATGCTGCCGCCTCTCTCCCTGGGTGATTCTCCATAATGTAGGAGTAATATCAGCTCTGTAATCCTGCAGCGTTTATGCTGCTGCCTCTCTCCCTGGGTGATTCTCCATAATGTAACAGTAATATCAGCTCTGTGTAATCCTGCAGTGTTTATGCTGCCGCCTCTCTCCCTGGGTGATTCTCCATAATGTAAGAGTAATATCAGCTCTGTGTAATCCTGCAGTGTTTATGCTGCCGCCTCTCTCCCTGGGTGATTCTCCATAATGTAAGAGTAATATCAGCTCTGTAATCCTGCAGTGTTTATGCTGCTGCCTCTCTCCCTGGGTGATTCTCCATAATGTAAGAGTAATATCAGCTCTATAATCCTGCAGTGTTTATGCTGCTGCCTCTCTCCCTGGGTGATTCTCCATAATGTAAGAGTAATATCAGCTCTGTGTAATCCTGCAGTGTTTATGCTGCTGCCTCTCTCCCTGGGTGACTCTCCATAATGTAAGAGTAATATCAGCTCTGTGTCATCCTGCAGTGTTTATGCTGCTGCCTCTCTCCCTGGGTGATTCTCCATAATGTAAGAGTAATATCAGCTCTGTGTAATCCTGCAGTGTTTATGCTGCTGCCGCTCTCCCTGGGTGATTCTCCATAATGTAAGAGTAATATTAGCTCTGTGTAATCCTGCAGTGTTTATGCTGCCGCCTCTCCCTGGGTGATTCTCCATAATGTAAGAGTAATATCAGCTCTGTGTAATCCTGCAGTGTTTATGCTGCTGCCTCTCTCCCTGGGTGATTCTCCATAATGTAAGAGTAATATCAGCTCTGTGTAATCCTGCAGTGTTTATGCTGCCGCCGCTCTCCCTGGGTGACTCTCCATAATGTAAGAGTAATAACAGCTCTGTAATCCTGCAGTGTTTATGCTGCCGCCTCTCTCCCTGGGTGATTCTCCATAATGTAAGAGTAATATCAGCTCTGTAATCCTGCAGTGTTTATGCTGCTGCCTCTCTCCCTGGGTGATTCTCCATAATGTAAGAGTAATATCAGCTCTGTGTAATCCTGCAGTGTTTATGCTGCTGCCGCCTCTCTCCCTGGGTGATTTTCCATAATGTAAGAGTAATATCAGCTCTGTGTAATCCTGCAGTGTTTATGCTGCTGCCTCTCCCTGGGTGATTTTCCATAATGTAAGAGTAATATCAGCTCTGTGTAATCCTGCAGTGTTTATGCTGCCGGCCTCTCTCCCTGGGTGACTCTCCATAATGTAAGAGTAATATCAGCTCTGTGTAATCCTGCAGTGTTCATGCTGCTGCCTCTCTCCCTGGGTGATTCTCCATAATGTAAGAGTAATATCAGCTCTGTGTAATCCTGCAGTGTTTATGCTGCCGCCTCTCTCCCTGGGTGACTCTCCATAATGTAAGAGTAATATCAGCTCTGTGTAATCCTGCAGTGTTTATGCTGCCGCCTCTCCCCCTGGGTGATTCTCCATAATGTAAGAGTAATATCAGCTCTGTGTAATCCTGCAGTGTTTATGCTGCCGCCTCTCTCCCTGGGTGATTCTCCATAATGTAAGAGTAATATCAGCTCTGTTTAATCCTGCAGTGTTTATGCTGCCGCCGCTCTCCCTGGGTGATTCTTCATAATGTAAGAGTAATATCAGCTCTGTGTAATCCTGCAGTGTTTATGCTGCTGCCTCTCCCTGGGTGACTCTCCATAATGTAAGAGTAATATCAGCTCTGTGTAATCCTGCAGTGTTTATGCTGCTGCCTCTCCCCCTGGGTGATTCTCCATAATGTAAGAGTAATATCAGCTCTGTGTAATCCTGCAGCGTTTATGCTGCTGCCTCTCTCCCTGGGTGATTCTCTATAATGTAAGAGTAAAATCAGCTCTGTGTAATCCTGCAGTGTTTATGCTGCCGCCTCTCTCCCTGGGTGATTCTCCATAATGTAAGAGTAATATCAGCTCTGTAATCCTGCAGTGTTTATGCTGCCGCCGCTCTCCCTGGGTAATTCTCCATAATGTAAGAGTAATATCAGCTCTGTAATCCTGCAGTGTTTATGCTGCTGCCTCTCTCCCTGGGTGACTCTCCATAATGTAAGAGTAATATCAGCTCTGTGTAATCCTGCAGTGTTTATGCTGCTGCCTCTCTCCCTGGGTGATTCTCCATAATGTAAGAGTAATATCAGCTCTGTGTAATCCTGCAGTGTTTATGCTGCTGCCTCTCCCTGGGTGATTCTCCATAATGTAAGAGTAATATCAGCTCTGTGTAATCCTGCAGTGTTTATGCTGCCGCCTCTCTCCCTGGGTGACTCTCCATAATGTAAGAGTAATATCAGCTCTGTGTAATCCTGCAGTGTTCATGCTGCTGCCTCTCTCCCTGAGTGATTCTCCATAATGTAAGAGTAATATCAGCTCTGTAATCCTGCAGTGTTTATGCTGCTGCCTCTCTCCCTGGGTGACTCTCCATAATGTAAGAGTAATATCAGCTCTGTGTAATCCTGCAGTGTTTATGCTGCCGCCTCTCTCCCTGGGTGATTCTCCATAATGTAAGAGTAATATCAGCTCTGTAATCCTGCAGTGTTTATGCTGCTGCCGCCTCTCTCCCTGGGTGATTCTCCATAATGTAAGAGTAATATCAGCTCTGTGTAATCCTGCAGTGTTTATGCTGCCGCCGCTCTACCTGGGTGATCCTCCATAATGTAAGAGTAATATCAGCTCTGTGTAATCCTGCAGTGTTTATGCTGCTGCCTCTCCCTGGGTGATTCTCCATAATGTAAGAGTAATATCAGCTCTGTGTAATCCTGCAGTGTTTATGCTGCTGCCGCCTCTCTCCCTGGGTGATTCTCCATAATGTAAGAGTAATATCAGCTCTGTGTAATCCTGCAGTGTTCATGCTGCTGCCTCTCTCCCTGGGTGATTCTCCATAATGTAAGAGTAATATCAGCTCTGTGTAATCCTGCAGCGTTTATGCTGCCGCCTCTCTCCCTGGGTGATTCTCCATAATGTAAGAGTAATATCAGCTCTGTAATCCTGCAGTGTTTATGCTCCTGCCTCTCTCCCTGGGTGATTCTCCATAATGTAACTGAAATATTAGCTCTGTGTAATCCTGCAGTGTTTATGCTGCTGCCTCTCTCCCTGGGTGACTCTCCATAATGTAAGAGTAATATCAGCTCTGTGTAATCCTGCAGTGTTTATGCTGCTGCCTCTCTCCCTGGGTGACTCTCCATAATGTAAGAGTAATATCAGCTCTGTAATCCTGCAGTGTTTATGCTGCTGCCTCTCTCCCTGGGTGATTCTCCATAATGTAAGAGTAATATCAGCTCTGTGTAATCCTGCAGTGTTTATGCTGCCGCCGCTCTCCCTGGGTGACTCTCCATAATGTAAGAGTAATATCAGCTCTGTAATCCTGCAGTGTTTATGCTGCTGCCGCCTCTCTCCCTGGGTGATTCTCCATAATGTAAGAGTAATATCAGCTCTGTAATCCTGCAGCGTTTATGCTGCTGCCTCTCTCCCTGGGTGATTCTCCATAATGTAAGAGTAATATCAGCTCTGTAATCCTGCAGTGTTTATGCTGCTGCCTCTCTCCCTGGGTGATTCTCCATAATGTAAGAGTAATATCAGCTCTGTGTAATCCTGCAGTGTTTATGCTGCCGCCTCTATCCCTGGGTGACTCTCCATAATGTAAGAGTAATATCAGCTCTGTGTAATCCTGCAGTGTTCATGCTGCTGCCTCTCTCCCTGGGTGATTCTCCATAATGTAAGAGAAATATAAGCTCTGTAATCCTGCAGTGTTTATGCTGCTGCCGCTCTCCCTGGGTGATTCTCCATAATGTAAGAAGTAATATCAGATCTGTAATCCTGCAGCGTTTATGCTGCTGCCTCTCTCCCTGGGTGTTTCTCCATAATGTAAGAGTAATATCAGCTCTGTGTAATCCTGCAGCGTTTATGCTGCCGCCTCTCTCCCTGGGTGATTCTCCATAATGTAAGAGTAATATCAGCTCTGTAATCCGGCAGTGTTTATGCTGCTGCCTCTCTCCCTGGGTGATTCTCCATAATGTAAGAGTAATATCAGCTCTGTAATCCTGCAGTGTTTATGCTGCCGCCTCTCTCCCCGGGTGATTCTCCATAATGTAAGAGTAATATCAGCTCTGTGTAATCCTGCAGTGTTTATGCTGCCGCCTCTCTCCCTGGGTGATTCTCCATAATGTAAGAGTAATATCAGCTCTGTGTAATCCTGCAGTGTTTATGCTGCTGCCTCTCTCCCTGGGTGACTCTCCATAATGTAAGAGTAATATCAGCTCTGTAATCCTGCAGCGTTTATGCTGCTGCCTCTCTCCCTGGGGGATTCTCCATAATGTAAGAGTAATATCAGATCTGTGTAATCCTGCAGTGTTTATGCTGCCGCCTCTCTCCCTGGGTGATTCTCCATAATGTAGGAGTAATATCAGCTCTATAATCCTGCAGTGTTTATGCTGCTGCCGCTCTCCCTGGGTGATTCTCCATAATGTAAGAGTAATATCAGCTCTGTGTAATCCTGCAGTGTTTATGCTGCCGCCTCTCTCCCTGGGTGATTCTCCATAATGTAAGAGTAATATCAGCTCTGTGTAATCCTGCAGTGTTTATGCTGCCGCCTCTCTCCCTGGGTGACTCTCCATAATGTAAGAGTAATATCAGCTCTGTAATCCTGCAGTGTTTATGCTGCTGCCTCTCCCTGGGTGATTCTCCATAATGTAAGAGTAATATCAGCTCTGTAATCCTGCAGTGTTTATGCTGCTGCCGCCTCTCTCCCTGGGTGATTCTCCATAATGTAAGAGTAATATCAGCTCTGTAATCCTGCAGTGTTTATGCTGCTGCCGCCTCTCTCCCTGGGTGATTCTCCATAATGTAAGAGTAATATCAGCTCTGTAATCCTGCAGCGTTTATGCTGCTGCCTCTCTCCCTGGGTGATTCTCCATAATGTAAGAGTAATATCAGCTCTGTAATCCTGCAGTGTTTATGCTGCTGCCGCCTCTCTCCCTGGGTGACTCTCCATAATGTAAGAGTAATATCAGCTCTGTGTAATCCTGCAGTGTTTATGCTGCTGCCTCTCTCCCTGGGTGATTCTCCATAATGTAAGAGTAATATCAGCTCTGTGTAATCCTGCAGTGTTCATGCTGCTGCCGCTCTTCCTGGGTGATTCTCCATAATGTAAGAGTAATATCAGCTCTGTAATCCTGCAGTGTTTATGCTGCTGCCTCTCCCTGGGTGATTCTCCATAATGTAAGAGTAATATCAGCTCTGTGTAATCCTGCAGTGTTCATGCTGCTGCCTCTCTCCCTGGGTGATTCTCCATAATGTAAGAGTAATATCAGCTCTATAAACCTGCAGTGTTTATGCTGCTGCCTCTCCCTGGGTGATTCTCCATAATGTAAGAGTAATATCAGCTCTGTAATCCTGCAGTGTTTATGCTGCCGCCTCTCTCCCTGGGTGATTCTCCATAATGTAAGAGTAATATCAGCTCTGTGTAATCCTGCAGTGTTTATGCTGCCGCCTCTCTCCCTGGGTGATTCTCCATAATGTAAGAGTAATATCAGCTCTGTGTAATCCTGCAGTGTTTATGCTGCCGCCTCTCTCCCTGGGTGACTCTCCATAATGTAAGAGTAATATCAGCTCTGTGTAATCCTGCAGTGTTTATGCTGCTGCCTCTCTCCCCCTGGGTGATTCTCCATAATGTAACAGTAATATCAGCTCTGTGTAATCCTGCAGTGTTTATGCTGCCGCCTCTCTCCCTGGGTGATTCTCCATAATGTAAGAGTAATATCAGCTCTGTGTAATCCTGCAGTGTTTATGCTGCTGCCTCTCTCCCTGGGTGATTCTCCATAATGTAAGAGTAATATCAGCTCTGTGTAATCCTGCAGTGTTTATGCTGCTGCCTCTCCCTGGGTGATTCTCCATAATGTAAGAGTAATATCAGCTCTGTGTAATCCTGCAGCGTTTATGCTGCCGCCTCTCTCCCTGGGTGATTCTCCATAATGTAAGAGTAATATCAGCTCTGTAATCCTGCAGCGTTTATGCTGCTGCCTCTCCCCCTGGGTGATTCTCCATAATGTAAGAGTAATATCAGCTCTGTAATCCTGCAGTGTTTATGCTGCTGCCTCTCCCTGGGTGATTCTCCATAATGTAAGAGTAATATCAGCTCTGTGTAATCCTGCAGTGTTTATGCTGCCGCCTCTCTCCCTGGGTGACTCTCCATAATGTAAGAGTAATATCAGCTCTGTAATCCTGCAGTGTTTATGCTGCTGCCTCTCCCTGGGTGATTCTCCATAATGTAAGAGTAATATCAGCTCTGTGTAATCCTGCAGTGTTTATGCTCCCGCCTCTCTCCCTGGGTGACTCTCCATAATGTAAGAGTAATATCAGCTCTGTGTAATCCTGCAGTGTTTATGCTGCCGCCGCTCTCCCTGGGTGACTCTCCATAATGTAAGAGTAATATCAGCTCTATAATCCTGCAGTGTTTATGCTGCTGCCTCTCTCCCTGGGTGATTCTCCATAATGTAAGAGTAATATCAGCTCTGTAATCCTGCAGTGTTTATGCTGCTGCCTCTCTCCCTGGGTGATTCTCCATAATGTAAGAGTAATATCAGCTCTGTGTAATCCTGCAGTGTTTATGCTGCCGCCTCTCTCCCTGGGTGATTCTCCATAATGTAAGAGTAATATCAGCTCTGTGTAATCCTGCAGTGTTTATGCTGCTGCCTCTCTCCCTGGGTGATTCTCCATAATGTAAGAGTAATATCAGCTCTGTGTAATCCTGCAGTGTTTATGCTGCTGCCGCTCTCCCTGGGTGACTCTCCATAATGTAAGAGTAATATCAGCTCTGTGTAATCCTGCAGTGTTTATGCTGCTGCCGCCTCTCTCCCTGGGTGATTCTCCATAATGTAAGAGTAATATCAGCTCTGTGTAATCCTGCAGTGTTTATGCTGCCGCCTCTCTCCCTGGGTGATTTTCCATAATGTAAGAGTAATATCAGCTCTGTGTAATCCTGCAGTGTTTATGCTGCTGCCTCTCCCTGGGTGATTCTCCATAATGTAAGAGTAATATCAGCTCTGTGTAATCCTGCAGCGTTTATGCTGCCGCCTCTCTCCCTGGGTGATTCTCCATAATGTAAGAGTAATATCAGCTCTGTGTAATCCTGCAGCGTTTATGCTGCCGCCTCTCTCCCTGGGTGATTCTCCATAATGTAAGAGTAATATCAGCTCTGTAATCCTGCAGTGTTTATGCTGCTGCCGCTCTCCCTGGTGGATTCTCCATAATGTAAGAGTAATATCAGCTCTGTGTAATCCTGCAGTGTTTATGCTGCTGCCTCTCTCCCTGGGTGATTCTCCATAATGTAAGAGTAATATCAGCTCTGTAATCCTGCAGTGTTTATGCTGCCACCTCTCTCCCTGGGTGATTCTCCATAATGTAAGAGTAATATCAGCTCTGTAATCCTGCAGTGTTCATGCTGCTGCCTCTCTCCCTGGGTGATTCTCCATAATGTAAGAGTAATATCAGCTCTGTGTAATCCTGCAGTGTTTATGCTGGTGCCTCTCTCCCTGGGTGATTCTCCATAATGTAAGAGTAATATCAGCTCTGTGTAATCCTGCAGCGTTTATGCTGCTGCCTCTCTCCCTGGGTGATTCTCCATAATGTAAGAGTAATATCAGCTCTGTGTAATCCTGCAGCGTTTATGCTGCTGCCTCTCTCCCTGGGTGATTCTCCATAATGTAAGAGTAATATCAGCTCTGTGTAATCCTGCAGTGTTTATGCTGCCGCCGCTCTCCCTGGGTGACTCTCCATAATGTAAGAGTAATAACAGCTCTGTAATCCTGCAGTGTTTATGCTGCCGCCTCTCTCCCTGGGTGATTCTTCATAATGTAAGAGTAATATCAGCTCTGTAATCCTGCAGTGTTTATGCTGCTGCCGCCTCTCTCCCTGGGTGATTTTCCATAATGTAAGAGTAATATCAGCTCTGTGTAATCCTGCAGTGTTTATGCTGCTGCCTCTCCCTGGGTGATTTTCCATAATGTAAGAGTAATATCAGCTCTGTGTAATCCTGCAGTGTTTATGCTGCCGGCCTCTCTCCCTGGGTGACTCTCCATAATGTAAGAGTAATATCAGCTCTGTGTAATCCTGCAGTGTTCATGCTGCTGCCTCTCTCCCTGGGTGATTCTCCATAATGTAAGAGTAATATCAGCTCTGTGTAATCCTGCAGTGTTTATGCTGCCGCCTCTCTCCCTGGGTGACTCTCCATAATGTAAGAGTAATATCAGCTCTGTGTAATCCTGCAGTGTTTATGCTGCCGCCTCTCCCCCTGGGTGATTCTCCATAATGTAAGAGTAATATCAGCTCTGTGTAATCCTGCAGTGTTTATGCTGCCGCCTCTCTCCCTGGGTGATTCTCCATAATGTAAGAGTAATATCAGCTCTGTGTAATCCTGCAGTGTTTATGCTGCCGCCGCTCTCCCTGGGTGATTCTCCATAATGTAAGAGTAATATCAGCTCTGTGTAATCCTGCAGTGTTTATGCTGCTGCCTCTCCCTGGGTGACTCTCCATAATGTAAGAGTAATATCAGCTCTGTGTAATCCTGCAGTGTTTATGCTGCTGCCTCTCCCCCTGGGTGATTCTCCATAATGTAAGAGTAATATCAGCTCTGTGTAATCCTGCAGCGTTTATGCTGCTGCCTCTCTCCCTGGGTGATTCTCTATAATGTAAGAGTAAAATCAGCTCTGTGTAATCCTGCAGTGTTTATGCTGCCGCCTCTCTCCCTGGGTGATTCTCCATAATGTAAGAGTAATATCAGCTCTGTAATCCTGCAGTGTTTATGCTGCCGCCGCTCTCCCTGGGTAATTCTCCATAATGTAAGAGTAATATCAGCTCTGTAATCCTGCAGTGTTTATGCTGCTGCCTCTCTCCCTGGGTGACTCTCCATAATGTAAGAGTAATATCAGCTCTGTGTAATCCTGCAGTGTTTATGCTGCTGCCTCTCTCCCTGGGTGATTCTCCATAATGTAAGAGTAATATCAGCTCTGTGTAATCCTGCAGTGTTTATGCTGCTGCCTCTCCCTGGGTGATTCTCCATAATGTAAGAGTAATATCAGCTCTGTGTAATCCTGCAGTGTTTATGCTGCCGCCTCTCTCCCTGGGTGACTCTCCATAATGTAAGAGTAATATCAGCTCTGTGTAATCCTGCAGTGTTCATGCTGCTGCCTCTCTCCCTGAGTGATTCTCCATAATGTAAGAGTAATATCAGCTCTGTAATCCTGCAGTGTTTATGCTGCTGCCTCTCTCCCTGGGTGACTCTCCATAATGTAAGAGTAATATCAGCTCTGTGTAATCCTGCAGTGTTTATGCTGCCGCCTCTCTCCCTGGGTGATTCTCCATAATGTAAGAGTAATATCAGCTCTGTAATCCTGCAGTGTTTATGCTGCTGCCGCCTCTCTCCCTGGGTGATTCTCCATAATGTAAGAGTAATATCAGCTCTGTGTAATCCTGCAGTGTTTATGCTGCCGCCGCTCTACCTGGGTGATCCTCCATAATGTAAGAGTAATATCAGCTCTGTGTAATCCTGCAGTGTTTATGCTGCTGCCTCTCCCTGGGTGATTCTCCATAATGTAAGAGTAATATCAGCTCTGTGTAATCCTGCAGTGTTCATGCTGCTGCCTCTCTCCCTGGGTGATTCTCCATAATGTAAGAGTAATATCAGCTCTGTGTAATCCTGCAGCGTTTATGCTGCCGCCTCTCTCCCTGGGTGATTCTCCATAATGTAAGAGTAATATCAGCTCTGTAATCCTGCAGTGTTTATGCTCCTGCCTCTCTCCCTGGGTGATTCTCCATAATGTAAGAGTAATATCAGCTCTGTGTAATCCTGCAGTGTTTATGCTGCTGCCTCTCTCCCTGGGTGACTCTCCATAATGTAAGAGTAATATCAGCTCTGTGTAATCCTGCAGTGTTTATGCTGCTGCCTCTCTCCCTGGGTGACTCTCCATAATGTAAGAGTAATATCAGCTCTGTAATCCTGCAGTGTTTATGCTGCTGCCTCTCTCCCTGGGTGATTCTCCATAATGTAAGAGTAATATCAGCTCTGTGTAATCCTGCAGTGTTTATGCTGCCGCCGCTCTCCCTGGGTGACTCTCCATAATGTAAGAGTAATATCAGCTCTGTAATCCTGCAGTGTTTATGCTGCTGCCGCCTCTCTCCCTGGGTGATTCTCCATAATGTAAGAGTAATATCAGCTCTGTAATCCTGCAGTGTTTATGCTGCTGCCTCTCTCCCTGGGTGATTCTCCATAATGTAAGAGAAATATAAGCTCTGTAATCCTGCAGTGTTTATGCTGCTGCCGCTCTCCCTGGGTGATTCTCCATAATGTAAGAAGTAATATCAGATCTGTAATCCTGCAGCGTTTATGCTGCTGCCTCTCTCCCTGGGTGTTTCTCCATAATGTAAGAGTAATATCAGCTCTGTGTAATCCTGCAGCGTTTATGCTGCCGCCTCTCTCCCTGGGTGATTCTCCATAATGTAAGAGTAATATCAGCTCTGTAATCCGGCAGTGTTTATGCTGCTGCCTCTCTCCCTGGGTGATTCTCCATAATGTAAGAGTAATATCAGCTCTGTGTAATCCTGCAGTGTTTATGCTGCCGCCTCTCTCCCTGGGTGATTCTCCATAATGTAAGAGTAATATCAGCTCTGTGTAATCCTGCAGTGTTTATGCTGCTGCCTCTCTCCCTGGGTGACTCTCCATAATGTAAGAGTAATATCAGCTCTGTAATCCTGCAGCGTTTATGCTGCTGCCTCTCTCCCTGGGGGATTCTCCATAATGTAAGAGTAATATCAGATCTGTGTAATCCTGCAGTGTTTATGCTGCCGCCTCTCTCCCTGGGTGATTCTCCATAATGTAGGAGTAATATCAGCTCTATAATCCTGCAGTGTTTATGCTGCTGCCGCTCTCCCTGGGTGATTCTCCATAATGTAAGAGTAATATCAGCTCTGTGTAATCCTGCAGTGTTTATGCTGCCGCCTCTCTCCCTGGGTGATTCTCCATAATGTAAGAGTAATATCAGCTCTGTGTAATCCTGCAGTGTTTATGCTGCCGCCTCTCTCCCTGGGTGACTCTCCATAATGTAAGAGTAATATCAGCTCTGTAATCCTGCAGTGTTTATGCTGCTGCCTCTCCCTGGGTGATTCTCCATAATGTAAGAGTAATATCAGCTCTGTAATCCTGCAGTGTTTATGCTGCTGCCGCCTCTCTCCCTGGGTGATTCTCCATAATGTAAGAGTAATATCAGCTCTGTAATCCTGCAGTGTTTATGCTGCTGCCGCCTCTCTCCCTGGGTGATTCTCCATAATGTAAGAGTAATATCAGCTCTGTAATCCTGCAGCGTTTATGCTGCTGCCTCTCTCCCTGGGTGATTCTCCATAATGTAAGAGTAATATCAGCTCTGTAATCCTGCAGTGTTTATGCTGCTGCCGCCTCTCTCCCTGGGTGACTCTCCATAATGTAAGAGTAATATCAGCTCTGTGTAATCCTGCAGTGTTTATGCTGCTGCCTCTCTCCCTGGGTGATTCTCCATAATGTAAGAGTAATATCAGCTCTGTGTAATCCTGCAGTGTTCATGCTGCTGCCGCTCTTCCTGGGTGATTCTCCATAATGTAAGAGTAATATCAGCTCTGTAATCCTGCAGTGTTTATGCTGCTGCCTCTCTCCCTGGGTGATTCTCCATAATGTAAGAGTAATATCAGCTCTATAATCCTGCAGTGTTTATGCTGCTGCCTCTCCCTGGGTGATTCTCCATAATGTAAGAGTAATATCAGCTCTGTAATCCTGCAGTGTTTATGCTGCCGCCTCTCTCCCTGGGTGATTCTCCATAATGTAAGAGTAATATCAGCTCTGTGTAATCCTGCAGTGTTTATGCTGCCGCCTCTCTCCCTGGGTGATTCTCCATAATGTAAGAGTAATATCAGCTCTGTGTAATCCTGCAGTGTTTATGCTGCCGCCTCTCTCCCTGGGTGACTCTCCATAATGTAAGAGTAATATCAGCTCTGTGTAATCCTGCAGTGTTTATGCTGCTGCCTCTCTCCCCCTGGGTGATTCTCCATAATGTAACAGTAATATCAGCTCTGTGTAATCCTGCAGTGTTTATGCTGCCGCCTCTCTCCCTGGGTGATTCTCCATAATGTAAGAGTAATATCAGCTCTGTGTAATCCTGCAGTGTTTATGCTGCTGCCTCTCTCCCTAGGTGATTCTCCATAATGTAAGAGTAATATCAGCTCTGTGTAATCCTGCAGTGTTTATGCTGCTGCCTCTCCCTGGGTGATTCTCCATAATGTAAGAGTAATATCAGCTCTGTGTAATCCTGCAGCGTTTATGCTGCCGCCTCTCTCCCTGGGTGATTCTCCATAATGTAAGAGTAATATCAGCTCTGTAATCCTGCAGCGTTTATGCTGCTGCCTCTCCCCCTGGGTGATTCTCCATAATGTAAGAGTAATATCAGCTCTGTAATCCTGCAGTGTTTATGCTGCCGCCTCTCCCTGGGTGATTCTCCATAATGTAAGAGTAATATCAGCTCTGTGTAATCCTGCAGTGTTTATGCTGCCGCCTCTCTCCCTGGGTGACTCTCCATAATGTAAGAGTAATATCAGCTCTGTAATCCTGCAGTGTTTATGCTGCTGCCTCTCCCTGGGTGATTCTCCATAATGTAAGAGTAATATCAGCTCTGTGTAATCCTGCAGTGTTTATGCTGCCGCCTCTCTCCCTGGGTGACTCTCCATAATGTAAGAGTAATATCAGCTCTGTGTAATCCTGCAGTGTTTATGCTGCCGCCGCTCTCCCTGGGTGACTCTCCATAATGTAAGAGTAATATCAGCTCTATAATCCTGCAGTGTTTATGCTGCTGCCTCTCTCCCTGGGTGATTCTCCATAATGTAAGAGTAATATCAGCTCTGTAATCCTGCAGTGTTTATGCTGCTGCCTCTCTCCCTGGGTGATTCTCCATAATGTAAGAGTAATATCAGCTCTGTGTAATCCTGCAGTGTTTATGCTGCCGCCTCTCTCCCTGGGTGATTCTCCATAATGTAAGAGTAATATCAGCTCTGTAATCCTGCAGTGTTTATGCTGCTGCCTCTCCCTGGGTGACTCTCCATAATGTAAGAGTAATATCAGCTCTGTGTAATCCTGCAGTGTTTATGCTGCTGCCGCCTCTCTCCCTGGGTGATTCTCCATAATGTAAGAGTAATATCAGCTCTGTGTAATCCTGCAGTGTTTATGCTGCCGCCTCTCTCCCTGGGTGATTTTCCATAATGTAAGAGTAATATCAGCTCTGTGTAATCCTGCAGCGTTTATGCTGCTGCCTCTCCCTGGGTGATTCTCCATAATGTAAGAGTAATATCAGCTCTGTGTAATCCTGCAGCGTTTATGCTGCCGCCTCTCTCCCTGGGTGATTCTCCATAATGTAAGAGTAATATCAGCTCTGTGTAATCCTGCAGCGTTTATGCTGCCGCCTCTCTCCCTGGGTGATTCTCCATAATGTAAGAGTAATATCAGCTCTGTAATCCTGCAGTGTTTATGCTGCTGCCGCTCTCCCTGGGGGATTCTCCATAATGTAAGAGTAATATCAGCTCTGTGTAATCCTGCAGTGTTTATGCTGCTGCCTCTCTCCCTGGGTGATTCTCCATAATGTAAGAGTAATATCAGCTCTGTAATCCTGCAGTGTTTATGCTGCCACCTCTCTCCCTGGGTGATTCTCCATAATGTAAGAGTAATATCAGCTCTGTAATCCTGCAGCGTTTATGCTGCTGCCTCTCTCCCTGGGTGATTCTCCATAATGTAAGAGTAATATCAGCTCTGTAATCCTGCAGCGTTTATGCTGCTGCCTCTCTCCCTGGGTGATTCTCCATAATGTAAGAGTAATATCAGCTCTGTAATCCTGCAGTGTTTATGCTGCCGCCTCTCTCCCTGGGTGATTCTCCATAATGTAAGAGTAATATCAGCTCTGTGTAATCCTGCAGTGTTTATGCTGCTGCCGCTCTCCCTGGGTGATTCTCCATAATGTAAGAGTAATATCAGCTCTGTAATCCTGCAGTGTTTATGCTGCTGCCTCTCTCCCTGGGTGATTCTCCATAATGTAAGAGTAATATCAGCTGTATAATCCTGCAGTGTTTATGCTGCTGCCTCTCTCCCTGGGTGATTCTCCATAATGTAAGAGTAATATCAGCTCTGTGTAATCCTGCAGTGTTTATGCTGCCGCCTCTCTCCCTGGGTGACTCTCCATAATGTAAGAGTAATATCAGCTCTGTGTAATCCTGCAGTGTTTATGCTGCTGCCGCTCTCCCTGGGTGATTCTCCATAATGTATGAGTAATATCAGCTCTGTAATCCTGCAGCGTTTATGCTGCTGCCTCTCCCTGGGTGATTCTCCATAATGTAAGAGTAATATCAGCTCTGTGTAATCCTGCAGTGTTTATGCTGCTGCCTCTCCCTGGGTGATTCTCCATAATGTAAGAGTAATATCAGCTCTGTGTAATCCTGCAGTGTTTATGCTGCTGCCTCTCTCCCTGGGTGATTCTCCATAATGTAAGAGTAATATCAGCTGTGTGTAATCCTGCAGTGTTTATGCTGCCGCCGCTCTCCCTAGGTGACTCTCCATAATGTAAGAGTAATATCAGCTCTATAATCCTGCAGTGTTTATGCTGCTGCCTCTCTCCCTGGGTGATTCTCCATAATGTAAGAGTAATATCAGCTCTGTAATCCTGCAGTGTTTATGCTGCCGCCTCTCTCCCTGGGTGACTCTCCATAATGTAAGAGTAATATCAGCTCTGTGTAATCCTGCAGCGTTTATGCTGCTGCCTCTCTCCCTGGGTGATTCTCCATAATGTAAGAGTAATATCAGCTCTGTCATCCTGCAGTGTTTATGCTGCTGCCTCTCTCCCTGGGTGATTCTCCATAATGTAAGAGTAATATCAGCTCTGTAATCCTGCAGTGTTTATGCTGCTGCCTCTCCCTGGGTGATTCTCCATAATGTAAGAGTAATATCAGCTCTGTGTAATCCTGCAGTGTTTATTCTGCTGCCTCTCTCCCTGGGTGATTCTCCATAATGTAAGAGTAATATCAGCTCTGTGTAATCCTGCAGTGTTTATGCTGCCGCCTCTCTCCCTGGGTGATTCTCCATAATGTAAGAGTAATATCAGCTCTGTGTAATCCTGCAGTGTTTATGCTGCTGCCTCTCTCCCTGGGTGATTCTCCATAATGTAAGAGTAATATCAGCTCTGTGTAATCCTGCAGTGTTTATGCTGCCGCCTCTCTCCCTGGGTGATTTTCCATAATGTAAGAGTAATATCAGCTCTGTGTAATCCTGCAGTGTTTATGCTGCTGCCTCTCCCTGGGTGATTCTCCATAATGTAAGAGTAATATCAGCTTTGTGTAATCCTGCAGCATTTATGCTGCCGCCTCTCTCCCTGGGTGATTCTCCATAATGTAAGAGTAATATCAGCTCTGTAATCCTGCAGTGTTTATGCTGCCACCTCTCTCCCTGGGTGATTCTCCATAATGTAAGAGTAATATCAGCTCTGTAATCCTGCAGCGTTTATGCTGCTGCCTCTCTCCCTGGGTGATTCTCCATAATGTAAGAGTAATATCAGCTCTGTGTAATCCTGCAGTGTTTATGCTGCTGCCGCTCTCCCTGGGTGATTCTCCATAATGTAAGAGAAATATCAGCTCTGTGTAATCCTGCAGTGTTTATGCTGCCGCCTCTCTCCCTGGGTGATTCTCCATAATGTAAGAGTAATATCAGCTCTGTGTAATCCTGCAGTGTTTATGCTGCTACCTCTCCCTGGTGGATTCTCCATAATGTAAGAGTAATATCAGCTCTGTGTAATCCTGCAGCGTTTATGCTGCTGCCTCTCTCCCTGGGTGATTCTCCATAATGTAAGAGTAATATCAGCTCTGTAATCCTGCAGTGTTTATGCTGCCACCTCTCTCCCTGGGTGATTCTCCATAATGTAAGAGTAATATCAGCTCTGTAATCCTGCAGCGTTTATGATGCTGCCTCTCTCCCTGGGTGATTCTCCATAATGTAAGAGTAATATCAGCTCTGTGTAATCCTGCAGTGTTTATGCTGCTGCCGCTCTCCCTGGGGGATTCTCCATAATGTAAGAGTAATATCAGCTCTGTGTAATCCTGCAGTGTTTATGCTGCTGCCTCTCTCCCTGGGTGACTCTCCATAATGTAAGAGTAATATCAGCTCTGTAATCCTGCAGTATTTATGCTGCTGCCTCTCTCCCTGGGTGATTCTCCATAATGTAAGAGTAATATCAGCTCTGTGTAATCCTGCAGCGTTTATGCTGCTGCCGCTCTCCCTGGGTGATTCTCCATAATGGAACAGTAATATCAGCTCTGTGTAATCCTGCAGTGTTTATGCTGCCGCCTCTCTCCCTGGGTGATTCTCCATAATGTAAGAGTAATATCAGCTCTGTAATCCTGCAGTGTTTATGCTGCCGCCTCTCTCCCTGGGTGATTCTCCATAATGTAAGAGTAATATCAGCTCTGTAATCCTGCAGTGTTTATGCTGCTGCCTCTCTCCCTGGGTGATTCTCCATAATGTAAGAGTAATATCAGCTCTGTGTAATCCGGCAGTGTTTATGCTGCTGCCTCTCTCCCTGGGTGATTCTCCATAATGTAAGAGTAATATCAGCTCTGTAATCCTGCAGTGTTTATGCTCCTGCCGCTCTCCCTGGGGGATTCTCCATAATGTAAGAGTAATATCAGCTCTGTAATCCTGCAGTGTTTATGCTGCTGCCGCCTCTCTCCCTGGGTGATTCTCCATAATGTAAGAGTAATATCAGCTCTGTGTAATCCTGCAGTGTTTATGCTGCTGCCTCTCTCCCTGGGTGATTCTCCATAATGTAAGAGTAATATCAGCTCTGTGTAATCCTGCAGTGTTTATGCTGCCGCCTCTCTCCCTGGGTGACGCTCCATAATGTAAGAGTAATATCAGCTCTGTAATCCTGCAGTGTTTATGCTGCCGCCTCTCTCCCTGGGTGATTCTCCATAATGTAAGAGTAATATCAGCTCTGTGTAATCCTGCAGTGTTTATGCTGCCGCCTCTCTCCCTGGGTGATTCTCCATAATGTAAGAGTAATATCAGCTCTGTAATCCTGCAGTGTTTATGCTGCCGCCGCTCTCCCTGGGTGATTCTCCATAATGTAAGAGTAATATCAGCTCTGTGTAATCCTGCAGCGTTTATGCTGCTGCCGCTCTCCCTGGGTGACTCTCCATAATGTAACAGTAATATCAGCTCTGTGTAATCCTGCAGCGTTTATGCTGCTGCCTCTCCCTGGTGGATTCTCCATAATGTAAGAGTAATATCAGCTCTGTGTAATCCTGCAGTGTTTATGCTGCCGCCTCTCTCCCTGGGTGATTCTCCATAATGTAAGAGTAATATCAGCTCTGTGTAATCCTGCAGCGTTTATGCTGCTGCCTCTCCCTGGTGGATTCTCCATAATGTAAGAGTAATATCAGCTCTGTGTAATCCTGCAGTGTTTATGCTGCCGCCTCTCTCCCTGGGTGATTCTCCATAATGTAAGAGTAATATCAGCTCTGTGTAATCCTGCAGTGTTTATGCTGCCGCCTCTCTCCCTGGGTGACTCTCCATAATGTAAGAGTAATATCAGCTCTGTGTAATCCTGCAGTGTTTATGCTGCTGCCGCTCTCCCTGGGTGATTCTCCATAATGTATGAGTAATATCAGCTCTGTAATCCTGCAGCGTTTATGCTGCTGCCTCTCCCTGGGTGATTCTCCATAATGTAAGAGTAATATCAGCTCTATAATCCTGCAGTGTTTATGCTGCTGCCTCTCTCCCTGGGTGATTCTCCATAATGTAAGAGTAATATCAGCTCTGTGTAATCCTGCAGTGTTTATGCTGCCGCCGCTCTCCCTGGCTGACTCTCCATAATGTAAGAGTAATAACAGCTCTGTAATCCTGCAGTGTTTATGCTGCTGCCTCTCTCCCTGGGTGACTCTCCATAATGTAAGAGTAATATCAGCTCTGTGTAATCCTGCAGTGTTTATGCTGCTGCCTCTCCCTGGGTGATTCTCCATAATGTAAGAGTAATATCAGCTCTGTGTAATCCTGCAGTGTTTATGCTGCTGCCTCTCTCCCTGGGTGATTCTCCATAATGTAAGAGTAATATCAGCTCTGTAATCCTGCAGTGTTTATGCTGCTGCCTCTCCCTGGGTGATTCTCCATAATGTAAGAGTAATATCAGCTCTGTGTAATCCTGCAGTGTTTATGCTGCCGCCTCTCTCCCTGGGTGATTCTCCATAATGTAAGAGTAATATCAGCTCTGTGTAATCCTGCAGTGTTTATGCTGCCGCCTCTCTCCCTGGGTGACTCTCCATAATGTAAGAGTAATATCAGCTCTGTGTAATCCTGCAGTGTTTATGCTGCTGCCTCTCTCCCTGGGTGATTCTCCATAATGTAAGAGTAATATCAGCTCTGTAATCCTGCAGTGTTTATGCTGCTGCCTCTCTCCCTGGGTGATTCTCCATAATGTAAGAGTAATATCAGCTCTGTGTAATCCTGCAGTGTTTATGCTGCCGCCTCTCTTCCTGGGGGATTCTCCATAATGTAAGAGTAATATCAGCTCTGCGTAATCCTGTAGCGTTTATGCTGCCGCCTCTCTCCCTGGGTGATTCTCCATAATGTAAGAGTAATATCAGCTCTGTGTAATCCTGCAGTGTTTATGCTGCTGCCTCTCTCCCTGGGTGATTCTCCATAATGTAAGAGTAATATCAGCTCTGTGTAATCCTGCAGTGTTTATGCTGCCGCCGCTCTCCCTGGGTGATTCTCCATAATGTAAGAGTAATATCAGCTCTGTGTAATCCTGCAGTGTTTATGCTGCTGCCTCTCTCCCTGGGTGACTCTCCATAATGTAAGAGTAATATCAGCTCTGTGTAATCCTGCAGTGTTTATGCTGCTGCCTCTCCCTGGGTGATTCTCCATAATGTAAGAGTAATATCAGCTCTGTGTAATCCTGCAGTGTTTATGCTGCTGCCGCCTCTCTCCCTGGGTGATTCTCCATAATGTAAGAGTAATATCAGCTCTGTAATCCTGCAGTGTTTATGCTGCCGCCGCTCTCCCTGGGTGATTCTCCATAATGTAAGAGTAATATCAGCTCTGTGTAAACCTGCAGTGTTTATGCTGCTGCCTCTCCCTGGGTGATTCTCCATAATGTAAGAGTAATATCAGCTCTGTGTAATCCTGCAGTGTTTATGCTGCTGCCGCCTCTCTCCCTGGGTGATTCTCCATAATGTAAGAGTAATATCAGCTCTGTAATCCTGCAGCGTTTATGCTGCCACCTCTCTCCCTGGGTGATTCTCCATAATGTAAGAGTAATATCAGCTCTGTAATCCTGCAGTGTTTATGCTGCTGCCTCTCTCCCTGGGTGATTCTCCATAATGTAAGAGTAATATCAGCTCTGTGTAATCCTGCAGTGTTTATGCTGCCGCCTCTCTCCCTGGGTGATTCTCCATAATGTAAGAGTAATATCAGCTCTGTGTAATCCTGCAGTGTTTATGCTGCTGCCGCCTCTCTCCCTGGGTGATTTTCCATAATGTAAGAGTAATATCAGCTCTGTGTAATCCTGCAGTGTTTATGCTGCCGCCGCTCTCCCTGGGTGACTCTCCATAATGTAAGAGTAATATCAGCTCTGTGTAATCCTGCAGTGTTTATGCTGCCGCCTCTCTCCCTGGGTGATTCTCCATAATGTAAGAGTAATATCAGCTCTGTGTAATCCTGCAGTGTTTATGCTGCTGCCGCCTCTCCCTGGGTGATTCTCCATAATGTAAGAGTAATATCAGCTCTGTAATCCTGCAGCGTTTATGCTGCCACCTCTCTCCCTGGGTGATTCTCCATAATGTAAGAGTAATATCAGCTCTATAATCCTGCAGTGTTTATGCTGCTGCCTCTCTCTGGGTGATTCTCCATAATGTAAGAGTAATATCAGCTCTGTGTAATCCTGCAGTGTTTATGCTGCTGCCGCCTCTCTCCCTGGGTGATTCTCCATAATGTAAGAGTAATATCAGCTCTGTAATCCTGCAGCGTTTATGCTGCCACCTCTCTCCCTGGGTGATTCTCCATAATGTAAGAGTAATATCAGCTCTGTAATCCTGCAGTGTTTATGCTGCTGCCTCTCTCCCTGGGTGATTCTCCATAATGTAAGAGTAATATCAGCTCTGTGTAATCCTGCAGTGTTTATGCTGCCGCCTCTCTCCCTGGGTGATTCTCCATAATGTAAGAGTAATATCAGCTCTGTGTAATCCTGCAGTGTTTATGCTGCTGCCGCCTCTCTCCCTGGGTGATTTTCCATAATGTAAGAGTAATATCAGCTCTGTGTAATCCTGCAGTGTTTATGCTGCCGCCGCTCTCCCTGTGTGACTCTCCATAATGTAAGAGTAATATCAGCTCTGTGTAATCCTGCAGTGTTTATGCTGCCGCCTCTCTCCCTGGGTGATTCTCCATAATGTAAGAGTAATATCAGCTCTGTGTAATCCTGCAGTGTTTATGCTGCCGCCTCTCTCCCTGGGTGATTCTCCATAATGTAAGAGTAATATCAGCTCTGTAATCCTGCAGTGTTTATGCTGCTGCCTCTCTCCCTGGGTGACTCTCCATAATGTAAGAGTAATATCAGCTCTGTGTAATCCTGCAGCGTTTATGCTGCCGCCTCTCTCCCTGGGTGATTCTCCATAATGTAGGAGTAATATCAGCTCTGTAATCCTGCAGCGTTTATGCTGCTGCCTCTCTCCCTGGGTGATTCTCCATAATGTAACAGTAATATCAGCTCTGTGTAATCCTGCAGTGTTTATGCTGCCGCCTCTCTCCCTGGGTGATTCTCCATAATGTAAGAGTAATATCAGCTCTGTGTAATCCTGCAGTGTTTATGCTGCCGCCTCTCTCCCTGGGTGATTCTCCATAATGTAAGAGTAATATCAGCTCTGTAATCCTGCAGTGTTTATGCTGCTGCCTCTCTCCCTGGGTGATTCTCCATAATGTAAGAGTAATATCAGCTCTATAATCCTGCAGTGTTTATGCTGCTGCCTCTCTCCCTGGGTGATTCTCCATAATGTAAGAGTAATATCAGCTCTGTGTAATCCTGCAGTGTTTATGCTGCTGCCTCTCTCCCTGGGTGACTCTCCATAATGTAAGAGTAATATCAGCTCTGTGTCATCCTGCAGTGTTTATGCTGCTGCCTCTCTCCCTGGGTGATTCTCCATAATGTAAGAGTAATATCAGCTCTGTGTAATCCTGCAGTGTTTATGCTGCTGCCGCTCTCCCTGGGTGATTCTCCATAATGTAAGAGTAATATTAGCTCTGTGTAATCCTGCAGTGTTTATGCTGCCGCCTCTCCCTGGGTGATTCTCCATAATGTAAGAGTAATATCAGCTCTGTGTAATCCTGCAGTGTTTATGCTGCTGCCTCTCTCCCTGGGTGATTCTCCATAATGTAAGAGTAATATCAGCTCTGTGTAATCCTGCAGTGTTTATGCTGCCGCCGCTCTCCCTGGGTGACTCTCCATAATGTAAGAGTAATAACAGCTCTGTAATCCTGCAGTGTTTATGCTGCCGCCTCTCTCCCTGGGTGATTCTCCATAATGTAAGAGTAATATCAGCTCTGTAATCCTGCAGTGTTTATGCTGCTGCCTCTCTCCCTGGGTGATTCTCCATAATGTAAGAGTAATATCAGCTCTGTGTAATCCTGCAGTGTTTATGCTGCTGCCGCCTCTCTCCCTGGGTGATTTTCCATAATGTAAGAGTAATATCAGCTCTGTGTAATCCTGCAGTGTTTATGCTGCTGCCTCTCCCTGGGTGATTTTCCATAATGTAAGAGTAATATCAGCTCTGTGTAATCCTGCAGTGTTTATGCTGCCGGCCTCTCTCCCTGGGTGACTCTCCATAATGTAAGAGTAATATCAGCTCTGTGTAATCCTGCAGTGTTCATGCTGCTGCCTCTCTCCCTGGGTGATTCTCCATAATGTAAGAGTAATATCAGCTCTGTGTAATCCTGCAGTGTTTATGCTGCCGCCTCTCTCCCTGGGTGAATCTCCATAATGTAAGAGTAATATCAGCTCTGTGTAATCCTGCAGTGTTTATGCTGCCGCCTCTCCCCCTGGGTGATTCTCCATAATGTAAGAGTAATATCAGCTCTGTGTAATCCTGCAGTGTTTATGCTGCCGCCTCTCTCCCTGGGTGATTCTCCATAATGTAAGAGTAATATCAGCTCTGTGTAATCTTGCAGTGTTTATGCTGCCGCCGCTCTCCCTGGTTGATTCTCCATAATGTAAGAGTAATATCAGCTCTGTGTAATCCTGCAGTGTTTATGCTGCTGCCTCTCCCTGGGTGACTCTCCATAATGTAAGAGTAATATCAGCTCTGTGTAATCCTGCAGTGTTTATGCTGCTGCCTCTCCCCCTGGGTGATTCTCCATAATGTAAGAGTAATATCAGCTCTGTGTAATCCTGCAGCGTTTATGCTGCTGCCTCTCTCCCTGGGTGATTCTCTATAATGTAAGAGTAAAATCAGCTCTGTGTAATCCTGCAGTGTTTATGCTGCCGCCTCTCTCCCTGGGTGATTCTCCATAATGTAAGAGTAATATCAGCTCTGTAATCCTGCAGTGTTTATGCTGCCGCCGCTCTCCCTGGGTAATTCTCCATAATGTAAGAGTAATATCAGCTCTGTAATCCTGCAGTGTTTATGCTGTTGCCTCTCTCCCTGGGTGACTCTCCATAATGTAAGAGTAATATCAGCTCTGTGTAATCCTGCAGTGTTTATGCTGCTGCCTCTCTCCCTGGGTGATTCTCCATAATGTAAGAGTAATATCAGCTCTGTGTAATCCTGCAGTGTTTATGCTGCTGCCTCTCCCTGGGTGATTCTCCATAATGTAAGAGTAATATCAGCTCTGTGTAATCCTGCAGTGTTTATGCTGCCGCCTCTCTCCCTGGGTGACTCTCCATAATGTAAGAGTAATATCAGCTCTGTGTAATCCTGCAGTGTTCATGCTGCTGCCTCTCTCCCTGAGTGATTCTCCATAATGTAAGAGTAATATCAGCTCTGTGTAATCCTGCAGTGTTTATGCTGCTGCCTCTCCCTGGGTGATTCTCCATAATGTAAGAGTAATATCAGCTCTGTGTAATCCTGCAGTGTTTATGCTGCCGCCTCTCTCCCTGGGTGATTCTCCATAATGTAAGAGTAATATCAGCTCTGTAATCCTGCAGTGTTTATGCTGCTGCCTCTCTCCCTGGGTGACTCTCCATAATGTAAGAGTAATATCAGCTCTGTGTAATCCTGCAGTGTTTATGCTGCCGCCTCTCTCCCTGGGTGATTCTCCATAATGTAAGAGTAATATCAGCTCTGTAATCCTGCAGTGTTTATGCTGCTGCCGCCTCTCTCCCTGGGTGATTCTCCATAATGTAAGAGTAATATCAGCTCTGTGTAATCCTGCAGTGTTTATGCTGCCGCCGCTCTACCTGGGTGATCCTCCATAATGTAAGAGTAATATCAGCTCTGTGTAATCCTGCAGTGTTTATGCTGCTGCCTCTCCCTGGGTGATTCTCCATAATGTAAGAGTAATATCAGCTCTGTGTAATCCTGCAGTGTTTATGCTGCTGCCGCCTCTCTCCCTGGGTGATTCTCCATAATGTAAGAGTAATATCAGCTCTGTGTAATCCTGCAGTGTTCATGCTGCTGCCTCTCTCCCTGGGTGATTCTCCATAATGTAAGAGTAATATCAGCTCTGTGTAATCCTGCAGCGTTTATGCTGCCGCCTCTCTCCCTGGGTGATTCTCCATAATGTAAGAGTAATATCAGCTCTGTAATCCTGCAGTGTTTATGCTCCTGCCTCTCTCCCTGGGTGATTCTCCATAATGTAAGAGTAATATCAGCTCTGTGTAATCCTGCAGTGTTTATGCTGCTGCCTCTCTCCCTGGGTGACTCTCCATAATGTAAGAGTAATATCAGCTCTGTGTAATCCTGCAGTGTTTATGCTGCTGCCTCTCTCCCTGGGTGACTCTCCATAATGTAAGAGTAATATCAGCTCTGTAATCCTGCAGTGTTTATGCTGCTGCCTCTCTCCCTGGGTGATTCTCCATAATGTAAGAGTAATATCAGCTCTGTGTAATCCTGCAGTGTTTATGCTGCCGCCGCTCTCCCTGGGTGACTCTCCATAATGTAAGAGTAATATCAGCTCTGTAATCCTGCAGTGTTTATGCTGCTGCCGCCTCTCTCCCTGGGTGATTCTCCATAATGTAAGAGTAATATCAGCTCTGTAATCCTGCAGCGTTTATGCTGCTGCCTCTCTCCCTGGGTGATTCTCCATAATGTAAGAGTAATATCAGCTCTGTAATCCTGCAGTGTTTATGCTGCTGCCTCTCTCCCTGGGTGATTCTCCATAATGTAAGAGTAATATCAGCTCTGTGTAATCCTGCAGTGTTTATGCTGCCGCCTCTATCCCTGGGTGACTCTCCATAATGTAAGAGTAATATCAGCTCTGTGTAATCCTGCAGTGTTCATGCTGCTGCCTCTCTCCCTGGGTGATTCTCCATAATGTAAGAGAAATATAAGCTCTGTAATCCTGCAGTGTTTATGCTGCTGCCGCTCTCCCTGGGTGATTCTCCATAATGTAAGAAGTAATATCAGATCTGTAATCCTGCAGCGTTTATGCTGCTGCCTCTCTCCCTGGGTGTTTCTCCATAATGTAAGAGTAATATCAGCTCTGTAATCCGGCAGTGTTTATGCTGCCGCCTCTCTCCCTGGGTGATTCTCCATAATGTAAGAGTAATATCAGCTCTGTAATCCGGCAGTGTTTATGCTGCTGCCTCTCTCCCTGGGTGATTCTCCATAATGTAAGAGTAATATCAGCTCTGTGTAATCCTGCAGTGTTTATGCTGCCGCCTCTCTCCCTGGGTGATTCTCCATAATGTAAGAGTAATATCAGCTCTGTGTAATCCTGCAGTGTTTATGCTGCTGCCTCTCTCCCTGGGTGACTCTCCATAATGTAAGAGTAATATCAGCTCTGTAATCCTGCAGCGTTTATGCTGCTGCCTCTCTCCCTGGGGGATTCTCCATAATGTAAGAGTAATATCAGATCTGTGTAATCCTGCAGTGTTTATGCTGCCGCCTCTCTCCCTGGGTGATTCTCCATAATGTAGGAGTAATATCAGCTCTATAATCCTGCAGTGTTTATGCTGCTGCCGCTCTCCCTGGGTGATTCTCCATAATGTAAGAGTAATATCAGCTCTGTGTAATCCTGCAGTGTTTATGCTGCCGCCTCTCTCCCTGGGTGATTCTCCATAATGTAAGAGTAATATCAGCTCTGTGTAATCCTGCAGCGTTTATGCTGCTGCCTCTCTCCCTGGGTGATTCTCTATAATGTAAGAGTAAAATCAGCTCTGTGTAATCCTGCAGTGTTTATGCTGCCGCCTCTCTCCCTGGGTGATTCTCCATAATGTAAGAGTAATATCAGCTCTGTAATCCTGCAGTGTTTATGCTGCCGCCGCTCTCCCTGGGTAATTCTCCATAATGTAAGAGTAATATCAGCTCTGTAATCCTGCAGTGTTTATGCTGCTGCCTCTCTCCCTGGGTGACTCTCCATAATGTAAGAGTAATATCAGCTCTGTGTAATCCTGCAGTGTTTATGCTGCTGCCTCTCTCCCTGGGTGATTCTCCATAATGTAAGAGTAATATCAGCTCTGTGTAATCCTGCAGTGTTTATGCTGCCGCCTCTCTCCCTGGGTGATTCTCCATAATGTAAGAGTAATATCAGCTATGTGTAATCCTGCAGTGTTTATGCTGCTGCCTCTCTCCCTGGGTGACTCTCCATAATGTAAGAGTAATATCAGCTCTGTAATCCTGCAGCGTTTATGCTGCTGCCTCTCTCCCTGGGGGATTCTCCATAATGTAAGAGTAATATCAGATCTGTGTAATCCTGCAGTGTTTATGCTGCCGCCTCTCTCCCTGGGTGATTCTCCATAATGTAGGAGTAATATCAGCTCTATAATCCTGCAGTGTTTATGCTGCTGCCGCTCTCCCTGGGTGATTCTCCATAATGTAAGAGTAATATCAGCTCTGTGTAATCCTGCAGTGTTTATGCTGCCGCCTCTCTCCCTGGGTGATTCTCCATAATGTAAGAGTAATATCAGCTCTGTGTAATCCTGCAGTGTTTATGCTGCCGCCTCTCTCCCTGGGTGATTCTCCATAATGTAAGAGTAATATCAGCTCTGTGTAATCCTGCAGTGTTTATGCTGCTGCCTCTCCCTGGGTGATTCTCCATAATGTAAGAGTAATATCAGCTCTGTGTAATCCTGCAGTGTTTATGCTGCCGCCTCTCTCCCTGGGTGATTCTCCATAATGTAAGAGTAATATCAGCTCTGTAATCCTGCAGTGTTTATGCTGCTGCCTCTCTCCCTGGGTGACTCTCCATAATGTAAGAGTAATATCAGCTCTGTGTAATCCTGCAGTGTTTATGCTGCCGCCTCTCTCCCTGGGTGATTCTCCATAATGTAAGAGTAATATCAGCTCTGTAATCCTGCAGTGTTTATGCTGCTGCCGCCTCTCTCCCTGGGTGATTCTCCATAATGTAAGAGTAATATCAGCTCTGTGTAATCCTGCAGTGTTTATGCTGCCGCCGCTCTACCTGGGTGATCCTCCATAATGTAAGAGTAATATCAGCTCTGTGTAATCCTGCAGTGTTTATGCTGCTGCCTCTCCCTGGGTGATTCTCCATAATGTAAGAGTAATATCAGCTCTGTGTAATCCTGCAGTGTTTATGCTGCTGCCGCCTCTCTCCCTGGGTGATTCTCCATAATGTAAGAGTAATATCAGCTCTGTGTAATCCTGCAGTGTTCATGCTGCTGCCTCTCTCCCTGGGTGATTCTCCATAATGTAAGAGTAATATCAGCTCTGTGTAATCCTGCAGCGTTTATGCTGCCGCCTCTCTCCCTGGGTGATTCTCCATAATGTAAGAGTAATATCAGCTCTGTAATCCTGCAGTGTTTATGCTCCTGCCTCTCTCCCTGGGTGATTCTCCATAATGTAAGAGTAATATCAGCTCTGTGTAATCCTGCAGTGTTTATGCTGCTGCCTCTCTCCCTGGGTGACTCTCCATAATGTAAGAGTAATATCAGCTCTGTGTAATCCTGCAGTGTTTATGCTGCTGCCTCTCTCCCTGGGTGACTCTCCATAATGTAAGAGTAATATCAGCTCTGTAATCCTGCAGTGTTTATGCTGCTGCCTCTCTCCCTGGGTGATTCTCCATAATGTAAGAGTAATATCAGCTCTGTGTAATCCTGCAGTGTTTATGCTGCCGCCGCTCTCCCTGGGTGACTCTCCATAATGTAAGAGTAATATCAGCTCTGTAATCCTGCAGTGTTTATGCTGCTGCCGCCTCTCTCCCTGGGTGATTCTCCATAATGTAAGAGTAATATCAGCTCTGTAATCCTGCAGCGTTTATGCTGCTGCCTCTCTCCCTGGGTGATTCTCCATAATGTAAGAGTAATATCAGCTCTGTAATCCTGCAGTGTTTATGCTGCTGCCTCTCTCCCTGGGTGATTCTCCATAATGTAAGAGTAATATCAGCTCTGTGTAATCCTGCAGTGTTTATGCTGCCGCCGCTCTCCCTGAGTGACTCTCCATAATGTAAGAGTAATATCAGCTCTGTAATCCTGCAGTGTTTATGCTGCTGCCGCCTCTCTCCCTGGGTGATTCTCCATAATGTAAGAGTAATATCAGCTCTGTAATCCTGCAGCGTTTATGCTGCTGCCTCTCTCCCTGGGTGATTCTCCATAATGTAAGAGTAATATCAGCTCTGTAATCCTGCAGTGTTTATGCTGCTGCCTCTCTCCCTGGGTGATTCTCCATAATGTAAGAGTAATATCAGCTCTGTGTAATCCTGCAGTGTTTATGCTGCCGCCTCTATCCCTGGGTGACTCTCCATAATGTAAGAGTAATATCAGCTCTGTGTAATCCTGCAGTGTTCATGCTGCTGCCTCTCCCCCTGGGTGATTCTCCATAATGTAAGAGAAATATAAGCTCTGTAATCCTGCAGTGTTTATGCTGCTGCCGCTCTCCCTGGGTGATTCTCCATAATGTAAGAAGTAATATCAGATCTGTAATCCTGCAGCGTTTATGCTGCTGCCTCTCTCCCTGGGTGTTTCTCCATAATGTAAGAGTAATATCAGCTCTGTAATCCGGCAGTGTTTATGCTGCCGCCTCTCTCCCTGGGTGATTCTCCATAATGTAAGAGTAATATCAGCTCTGTAATCCGGCAGTGTTTATGCTGCTGCCTCTCTCCCTGGGTGATTCTCCATAATGTAAGAGTAATATCAGCTCTGTGTAATCCTGCAGTGTTTATGCTGCCGCCTCTCTCCCTGGGTGATTCTCCATAATGTAAGAGTAATATCAGCTCTGTGTAATCCTGCAGTGTTTATGCTGCTGCCTCTCTCCCTGGGTGACTCTCCATAATGTAAGAGTAATATCAGCTCTGTAATCCTGCAGCGTTTATGCTGCTGCCTCTCTCCCTGGGGGATTCTCCATAATGTAAGAGTAATATCAGATCTGTGTAATCCTGCAGTGTTTATGCTGCCGCCTCTCTCCCTGGGTGATTCTCCATAATGTAGGAGTAATATCAGCTCTATAATCCTGCAGTGTTTATGCTGCTGCCGCTCTCCCTGGGTGATTCTCCATAATGTAAGAGTAATAT
This sequence comes from Hyperolius riggenbachi, assembly GCF_040937935.1. NCBI lineage: Eukaryota > Metazoa > Chordata > Amphibia > Anura > Hyperoliidae > Hyperolius > Hyperolius riggenbachi. Next base: position 1,446,557 of record NC_090654.1, on the reverse strand, counting down.
CAGCTCTGTGTAATCCTGCAGTGTTTATGCTGCCGCCTCTCTCCCTGGGTGATTCTCCATAATGTAAGAGTAATATCAGCTCTGTGTAATCCTGCAGTGTTTATGCTGCCGCCTCTCTCCCTGGGTGACTCTCCATAATGTAAGAGTAATATCAGCTCTGTAATCCTGCAGTGTTTATGCTGCTGCCTCTCCCTGGGTGATTCTCCATAATGTAAGAGTAATATTAGCTCTGTAATCCTGCAGTGTTTATGCTGCTGCCGCCTCTCTCCCTGGGTGATTCTCCATAATGTAAGAGTAATATCAGCTCTGTAATCCTGCAGTGTTTATGCTGCTGCCGCCTCTCTCCCTGGGTGATTCTCCATAATGTAAGAGTAATATCAGCTCTGTAATCCTGCAGCGTTTATGCTGCTGCCTCTCTCCCTGGGTGATTCTCCATAATGTAAGAGTAATATCAGCTCTGTAATCCTGCAGTGTTTATGCTGCTGCCGCCTCTCTCCCTGGGTGACTCTCCATAATGTAAGAGTAATATCAGCTCTGTGTAATCCTGCAGTGTTCATGCTGCTGCCGCTCTCCCTGGGTGATTCTCCATAATGTAAGAGTAATATCAGCTCTGTAATCCTGCAGTGTTTATGCTGCTGCCTCTCTCCCTGGGTGATTCTCCATAATGTAAGAGTAATATCAGCTCTATAATCCTGCAGTGTTTATGCTGCTGCCTCTCCCTGGGTGATTCTCCATAATGTAAGAGTAATATCAGCTCTGTAATCCTGCAGTGTTTATGCTGCCGCCTCTCTCCCTGGGTGATTCTCCATAATGTAAGAGTAATATCAGCTCTGTGTAATCCTGCAGTGTTTATGCTGCCGCCTCTCTCCCTGGGTGATTCTCCATAATGTAAGAGTAATATCAGCTCTGTGTAATCCTGCAGTGTTTATGCTGCCGCCTCTCTCCCTGGGTGACTCTCCATAATGTAAGAGTAATATCAGCTCTGTGTAATCCTGCAGTGTTTATGCTGCTGCCTCTCTCCCCCTGGGTGATTCTCCATAATGTAACAGTAATATCAGCTCTGTGTAATCCTGCAGTGTTTATGCTGCCGCCTCTCTCCCTGGGTGATTCTCCATAATGTAAGAGTAATATCAGCTCTGTGTAATCCTGCAGTGTTTATGCTGCTGCCTCTCTCCCTGGGTGATTCTCCATAATGTAAGAGTAATATCAGCTCTGTGTAATCCTGCAGTGTTTATGCTGCTGCCTCTCCCTGGGTGATTCTGCATAATGTAAGAGTAATATCAGCTCTGTGTAATCCTGCAGCGTTTATGCTGCCGCCTCTCTCCCTGGGTGATTCTCCATAATGTAAGAGTAATATCAGCTCTGTAATCCTGCAGCGTTTATGCTGCTGCCTCTCCCCCTGGGTGATTCTCCATAATGTAAGAGTAATATCAGCTCTGTAATCCTGCAGTGTTTATGCTGCTGCCTCTCCCTGGGTGATTCTCCATAATGTAAGAGTAATATCAGCTCTGTGTAATCCTGCAGTGTTTATGCTGCCGCCTCTCTCCCTGGGTGACTCTCCATAATGTAAGAGTAATATCAGCTCTGTAATCCTGCAGTGTTTATGCTGCTGCCTCTCCCTGGGTGATTCTCCATAATGTAAGAGTAATATCAGCTCTGTGTAATCCTGCAGTGTTTATGCTGCCGCCTCTCTCCCTGGGTGACTCTCCATAATGTAAGAGTAATATCAGCTCTGTGTAATCCTGCAGTGTTTATGCTGCCGCCGCTCTCCCTGGGTGACTCTCCATAATGTAAGAGTAATATCAGCTCTATAATCCTGCAGTGTTTATGCTGCTGCCTCTCTCCCTGGGTGATTCTCCATAATGTAAGAGTAATATCAGCTCTGTAATCCTGCAGTGTTTATGCTGCTGCCTCTCTCCCTGGGTGATTCTCCATAATGTAAGAGTAATATCAGCTCTGTGTAATCCTGCAGTGTTTATGCTGCCGCTTCTCTCCCTGGGTGATTCTCCATAATGTAAGAGTAATATCAGCTCTGTGTAATCCTGCAGTGTTTATGCTGCTGCCTCTCTCCCTGGGTGATTCTCCATAATGTAAGAGTAATATCAGCTCTGTGTAATCCTGCAGTGTTTATGCTGCTGCCGCTCTCCCTGGGTGACTCTCCATAATGTAAGAGTAATATCAGCTCTGTGTAATCCTGCAGTGTTTATGCTGCTGCCGCCTCTCTCCCTGGGTGATTCTCCATAATGTAAGAGTAATATCAGCTCTGTGTAATCCTGCAGTGTTTATGCTGCCGCCTCTCTCCCTGGGTGATTTTCCATAATGTAAGAGTAATATCAGCTCTGTGTAATCCTGCAGTGTTTATGCTGCTGCCTCTCCCTGGGTGATTCTCCATAATGTAAGAGTAATATCAGCTCTGTGTAATCCTGCAGCGTTTATGCTGCCGCCTCTCTCCCTGGGTGATTCTCCATAATGTAAGAGTAATATCAGCTCTGTAATCCTGCAGTGTTTATGCTGCCGCCTCTCTCCCTGGGTGACTCTCCATAATGTAAGAGTAATATCAGCTCTGTAATCCTGCAGTGTTTATGCTGCTGCCTCTCCCTGGGTGATTCTCCATAATGTAAGAGTAATATCAGCTCTGTGTAATCCTGCAGTGTTTATGCTGCCGCCTCTCTCCCTGGGTGACTCTCCATAATGTAAGAGTAATATCAGCTCTGTGTAATCCTGCAGTGTTTATGCTGCCGCCGCTCTCCCTGGGTGACTCTCCATAATGTAAGAGTAATATCAGCTCTATAATCCTGCAGTGTTTATGCTGCTGCCTCTCTCCCTGGGTGATTCTCCATAATGTAAGAGTAATATCAGCTCTGTAATCCTGCAGTGTTTATGCTGCTGCCTCTCTCCCTGGGTGATTCTCCATAATGTAAGAGTAATATCAGCTCTGTGTAATCCTGCAGTGTTTATGCTGCCGCCTCTCTCCCTGGGTGATTCTCCATAATGTAAGAGTAATATCAGCTCTGTGTAATCCTGCAGTGTTTATGCTGCTGCCTCTCTCCCTGGGTGATTCTCCATAATGTAAGAGTAATATCAGCTCTGTGTAATCCTGCAGTGTTTATGCTGCTGCCGCTCTCCCTGGGTGACTCTCCATAATGTAAGAGTAATATCAGCTCTGTGTAATCCTGCAGTGTTTATGCTGCTGCCGCCTCTCTCCCTGGGTGATTCTCCATAATGTAAGAGTAATATCAGCTCTGTGTAATCCTGCAGTGTTTATGCTGCCGCCTCTCTCCCTGGGTGATTTTCCATAATGTAAGAGTAATATCAGCTCTGTGTAATCCTGCAGTGTTTATGCTGCTGCCTCTCCCTGGGTGATTCTCCATAATGTAAGAGTAATATCAGCTCTGTGTAATCCTGCAGCGTTTATGCTGCCGCCTCTCTCCCTGGGTGATTCTCCATAATGTAAGAGTAATATCAGCTCTGTAATCCTGCAGTGTTTATGCTGCCACCTCTCTCCCTGGGTGATTCTCCATAATGTAAGAGTAATATCAGCTCTGTAATCCTGCAGCGTTTATGCTGCTGCCTCTCTCCCTAGGTGATTCTCCATAATGTAAGAGTAATATCAGCTCTGTGTAATCCTGCAGTGTTTATGCTGCTGCCGCTCTCCCTGGGTGATTCTCCATAATGTAAGAGTAATATCAGCTCTGTAATCCTGCAGTGTTTATGCTGCTGCCGCTCTCCCTGGGGGATTCTCCATAATGTAAGAGTAATATCAGCTCTGTGTAATCCTGCAGTGTTTATGCTGCTGCCTCTCTCCCTGGGTGATTCTCCATAATGTAAGAGTAATATCAGCTCTGTAATCCTGCAGTGTTTATGCTGCCACCTCTCTCCCTGGGTGATTCTCCATAATGTAAGAGTAATATCAGCTCTGTAATCCTGCAGCGTTTATGCTGCCGCCTCTCTCCCTGGGTGATTCTCCATAATGTAAGAGTAATATCAGCTCTGTGTAATCCTTCAGTGTTTATGCTGCTGCCTCTCCCTGGGTGATTCTCCATAATGTAAGAGTAATATCAGCTCTGTAATCCTGCAGTGTTTATGCTGCTGCCTCTCTCCCTGGGTGATTCTCCATAATGTAAGAGTAATATCAGCTCTGTGTAATCCTGCAGTGTTTATGCTGCTGCCTCTCCCTGGGTGATTCTCCATAATGTAAGAGTAATATCAGCTCTGTGTAATCCTGCAGTGTTTATGCTGCCGCCTCTCTCCCTGGGTGATTCTCCATAATGTAAGAGTAATATCAGCTCTGTGTAATCCTGCAGCGTTTATGCTGCTGCCTCTCTCCCTGGGTGATTCTCCATAATGTAAGAGTAATATCAGCTCTGTAATCCTGCAGTGTTTATGCTGCTGCCTCTCTCCCTGGGTGATTCTCCATAATGTAAGAGTAATATCAGCTCTGTAATCCTGCAGTGTTTATGCTGCTGCCTCTCTCCCTGGGTGATTCTCCATAATGTAAGAGTAATATCAGCTCTGTAATCCTGCAGTGTTTATGCTGCCGACTCTCTCCCCGGGTGATTCTCCATAATGTAAGAGTGATATCATCTCTCTGTAATCCTGCAGTGTTTATGCTGCCGCCTCTCTCCCTGGGTGATTCTCCATAATGTAAGAGTAATATCAGCTCTGTGTAATCCTGCAGTGTTTATGCTGCTGCCTCTCCCTGGGTGATTCTCCATAATGTAAGAGTAATATCAGCTCTGTGTAATCCTGCAGTGTTTATGCTGCTGCCGCCTCTCTCCCTGGGTGACTCTCCATAATGTAAGAGTAATATCAGCTCTGTGTAATCCTGCAGTGTTCATGCTGCTGCCTCTCTCCCTGGGTGATTCTCCATAATGTAAGAGTAATATCAGCTCTGTGTAATCCTGCAGTGTTCATGCTGCTGCCTCTCTCCCTGGGTGATTCTCCATAATGTAAGAGTAATATCAGCTCTGTGTAATCCTGCAGCGTTTATGCTGCCGCCTCTCTCCCTGGGGGATTCTCCATAATGTAAGAGTAATATCAGCTCTGTGTAATCCTGCAGTGTTTATGCTGCCGCCTCTCTCCCTGGGTGCTTCTCCATAATGTAAGAGTAATATCAGCTCTGTAATCCTGCAGTGTTTATGCTGCCGCCTCTCTCCCTGGGTGATTCTCCATAATGTAAGAGTAATATCAGCTCTGTAATCCTGCAGTGTTTATGCTGCTGCCGCTCTCCCTGGGTGATTCTCCATAATGTAAGAGTAATATCAGCTCTGTAATCCTGCAGTGTTTATGCTGCTGCCTCTCTCCCTGGGTGACTCTCCATAATGTAAGAGTAATATCAGCTCTGTGTAATCCTGCAGCGTTTATGCTGCTGCCTCTCTCCCTGGGTGATTCTCCATAATGTAAGAGTAATATCAGCTCTGTAATCCTGCAGCGTTTATGCTGCCGCCTCTCTCCCTGGGTGACTCTCCATAATGTAAGAGTAATATCAGCTCTGTGTAATCCTGCAGTGTTTATGCTGCTGCCTCTCCCTGGGTGACTCTCCATAATGTAAGAGTAATATCAGATCTGTAATCCTGCAGTGTTTATGCTCCTGCCTCTCTCCCTGGGTGACTCTCCATAATGTAAGAGTAATATCAGCTCTGTGTCATCCTGCAGTGTTTATGCTGCCGCCTTTCTCCCTGGGTGATTCTCCATAATGTAAGAGTAATATCAGCTCTGTGTAATCCTGCAGCGTTTATGCTGCTGCCTCTCTCCCTGGGTGATTCTCCATAATGTAAGAGTAATATCAGCTCTGTAATCCTGCAGTGTTTATGCTGTTGCCTCTCTCCCTGGGTGACTCTCCATAATGTAAGAGTAATATCAGCTCTGTAATCCTGCAGTGTTTATGCTGCCGCCTCTCTCCCCGGGTGATTCTCCATAATGTAAGAGTAATATCAGCTCTGTGTAATCCTGCAGTGTTTATGCTGCTGCCTCTCCCTGGGGGATTCTCCATAATGTAAGAGTAATATCAGCTCTGTAATCCTGCAGTGTTTATGCTGCTGCCTCTCTCCCTGGGTGATTCTCCATAATGTAAGAGTAATATCAGCTCTGTAATCCTGCAGTGTTTATGCTGCCGCCTCTCTCCCCGGGTGATTCTCCATAATGTAAGAGTGATATCAGCTCTCTGTAATCCTGCAGTGTTTATGCTGCTGCCTCTCCCTGGGGGATTCTCCATAATGTAAGAGTAATATCAGCTCTGTAATCCTGCAGTGTTTATGCTGCCGCCTCTCTCCCTGGGTGATTCTCCATAATGTAAGAGTAATATCAGCTCTGTAATCCTGCAGTGTTTATGCTGCTGCCTCTCTCCCTGGGTGATTCTCCATAATGTAAGAGTAATATCAGCTCTGTAATCCTGCAGTGTTTATGCTGCTGCCTCTCTCCCTGGGTGATTCTCCATAATGTAAGAGTAATATCAGCTCTGTAATCCTGCAGTGTTTATGCTGCCGCCTCTCTCCCCGGGTGATTCTCCATAATGTAAGAGTAATATCAGCTCTGTGTAATCCTGCAGTGTTTATGCTGCTGCCTCTCCCTGGGTGATTCTCCATAATGTAAGAGTAATATCAGCTCTGTGTAATCCTGCAGTGTTTATGCTGCTGCCTCTCCCTGGGTGATTCTCCATAATGTAAGAGTAATATCAGCTCTGTGTAATCCTGCAGCGTTTATGCTGCTGCCTCTCTCCCTGGGTGATTCTCCATAATGTAAGAGTAATATCAGCTCTGTGTAATCCTGCAGTGTTTATGCTGCTGCCTCTCTCCCTGGGGGATTCTCCATAATGTAAGAGTAATATCAGCTCTGTGTCATCCTGCAGTGTTTATGCTGCTGCCGCTCTCCCTGGGTGATTCTCCATAATGTAAGAGTAATATCAGCTCTGTAATCCTGCAGTGTTTATGCTGCCGCCGCTCTCCCTGGGTGATTCTCCATAATGTAAGAGTAATATCAGCTCTGTAATCCTGTAGCGTTTATGCTGCCGCCTCTCTCCCTGGGTGATTCTCCATAATGTAAGAGTAGTATCAGCTCTGTAATCCTGCAGTGTTTATGCTGGTGCCTCTCTCTCTGGGTGACTCTCCATAATGTAAGAGTAATATCAGCTCTGTGTAATCCTGCAGTGTTTATGCTGGTGCCTCTCTCCCTGGGTGATTCTCCATAATGTAAGAGTAATATCAGCTCTGTGTAATCCTGCAGTGTTTATGCTGCTGCCTCTCCCTGGGTGATTCTCCATAATGTAAGAGTAATATCAGCTCTGTGTCATCCTGCAGTGTTTATGCTGCTGCCTCTCCCTGGGTGATTCTCCATAATGTAAGAGTAATATCAGCTCTGTGTAATCCTGCAGTGTTTATGCTGCCGCCTCTCTCCCTGGGTGATTCTCCATAATGTAAGAGTAATATCAGCTCTGTGTAATCCTGCAGCGTTTATGCTGCTGCCTCTCTCCCTGGGTGATTCTCCATAATGTAAGAGTAATATCAGCTCTGTAATCCTGCAGTGTTTATGCTGCTGCCTCTCTCCCTGGGTGATTCTCCATAATGTAAGAGTAATATCAGCTCTGTAATCCTGCAGTGTTTATGCTGCCGCCTCTCTCCCTGGGTGATTCTCCATAATGTAAGAGTAATATCAGCTCTGTGTAATCCTGCAGTGTTTATGCTGCTGCCTCTCCCTGGGTGATTCTCCATAATGTAAGAGTAATATCAGCTCTGTAATCCTGCAGCGTTTATGCTGCTGCCGCTCTCCCTGGGTGATTCTCCATAATGTAAGAGTAATATCAGCTCTGTAATCCTGCAGTGTTTATGCTGCTGCCTCTCCCTGGGTGATTCTCCATAATGTAAGAGTAATATCAGCTCTGTGTAATCCTGCAGTGTTTATGCTGCCGCCGCTCTCCCTGGGTGACTCTCCATAATGTAAGAGTAATATCAGCTCTGTAATCCTGCAGTGTTTATGCTACTGCCTCTCCCTGGGTGATTCTCCATAATGTAAGAGTAATATCAGCTCTGTGTAATCCTGCAGTGTTTATGCTGCCGCCTCTCTCCCTGGGTGATTCTCCATAATGTAAGAGTAATATCAGCTCTGTGTAATCCTGCAGTGTTTATGCTGCTGCCTCTCTCCCTGGGTGATTCTCCATAATGTAAGAGTAATATCAGCTCTGTGTAATCCTGCAGTGTTTATGCTGCCGCCTCTCTCCCTGGGTGATTCTCCATAATGTAAGAGTAATATCAGCTCTGTGTAATCCTGCAGTGTTTATGCTGCTGCCTCTCCCTGGGTGATTCTCCATAATGTAAGAGTAATATCAGCTCTGTGTCATCCTGCAGTGTTTATGCTGCTGCCTCTCTCCCTGGGTGACTCTCCATAATGTAAGAGTAATATCAGCTCTGTGTAATCCTGCAGCGTTTATGCTGCCGCCTCTCTCCCTGGGTGATTCTCCATAATGTAAGAGTAATATCAGCTCTGTAATCCTGCAGTGTTTATGCTGCCACCTCTCTCCCTGGGTGATTCTCCATAATGTAAGAGTAATATCAGCTCTGTAATCCTGCAGCGTTTATGCTGCTGCCTCTCTCCCTGGGTGATTCTCCATAATGTAAGAGTAATATCAGCTCTGTGTAATCCTGCAGTGTTTATGCTGCTGCCGCTCTCCCTGGGTGATTCTCCATAATGTAAGAGTAATATCAGCTCTGTAATGCTGCAGTGTTTATGCTGCTGCCGCTCTCCCTGGGGGATTCTCCATAATGTAAGAGTAATATCAGCTCTGTAATCCTGCAGTGTTTATGCTGCTGCCTCTCTCCCTGGGTGATTCTTGATAATGTAAGAGTAATATCAGCTCTGTGTAATCCGGCAGTGTTTATGCTGCTGCCTCTCTCCCTGGGTGATTCTCCATAATGTAAGAGTAATATCAGATCTGTGTAATCCTGTAGTGTTTATGCTGCTGCCTCTCCCTGGGTGATTCTCCATAATGTAAGAGTAATATCAGCTCTGTAATCCTGCAGTGTTTATGCTGCCGCCTCTCTGCCTGGGTGATTCTCCATAATGTAAGAGTAATATCAGCTCTGTAATCCTGCAGTGTTTATGCTGCTGCCTCTCTCCCTGGGTGATTCTTGATAATGTAAGAGTAATATCAGCTCTGTGTAATCCGGCAGTGTTTATGCTGCCGCCTCTCTCCCTGGGTGATTCTCCATAATGTAAGAGTAACATCAGCTCTGTGTAATCCTGCAGCGTTTATGCTGCTGCCGCTCTCCCTGGGTGACTCTCCATAATGTAAGAGTAATATCAGCTCTGTGTAATCCTGCAGCGTTTATGCTGCTGCCTCTCTCCCTGGGTGATTCTCCATAATGTAAGAGTAATATCAGCTGTGTAATCCTGCAGTGTTTATGCTGCCGCCTCTCTCCCCGGGTGATTCTCCATAATGTAAGAGTAATATCAGCTCTGTGTAATCCTGCAGCGTTTATGCTGCTGCCGCTCTCCCTGGGTGACTCTCCATAATGTAAGAGTAATATCAGCTCTGTGTAATCCTGCAGTGTTCATGCTGCTGCCTCTCTCCCTGGGTGATTCTCCATAATGTAAGAGTAATATCAGCTCTGTGTAATCCTGCAGCGTTTATGCTGTCGCCTCTCTCCCTGGGTGATTCTCCATAATGTAAGAGTAATATCAGCTCTGTAATCCTGCAGTGTTTATGCTGCCGCCTCTCTCCCTGGGTGATTCTCCATAATGTAAGAGTAATATCAGCTCTGTGTAATCCTGCAGTGTTTATGCTGCTGCCTCTCCCTGGGTGATTCTCCATAATGTAAGAGTAATATCAGCTCTGTAATCCTGCAGCGTTTATGCTGCTGCCTCTCTCCCTGGGTGATTCTCCATAATGTAAGAGTAATATCAGCTCTGTGTAATCCTGCAGTGTTTATATTGCCGCCTCTCTCCCTGGGTGATTCTCCATAATGTAAGAGTAATATCCGCTCTGTGTAATCCTGCAGTGTTTATGCTGCCGCCTCTCTCCCTGGGTGATTCTCCATAATGTAAGAGTAATATCAGCTCTGTGTAATCCTGCAGCGTTTATGCTGCCGCCTCTCTCCATGGGTGATTCTCCATAATGTAAGAGTAATATCAGCTCTGTAATCCTGCAGTGTTTATGCTGCCACCTCTCTCCCTGGGTGATTCTCCATAATGTAAGAGTAATATCAGCTCTGTAATCCTGCAGCGTTTATGCTGCCGCCTCTCTCCCTGGGTGATTATCCATAATGTAAGAGTAATATCAGCTCTGTGTAATCCTTCAGTGTTTATGCTGCTGCCTCTCCCTGGGTGATTCTCCATAATGTAAGAGTAATATCAGCTCTGTAATCCTGCAGTGTTTATGCTGCTGCCTCTCTCCCTGGGTGATTCTCCATAATGTAAGAGTAATATCAGCTCTGTGTAATCCTGCAGTGTTTATGCTGCTGCCTCTCCCTGGGTGATTCTCCATAATGTAAGAGTAATATCAGCTCTGTGTAATCCTGCAGTGTTTATGCTGCCGCCTCTCTCCCTGGGTGATTCTCCATAATGTAAGAGTAATATCAGCTCTGTGTAATCCTGCAGTGTTTATGCTGCTGCCTCTCTCCCTGGGTGATTCTCCATAATGTAAGAGTAATATCAGCTCTGTGTAATCCTGCAGTGTTTATGCTGCTGCCTCTCCCTGGGTGATTCTCCATAATGTAAGAGTAATATCAGCTCTGTGTAATCCTGCAGTGTTTATGCTGCTGCCTCTCTCCCTGGGTGACTCTCCATAATGTAAGAGTAATATCAGCTCTGTGTAATCCTGCAGCGTTTATGCTGCTGCCTCTCTCCCTGGGTGATTCTCCATAATGTAAGAGTAATATCAGCTCTGTAATCCTGCAGCGTTTATGCTGCCGCCTCTCTCCCTGGGTGACTCTCCATAATGTAAGAGTAATATCAGCTCTGTGTCATCCTGCAGTGTTTATGCTGCCGCCTTTCTCCCTGGGTGATTCTCCATAATGTAAGAGTAATATCAGCTCTGTGTAATCCTGCAGCGTTTATGCTGCTGCCTCTCTCCCTGGGTGATTCTCCATAATGTAAGAGTAATATCAGCTCTGTAATCCTGCAGTGTTTATGCTGCTGCCTCTCTCCCTGGGTGACTCTCCATAATGTAAGAGTAATATCAGCTCTGTAATCCTGCAGTGTTTATGCTGCCGCCTCTCTCCCTGGGTGATTCTCCATAATGTAAGAGTAATATCAGCTCTGTGTAATCCTGCAGCGTTTATGCTGCTGCCTCTCCCTGGGGGATTCTCCATAATGTAAGAGTAATATCAGCTCTGTAATCCTGCAGTGTTTATGCTGCTGCCTCTCTCCCTGGGTGATTCTCCATAATGTAAGAGTAATATCAGCTCTGTGTAATCCTGCAGTGTTTATGCTGCTGCCTCTCCCTGGGTGATTCTCCATAATGTAAGAGTAATATCAGCTCTGTGTAATCCTGCAGTGTTTATGCTGCCGCCTCTCTCCCTGGGTGATTCTCCATAATGTAAGAGTAATATCAGCTCTGTGTAATCCTGCAGCGTTTATGCTGCTGCCTCTCTCCCTGGGTGATTCTCCATAATGTAAGAGTAATATCAGCTCTGTAATCCTGCAGTGTTTATGCTGCTGCCACTCTCCCTGGGTGATTCTCCATAATGTAAGAGTAATATCAGCTCTGTGTAATCCTGCAGTGTTTATGCTGCTGCCTCTCTCCCTGGGTGATTCTCCATAATGTAAGAGTAATATCAGCTCTGTAATCCTGCAGTGTTTATGCTGCTGCCTCTCTCCCTGGGTGATTCTCCATAATGTAAGAGTAATATCAGCTCTGTAATCCTGCAGTGTTTATGCTGCCGCCTCTCTCCCCGGGTGATTCTCCATAATGTAAGAGTAATATCAGCTCTGTGTAATCCTGCAGTGTTTATGCTGCTGCCTCTCCCTGGGTGATTCTCCATAATGTAAGAGTAATATCAGCTCTGTGTAATCCTGCAGTGTTTATGCTGCTGCCTCTCCCTGGGTGATTCTCCATAATGTAAGAGTAATATCAGCTCTGTGTAATCCTGCAGCGTTTATGCTGCTGCCTCTCTCCCTGGGTGATTCTCCATAATGTAAGAGTAATATCAGCTCTGTGTAATCCTGCAGTGTTTATGCTGCTGCCTCTCTTCCTGGGGGATTCTCCATAATGTAAGAGTAATATCAGCTCTGTAATCCTGCAGTGTTTATGCTGCCGCCGCTCTCCCTGGGTGATTCTCCATAATGTAAGAGTAATATCAGCTCTGTAATCCTGTAGCGTTTATGCTGCCGCCTCTCTCCCTGGGTGATTCTCCATAATGTAAGAGTAATATCAGCTCTGTAATCCTGCAGTGTTTATGCTGGTGCCTCTCTCCCTGGGTGACTCTCCATAATGTAAGAGTAATATCAGCTCTGTGTAATCCTGCAGTGTTTATGCTGGTGCCTCTCTCCCTGGGTGATTCTCCATAATGTAAGAGTAATATCAGCTCTGTGTAATCCTGCAGTGTTTATGCTGCTGCCTCTCCCTGGGTGATTCTCCATAATGTAAGAGTAATATCAGCTCTGTGTAATCCTGCAGTGTTTATGCTGCTGCCTCTCTCCCTGGGTGACTCTCCATAATGTAAGAGTAATATCAGCTCTGTGTAATCCTGCAGCGTTTATGCTGCTGCCTCTCTCCCTGGGTGATTCTCCCGAATGTAAGAGTAATATCAGCTCTGTGTAATCCTGCAGTGTTTATGCTGCTGCCTCTCTCCCTGGGGGATTCTCCATAATGTAAGAGTAATATCAGCTCTGTAATCCTGCAGTATTTATGCTGCCGCCGCTCTCCCTGGGTGATTCTCCATAATGTAAGAGTAATATCAGCTCTGTAATCCTGCAGTGTTTATGCTGCTGCCTCTCCCTGGGTGATTCTCCATAATGTAAGAGTAATATCAGCTCTGTGTAATCCTGCAGTGTTTATGCTGCTGCCGCTCTCCCTGGGTGATTCCCCATAATGTAAGAGTAATATCAGCTCTGTGTAATCCTGCAGTGTTTATGCTGCCGCCTCTCCCTGGGTGATTCTCCATAATGTAAGAGTAATATCAGCTCTGTGTAATCCTGCAGTGTTTATGCTGCTGCCGCTCTCCCTGGGTGATTCTCCATAATGTAAGAGTAATATCAGCTCTGTGTAATCCTGCAGCGTTTATGCTGCTGCCTCTCTCCCTGGGTGATTCTCCATAATGTAAGAGTAATATCAGCTCTGTGTAATCCTGCAGTGTTTATGCTGCTGCCGCTCTCCCTGGGTGATTCCCCATAATGTAAGAGTAATATCAGCTCTGTGTAATCCTGCAGTGTTTATGCTGCCGCCTCTCCCTGGGTGATTCTCCATAATGTAAGAGTAATATCAGCTCTGTGTAATCCTGCAGTGTTTATGCTGCTGCCGCTCTCCCTGGGTGATTCTCCATAATGTAAGAGTAATATCAGCTCTGTGTAATCCTGCAGCGTTTATGCTGCTGCCTCTCTCCCTGGGTGATTCTCCATAATGTAAGAGTAATATCAGCTCTGTAATCCTGCAGTGTTTATGCTGCTGCCTCTCCCTGGGTGATTCTCCATAATGTAAGAGTAATATCAGCTCTGTGTAATCCTGCAGCGTTTAAGCTGCCGCCGCTCTCCCTGGGTGACTCTCCATAATGTAAGAGTAATATCAGCTCTGTGTAATCCTGCAGTGTTTATGCTGCTGCCTCTCCCTGGGTGATTCTCCATAATGTAAGAGTAATATCAGCTCTGTGTAATCCTGCAGTGTTTATGCTGCTGCCTCTCTCCCTGGGTGATTCTCCATAATGTAAGAGTAATATCAGCTCTGTAATCCTGCAGTGTTTATGCTGCCGCTCTCCCTGGGTGACTCTCCATAATGTAAGAGTAATATCAGCTCTGTGTAATCCTGCAGTGTTTATGCTGCTGCCTCTCCCTGGGTGATTCTCCATAATGTAAGAGTAATATCAGCTCTGTAATCCTGCAGTGTTTATGCTGCTGCCTCTCCCTGGGTGATTCTCCATAATGTAAGAGTAATATCAGCTCTGTGTAATCCTGCAGTGTTTATGCTGCTGCCTCTCCCTGGGTGACTCTCCATAATGTAAGAGTAATATCAGCTGTGTGTAATCCTGCAGTGTTTATGCTGCCGCCGCTCTCCCTGGGTGACTCTCCATAATGTAAGAGTAATATCAGCTCTGTAATCCTGCAGTGTTTATGCTACTGCCTCTCCCTGGGTGATTCTCCATAATGTAAGAGTAATATCAGCTCTGTGTAATCCTGCAGTGTTTATGCTGCCGCCTCTCTCCCTGGGTGATTCTCCATAATGTAAGAGTAATATCAGCTCTGTGTAATCCTGCAGTGTTTATGCTGCTGCCTCTCTCCCTGGGTGATTCTCCATAATGTAAGAGTAATATCAGCTCTGTGTAATCCTGCAGTGTTTATGCTGCCGCCTCTCTCCCTGGGTGATTCTCCATAATGTAAGAGTAATATCAGCTCTGTGTAATCCTGCAGTGTTTATGCTGCTGCCTCTCCCTGGGTGATTCTCCATAATGTAAGAGTAATATCAGCTCTGTGTCATCCTGCAGTGTTTATGCTGCTGCCTCTCTCCCTGGGTGACTCTCCATAATGTAAGAGTAATATCAGCTCTGTGTAATCCTGCAGCGTTTATGCTGCCGCCTCTCTCCCTGGGTGATTCTCCATAATGTAAGAGTAATATCAGCTCTGTAATCCTGCAGTGTTTATGCTGCCACCTCTCTCCCTGGGTGATTCTCCATAATGTAAGAGTAATATCAGCTCTGTAATCCTGCAGCGTTTATGCTGCTGCCTCTCTCCCTGGGTGATTCTCCATAATGTAAGAGTAATATCAGCTCTGTGTAATCCTGCAGTGTTTATGCTGCTGCCGCTCTCCCTGGGTGATTCTCCATAATGTAAGAGTAATATCAGCTCTGTAATGCTGCAGTGTTTATGCTGCTGCCGCTCTCCCTGGGGGATTCTCCATAATGTAAGAGTAATATCAGCTCTGTAATCCTGCAGTGTTTATGCTGCTGCCTCTCTCCCTGGGTGATTCTTGATAATGTAAGAGTAATATCAGCTCTGTGTAATCCGGCAGTGTTTATGCTGCTGCCTCTCTCCCTGGGTGATTCTCCATAATGTAAGAGTAATATCAGATCTGTGTAATCCTGTAGTGTTTATGCTGCTGCCTCTCCCTGGGTGATTCTCCATAATGTAAGAGTAATATCAGCTCTGTAATCCTGCAGTGTTTATGCTGCCGCCTCTCTGCCTGGGTGATTCTCCATAATGTAAGAGTAATATCAGCTCTGTAATCCTGCAGTGTTTATGCTGCTGCCTCTCTCCCTGGGTGATTCTTGATAATGTAAGAGTAATATCAGCTCTGTGTAATCCGGCAGTGTTTATGCTGCCGCCTCTCTCCCTGGGTGATTCTCCATAATGTAAGAGTAACATCAGCTCTGTGTAATCCTGCAGCGTTTATGCTGCTGCCGCTCTCCCTGGGTGACTCTCCATAATGTAAGAGTAATATCAGCTCTGTGTAATCCTGCAGCGTTTATGCTGCTGCCTCTCTCCCTGGGTGATTCTCCATAATGTAAGAGTAATATCAGCTGTGTAATCCTGCAGTGTTTATGCTGCCGCCTCTCTCCCCGGGTGATTCTCCATAATGTAAGAGTAATATCAGCTCTGTGTAATCCTGCAGCGTTTATGCTGCTGCCGCTCTCCCTGGGTGACTCTCCATAATGTAAGAGTAATATCAGCTCTGTGTAATCCTGCAGTGTTCATGCTGCTGCCTCTCTCCCTGGGTGATTCTCCATAATGTAAGAGTAATATCAGCTCTGTGTAATCCTGCAGCGTTTATGCTGTCGCCTCTCTCCCTGGGTGATTCTCCATAATGTAAGAGTAATATCAGCTCTGTAATCCTGCAGTGTTTATGCTGCCGCCTCTCTCCCTGGGTGATTCTCCATAATGTAAGAGTAATATCAGCTCTGTGTAATCCTGCAGTGTTTATGCTGCTGCCTCTCCCTGGGTGATTCTCCATAATGTAAGAGTAATATCAGCTCTGTAATCCTGCAGCGTTTATGCTGCTGCCTCTCTCCCTGGGTGATTCTCCATAATGTAAGAGTAATATCAGCTCTGTGTAATCCTGCAGTGTTTATATTGCCGCCTCTCTCCCTGGGTGATTCTCCATAATGTAAGAGTAATATCCGCTCTGTGTAATCCTGCAGTGTTTATGCTGCCGCCTCTCTCCCTGGGTGATTCTCCATAATGTAAGAGTAATATCAGCTCTGTGTAATCCTGCAGCGTTTATGCTGCCGCCTCTCTCCATGGGTGATTCTCCATAATGTAAGAGTAATATCAGCTCTGTAATCCTGCAGTGTTTATGCTGCCACCTCTCTCCCTGGGTGATTCTCCATAATGTAAGAGTAATATCAGCTCTGTAATCCTGCAGCGTTTATGCTGCCGCCTCTCTCCCTGGGTGATTATCCATAATGTAAGAGTAATATCAGCTCTGTGTAATCCTTCAGTGTTTATGCTGCTGCCTCTCCCTGGGTGATTCTCCATAATGTAAGAGTAATATCAGCTCTGTAATCCTGCAGTGTTTATGCTGCTGCCTCTCTCCCTGGGTGATTCTCCATAATGTAAGAGTAATATCAGCTCTGTGTAATCCTGCAGTGTTTATGCTGCTGCCTCTCCCTGGGTGATTCTCCATAATGTAAGAGTAATATCAGCTCTGTGTAATCCTGCAGTGTTTATGCTGCCGCCTCTCTCCCTGGGTGATTCTCCATAATGTAAGAGTAATATCAGCTCTGTGTAATCCTGCAGTGTTTATGCTGCTGCCTCTCTCCCTGGGTGATTCTCCATAATGTAAGAGTAATATCAGCTCTGTGTAATCCTGCAGTGTTTATGCTGCTGCCTCTCCCTGGGTGATTCTCCATAATGTAAGAGTAATATCAGCTCTGTGTAATCCTGCAGTGTTTATGCTGCTGCCTCTCTCCCTGGGTGACTCTCCATAATGTAAGAGTAATATCAGCTCTGTGTAATCCTGCAGCGTTTATGCTGCTGCCTCTCTCCCTGGGTGATTCTCCATAATGTAAGAGTAATATCAGCTCTGTAATCCTGCAGCGTTTATGCTGCCGCCTCTCTCCCTGGGTGACTCTCCATAATGTAAGAGTAATATCAGCTCTGTGTCATCCTGCAGTGTTTATGCTGCCGCCTTTCTCCCTGGGTGATTCTCCATAATGTAAGAGTAATATCAGCTCTGTGTAATCCTGCAGCGTTTATGCTGCTGCCTCTCTCCCTGGGTGATTCTCCATAATGTAAGAGTAATATCAGCTCTGTAATCCTGCAGTGTTTATGCTGCTGCCTCTCTCCCTGGGTGACTCTCCATAATGTAAGAGTAATATCAGCTCTGTAATCCTGCAGTGTTTATGCTGCCGCCTCTCTCCCTGGGTGATTCTCCATAATGTAAGAGTAATATCAGCTCTGTGTAATCCTGCAGCGTTTATGCTGCTGCCTCTCCCTGGGGGATTCTCCATAATGTAAGAGTAATATCAGCTCTGTAATCCTGCAGTGTTTATGCTGCTGCCTCTCTCCCTGGGTGATTCTCCATAATGTAAGAGTAATATCAGCTCTGTGTAATCCTGCAGTGTTTATGCTGCTGCCTCTCCCTGGGTGATTCTCCATAATGTAAGAGTAATATCAGCTCTGTGTAATCCTGCAGTGTTTATGCTGCCGCCTCTCTCCCTGGGTGATTCTCCATAATGTAAGAGTAATATCAGCTCTGTGTAATCCTGCAGCGTTTATGCTGCTGCCTCTCTCCCTGGGTGATTCTCCATAATGTAAGAGTAATATCAGCTCTGTAATCCTGCAGTGTTTATGCTGCTGCCACTCTCCCTGGGTGATTCTCCATAATGTAAGAGTAATATCAGCTCTGTGTAATCCTGCAGTGTTTATGCTGCTGCCTCTCTCCCTGGGTGATTCTCCATAATGTAAGAGTAATATCAGCTCTGTAATCCTGCAGTGTTTATGCTGCTGCCTCTCTCCCTGGGTGATTCTCCATAATGTAAGAGTAATATCAGCTCTGTAATCCTGCAGTGTTTATGCTGCCGCCTCTCTCCCCGGGTGATTCTCCATAATGTAAGAGTAATATCAGCTCTGTGTAATCCTGCAGTGTTTATGCTGCTGCCTCTCCCTGGGTGATTCTCCATAATGTAAGAGTAATATCAGCTCTGTGTAATCCTGCAGTGTTTATGCTGCTGCCTCTCCCTGGGTGATTCTCCATAATGTAAGAGTAATATCAGCTCTGTGTAATCCTGCAGCGTTTATGCTGCTGCCTCTCTCCCTGGGTGATTCTCCATAATGTAAGAGTAATATCAGCTCTGTGTAATCCTGCAGTGTTTATGCTGCTGCCTCTCTTCCTGGGGGATTCTCCATAATGTAAGAGTAATATCAGCTCTGTAATCCTGCAGTGTTTATGCTGCCGCCGCTCTCCCTGGGTGATTCTCCATAATGTAAGAGTAATATCAGCTCTGTAATCCTGTAGCGTTTATGCTGCCGCCTCTCTCCCTGGGTGATTCTCCATAATGTAAGAGTAATATCAGCTCTGTAATCCTGCAGTGTTTATGCTGGTGCCTCTCTCCCTGGGTGACTCTCCATAATGTAAGAGTAATATCAGCTCTGTGTAATCCTGCAGTGTTTATGCTGGTGCCTCTCTCCCTGGGTGATTCTCCATAATGTAAGAGTAATATCAGCTCTGTGTAATCCTGCAGTGTTTATGCTGCTGCCTCTCCCTGGGTGATTCTCCATAATGTAAGAGTAATATCAGCTCTGTGTAATCCTGCAGTGTTTATGCTGCTGCCTCTCTCCCTGGGTGACTCTCCATAATGTAAGAGTAATATCAGCTCTGTGTAATCCTGCAGCGTTTATGCTGCTGCCTCTCTCCCTGGGTGATTCTCCCGAATGTAAGAGTAATATCAGCTCTGTGTAATCCTGCAGTGTTTATGCTGCTGCCTCTCTCCCTGGGGGATTCTCCATAATGTAAGAGTAATATCAGCTCTGTAATCCTGCAGTATTTATGCTGCCGCCGCTCTCCCTGGGTGATTCTCCATAATGTAAGAGTAATATCAGCTCTGTAATCCTGCAGTGTTTATGCTGCTGCCTCTCCCTGGGTGATTCTCCATAATGTAAGAGTAATATCAGCTCTGTGTAATCCTGCAGTGTTTATGCTGCTGCCGCTCTCCCTGGGTGATTCCCCATAATGTAAGAGTAATATCAGCTCTGTGTAATCCTGCAGTGTTTATGCTGCCGCCTCTCCCTGGGTGATTCTCCATAATGTAAGAGTAATATCAGCTCTGTGTAATCCTGCAGTGTTTATGCTGCTGCCGCTCTCCCTGGGTGATTCTCCATAATGTAAGAGTAATATCAGCTCTGTGTAATCCTGCAGCGTTTATGCTGCTGCCTCTCTCCCTGGGTGATTCTCCATAATGTAAGAGTAATATCAGCTCTGTGTAATCCTGCAGTGTTTATGCTGCTGCCGCTCTCCCTGGGTGATTCCCCATAATGTAAGAGTAATATCAGCTCTGTGTAATCCTGCAGTGTTTATGCTGCCGCCTCTCCCTGGGTGATTCTCCATAATGTAAGAGTAATATCAGCTCTGTGTAATCCTGCAGTGTTTATGCTGCTGCCGCTCTCCCTGGGTGATTCTCCATAATGTAAGAGTAATATCAGCTCTGTGTAATCCTGCAGCGTTTATGCTGCTGCCTCTCTCCCTGGGTGATTCTCCATAATGTAAGAGTAATATCAGCTCTGTAATCCTGCAGTGTTTATGCTGCTGCCTCTCCCTGGGTGATTCTCCATAATGTAAGAGTAATATCAGCTCTGTGTAATCCTGCAGCGTTTAAGCTGCCGCCGCTCTCCCTGGGTGACTCTCCATAATGTAAGAGTAATATCAGCTCTGTGTAATCCTGCAGTGTTTATGCTGCTGCCTCTCCCTGGGTGATTCTCCATAATGTAAGAGTAATATCAGCTCTGTGTAATCCTGCAGTGTTTATGCTGCTGCCTCTCTCCCTGGGTGATTCTCCATAATGTAAGAGTAATATCAGCTCTGTAATCCTGCAGTGTTTATGCTGCCGCTCTCCCTGGGTGACTCTCCATAATGTAAGAGTAATATCAGCTCTGTGTAATCCTGCAGTGTTTATGCTGCTGCCTCTCCCTGGGTGATTCTCCATAATGTAAGAGTAATATCAGCTCTGTAATCCTGCAGTGTTTATGCTGCTGCCTCTCCCTGGGTGATTCTCCATAATGTAAGAGTAATATCAGCTCTGTAATCCTGCAGTGTTTATGCTGCTGCCTCTCCCTGGGTGATTCTCCATAATGTAAGAGTAATATCAGCTCTGTGTAATCCTGCAGCGTTTATGCTGCTGCCTCTCTCCCTGGGTGATTCTCCATAATGTAAGAGTAATATCAGCTCTGTAATCCTGCAGTGTTTATGCTGCCGCTCTCCCTGGGTGACTCTCCATAATGTAAGAGTAATATCAGCTCTGTGTAATCCTGCAGTGTTTATGCTGCTGCCTCTCCCTGGGTGATTCTCCATAATGTAAGAGTAATATCAGCTCTGTAATCCTGCAGTGTTTATGCTGCCGCTCTCCCTGGGTAAAGATGGCCTGAACCTCCGATTTTAGGTTCGCGAACTTCCGCAAAAGTTCGGTTCGCACAAACTTTTGCGAACCGCAGTAGACTTCAATGGGGCAAACTTTGAAAACTATAAAAACACTTATGCTGGCCAGAAAAATGATGGAAAAGATGTTTCAAGGGGTCTAACATCTGAGTTTTTGCATGGATGAGTGGGATAGACGCCAAAAGTCTGGAAAAATCTGGATTTGACGCAAAGCAGCGTTTTAAGGTCAGAAATCATATTGAATGGTAAATTGGAGGTCTAAAGTGCTTTAAAACATCTTGCATGTGTATACATCAATTAGGGAGTGTAATTAGAGTTCTGCTTCACACTGACACACCAAACTCACTGTGTAACGCACCGCAAACAGCTGTTTGTGTAGTGTCGGCCGTGCTGGACTACTGCGCACCATGACGAGAGTGCAGGCGATAGCAGTTTTCAAGCCCATATGGTCCCCGGGCTGAGGTAGCTCAATGACAGAACAACAGTGACGTTCCAGCTGATCATATCCGGTCGGTCCACAATGAAGCAAAGAACCCCCCCCCCCCAGACATTCATATAGCCGGTGGTCATTGCTTCATTGTGATACGCAAGCCCCTTCACCGCGGCAAGGTAATGATCACGAAGGGGAATTGGCACATGTACATGACTTTTGTTTTGTTGTTGCAGCCGCCCGCAGTGCAGCCAGAAATATTAGGCAGGCATGTACACGCAGCAGAAAAAGTAGTATAGCGGCCGCTGCTGGCAGTGGCCTTAAAAATTCAGGAATCCACCTGGAGTCCTGGACCCTGTTGGTGGTGGCGGAGAATGCAGTCAAGCGGCCTGCAGGCAGAGATGCTGTGTGTGGGGACTGACTTAGTCTGTGTCTTAGCCCTCCGGGATCTAATGCTAGGGATACACGGTGCGTTTATGTGCCGGAATCGAGCCGCTGGCTCGATACCGGCTCGTCCCTGCGGGCGACTGCATCAATTCCCGCTCATTCCCGTGGGCGCTTCTAATCTTCCGCTCGTTTTCTCCCATTGTTCCGCCCGCCGGTATCGAGCGCGGAAACGATCCGGCGGGGTATCGGACACGTCGGATATTATCTATCGAGCCATCAGCGGCTCGATTGATAATAAAAAACGCACCATGTATTCCCAGTATTAGGTGACTTCTCTTCTCAGTGACAATGCCTCCAGCTGCACTGAAGGTCCTTTCTGACAGGACGCTTGAGGTGGGGCAAGACAGAAGTTGGATGGCAAATTGGGACAGCTCTGGCCACAGGTCAAGCCTGCGCACAAAGTAGGCCAGAGGTTCATCACTGCTCACAGTGTCTACTTCCACACTTAAGGCCAGGTAGTCGGCTACCTGCCGGTCCAGGCGTTGGTGGGGGGTGGATCTGGAAGGGCTACTGCGAGGCGTTTGACTAAAGAATGTCTGCATGTCCGACATCACCATGAGATGGCTGGAGCGTACTGTCCTTTCCTGTGGGGACATGGGAGAAGGATTACTGACAGTGGTACCTTTATTGCGTTGTGCTGTGACATCACCCTTAAATGCATTGTAAAGCATAGTTGCCATCTTGTTCTGCAAGTGCTGCATTTCTGCCTTCAGGTGAGTTGGTAACATGTCCTCCACTTTGTAACTATACCGAGGGTCTAGTAGCGTGGCCACCCAGTAATTGTCATTCCCATTTAGTTTTTTTTATACGGGGGTCCCTCAACAGGCTGGACAGCATGAAAGACGCCATCTGCACAAAGTTGGATCCAGACGCACTATCCATCTCCTCTTGCTCTTCCTCAGTGACGTCAGGTAAGTCCTCCTCCTCCCCCAGCCACGAACAATACCACGGGAACATTGAGCAGCACAAGCCCCCTGCGACGCCTGCTGCGGATGTTCTTCTGCCACCTCCTCCTAAGAAACGCCTTCCTCCTCATCCGAGTCTGACTCCTCTTTCCCACACAACTCTTCCTCCTCCCCCCTCTGTGCTGCCGCAGGTGTTGAGGAAACATCTGGTTCTGATGAGAATTGATCCCACAATGCTTCCTCCCGTAACTGTTCCTGTTCACACTCCTCCACTGCTTGATCCACCACTCTACACAAGGCACGCTCCAGGAACTAAGCGTACTGGATCAAGTCGCTGATGGTGCCTTCACTGCGACTCACCAGGTTGGTCACCTCCTCAAACGGCCGCATGAGCCTGCATGACTGTCCAGTTGTTGGGCCAGAACATCCCCATCTCTCCAGACTGTGTCCTTCTACTGTAGTTGTAGATGTACTGGATGACGGCTTGCTCCTGCTCTAGCAGGCGAGAGAACATGAGGGTCGAATTCCACCGAGTCGGGCTATCGCAAATCGGGCGTCTCACCGGCAACATGTTTCTCCGCTGAATATTGGCAAAGCATGCCATGGCCGTGTAAGACCACCTGAAATGCCCACACAACTTCCTGGCCTGCTTCAGGACGTCCTCTAAGCCTATGTACTTTGACACAAATTTTTGAATGACTAGATTCAGCACATGTGCCATGCAGGGTACATGTGTCAGCTTTCCCAAATTCAAAGCGGAAATGAGATTGCTGCCGTTGTTACACACCATGTTGCCGATCTCCAGCTGGTGCGGGGTCAGCCACTGATCCACCTGTTTGTTAAGAGCAGCCAGGAGAGCTGCTCCAGTGTGACTCTCCGCTTTGAGGCAAGACATGTCTAAGATGGCGTGACACCATCGTACCTGGCGTGCAGCATAGGCCCTGGGGAGCTGGGGCTGTGTAGCTGGAGAGGAGATCGCAGCACCAGTAGAGTTGAACTGCCACTCAGCCAAGGAGGAGGAGGATGACGACAGCAGCGAAGTGGATGTAGCAGGAGGAGAAGAGGTGGCAGGAGGCCTGCTTGAAAGCCGTGGAGGTGTCACAAGTTGGTCCGCTGCACAGCCACGTACTCCCTGCTTGCCATCGGCCACCAGGTTGACCCAATAGGCTGTGTAAGTAATGTACCTGCCCTGACCATGCTTGGCAGACCAGGCAACCGTGGTCAGCTGGACCCTTGACCCAACGTTGTGTGCCAGAGATCACACCACTTGCCTCTCAACTTCACGGTACAGTTTGGGTATCGCCTTTTTAGAGAAATAATTGCGGCCTGGTATTTTCCACTGCAGTGTCCCAATGGCCACAAATCTACGGAAGGCCTCAGAGTCCACCAGCTGGTATGGTAACAGCTGGCGAGCTAACAGTTCCGCCAAGCCAGCTTTCTGACGCCGGGCAAGGGGGTAACTGGCAAAAATTGGCTTCTTCCGCTCAAAGATTTCCTTCACAGACACCTGGCTGCTGTGGGCAGAGGAGCGGGAACCACTCAAGATCAGAGGCGGAGTGGAGGAGGGTGGCTGTGAAGGTGCAAGGGAGAAAACGGCTGAAGATGCTGCACCTGAAGGAGGAAGAGAAGGAGGGTGGCTTTTCTTTTGTGTGGTGCTTTTGCTGAGGTGCTCTTCCCATTGCAGTTTGTGCCTTTTCTCCATGTGCCTTCGTAAGGCACGTGTCCCTACGTGGGTGTTGGCCTTTCGACGATTCAATTTTTGGTGGCAGAGAGTACAGATGGCATTGCTCTGATCTGCGGCAGACACATAAAAATTTTTCCAAACCGCTGAGCCCTGGGGTGATGGCACTATGGTGGCATCAGCAGCTGACGTTGAAGGGCATGTTGGCTGGCTGTCCATAGGTGGCGATACATGGCGCCGGACACTTCCACCAGCTGTTTCTGAGGACGAGCTCCCCCTGCTTCTTTCAGCAACTCGTCTCCTCCTACTCCTCTCTGACTCCCCCTCTGAACTGTCCCCGTTCATCTCCTCTATTGGGAACATACGTGGCATCTGTATAATCGTCATCATCATAATCATCCTGCCCAGCTTCACTTGCCTCAGACACCTCCAAAACTGCACCAACAGCAGGTACTTCATCATCCTTCTCCTCACACATTACGTCCATAGTGTCGCCTAACTCAGACATATGAGGTGGTGTAACTTGCTTAGGGCCTTCATCTTGTTGTAACAATAATGGCTGTGAATCAGTGATTTCCCCACCAAATAACTCCTGTGAACTGTCAAATGCAGCGGATGTGGTGCTTGTAGCGCTGGTGGCTGCGGAAGATGAGGTGTTCTGTGTTAAATAGTCAACCACGTCCTGACAATCTTGGGAGTTGATGGGACATGCCTTCTTCTGAGCACTTTACTTTGGTCCAGGGCCGCACGAAATCACATCAGCACGACCTCGCACAGACCTGCCGGTGGCCTTCCTCTGGGTCTGCCTCTACCTCTACCTGTTTTTTCCGTTTTGCCCATATTGGGGGGGATGAAGTGAAAGGTATGCACTGACTTGACTTATACAATGTGCAGTCACACAGGTGCAGTTAACAGGTATGCACGGAGTGGTATATCACACTGAGTGCACTCGCATAGGTAGGTGGGTGCACTGAACACAACAGGTAGGTATATGCAGTGATGAGTATTACAAATGTGCACCTATCAAACACACGTACCATGAACAGGTACAGTGACTGGTGGTATTAAATATCACACTGCGTGCGCTCACGTAGGTAGGTGGGTGCACTGAAGTGAACAACAGGTAGGTATATGCAGTGATGGGTATTACAATGTGCACCTGTCACACACAGACAGGTACCGGACAGGCACAGTGGCACTGCATGCGCTCACGTAGGTAGGTGGGTGCACTGTGAACAACAGGTAGGTGTCACAAGCCCCCTAGTGGCTGGACCGCACAATGCCTTCCAATCGGTTTCAGCACACAGACCATGCAATCTGTGGTCGCAATCGGTGCGCAGAAACCGCTGGGATTTTGGCAGCAGACCGACTAGAAGGGAGCCTGTGAGTTACGGCAATTACAAATTACACACTATTTCAGGTTAGAACTGCCACCACCTCTGTTACCATGGGACAGAGGAACCCACTGACTGGCTGACTCTAGACCTGCAAATAGAAAATGGTTAAACACACTCTATTCTGTCTAGCTAGCAACAATAGTAGTGACTCTTCAGAAGCCAGGGTTCAGTTTTTCAGCTGCAGAGCACGCTGTGCTGTCGCCATGGTTACCTGAGGGCAGTATGTACAGCAGTACACAGTGTAGCTGCTGGCAGATAGGAGTGTTAGCTGCTGAGCACACTGTGCTGTCGCCATGGTTACCTGAGGGCAGTATGTACAGCAGTATACAGTGTAGCTGCTGGCAGATAGGAGTGTCAGCTCCTGAGCACGCTCCGATGTCGCCATGGTTACCTGAGGGCAGTATGTACAGCAGTATACAGTGTAGCTGCTGGCAGATAGGTGTGTCAGCTCCTGAGCATGCTCCGATGTCGCCATGGTTACCTGAGGGCAGTATGTACAGCAGTATACAGTGTAGCTGCTGGCAGATAGCAGTGTCAGCTCCTGAGCATGCTGTGCTGTCGCCATGGTTACCTGAGGGCAGTATGTACAGCAGTATACAGTGTAGCTGCTGGCAGAGAGCAGTGTCAGCTCCTGAGCACGCTGTGCTGTCGCCATAGTTACCTGAGGGCAGTATGTACAGCAGTATACAGTGTAGCTGCTGGCAGATAGCAGTGTCAGCTCCTGAGCATGCTGTGCTGTCGCCATGGTTACCTGAGGGCAGTATGTACAGCAGTATACAGTGTAGCTGCTGGCAGATAGGAGTATCAGCTCCTGAGCATGCTGTGCTGTCGCCATAGTTACCTGAGGGCAGTATGTACAGCAGTATACAGTGTAGCTGCTGGCAGATAGCAGTGTCAGCTCCTGAGCACGCTCCGATGTCGCCATGGTTACCTGAGGGCAGTATGTACAGCAGTATACAGTGTAGCTGCTGGCAGATAGCAGTGTCAGCTCCTGAGCACGCTCCGATGTCGCCATGGTTACCTGAGGGCAGTATGTACAGCAGTATACACTGTAGCTGCTGGCAGATAGGAGTGTCAGCTCCTGAGCACGCTCCGATGTCGCCATGGTTACCTGAGGGCAGTATGTACAGCAGTATACAGTGTAGCTGCTGGCAGATAGGAGTGTCAGCTCCTGAGCACGCTGTGCTGTCGCCATGGTTACCTGAGGGTAGTATGTACAGCAGTATACAGTGTAGCTGCTGGCAGATAGGAGTGTCAGCTCCTGAGCACACTGTGCTGTCACCATGGTTACCTGAGGGCAGTATGTACAGCAGTATACAGTGTAGCTGCTGGCAGATAGGAGTGTCAGCTCCTGAGCACACTGTGCTGTCACCATGGTTACCTGAGGGTAGTATGTACAGCAGTATACAGTGTAGCTGCTGGCAGATAGGAGTGTCAGCTCCTGAGCACACTGTGCTGTCACCATGGTTACCTGAGGGTAGTATGTACAGCAGTATACAGTGTAGCTGCTGGCAGATAGGAGTGTCAGCTCCTGAGCACACTGTGCTGTCACCATGGTTACCTGAGGGTAGTATGTACAGCAGTATACAGTGTAGCTGCTGGCAGATAGCAGTGTCAGCTCCTGAGCATGCTGTGCTGTCGCCATGGTTACCTGAGGGCAGTATGTACAGCAGTATACAGTGTAGCTGCTGGCAGATAGGAGTGTCAGCTCCTGAGCATGTTGTGCTGTAGCCATGGTTACCTGAGGGCAGTATGTACAGCAGTATACAGTGTAGCTGCTGGCAGATAGCAGTGTCAGCTCCTGAGCATGCTGTGCTGTCGCCATAGTTACCTGAGGGCAGTATGTACAGCAGTATACAGTGTAGCTGCTGGCAGATAGGAGTGTCAGCTCCTGAGCATGTTGTGCTGTAGCCATGGTTACCTGAGGGCAGTATGTACAGCAGTATACAGTGTAGCTGCTGGCAGAGAGCAGTGTCAGCTCCTGAGCACGCTGTGCTGTCGCCATGGTTACCTGAGGGCAGTATGTACAGCAGTATACAGTGTAGCTGCTGGCAGATAGCAGTGTCAGCTCCTGAGCATGCTGTGCTGTCGCCATGGTTACCTGAGGGCAGTATGTACAGCAGTATACAGTGTAGCTGCTGGCAGATAGCAGTGTCAGCTCCTGAGCATGCTCCGATGTCGCCATGGTTACCTGAGGGCAGTATGTACAGCAGTATACAGTGTAGCTGCTGGCAGATAGCAGTGTCAGCTCCTGAGCATGTTGTGCTGTAGCCATGGTTACCTGAGGGCAGTATGTACAGCAGTATACAGTGTAGCTGCTGGCAGATAGGAGTGTCAGCTCCTGAGCACACTGTGCTGTCACCATGGTTACCTGAGGGCAGTATGTACAGCAGTATACAGTGTAGCTGCTGGCAGATAGGAGTGTCAGCTCCTGAGCACACTGTGCTGTCGCCATGGTTACCTGAGGGCAGTATGTACAGCAGTATACAGTGTAGCTGCTGGCAGATAGGAGTGTCAGCTCCTGAGCATGCTGTGCTGTCGCCATGGTTACCTGAGGGTAGTATGTACAGCAGTATACAGTATAGCTGCTGGCAGATAGGAGTGTCAGCTCCTGAGCACACTGTGCTGTCACCATGGTTACCTGAGGGCAGTATGTACAGCAGTATACAGTGTAGCTGCTGGCAGATAGGAGTGTCAGCTCCTGAGCACACTGTGCTGTCGCCATGGTTACCTGAGGGCAGTATGTACAGCAGTATACAGTGTAGCTGCTGGCAGATAGGAGTGTCAGCTCCTGAGCATGCTGTGCTGTCGCCATGGTTACCTGAGGGTAGTATGTACAGCAGTATACAGTATAGCTGCTGGCAGATAGGAGTGTCAGCTCCTGAGCACACTGTGCTGTCACCATGGTTACCTGAGGGCAGTATGTACAGCAGTATACAGTGTAGCTGCTGGCAGATAGGAGTGTCAGCTCCTGAGCACACTGTGCTGTCGCCATGGTTACCTGAGGGCAGTATGTACAGCAGTATACAGTGTAGCTGCTGGCAGATAGGAGTGTCAGCTCCTGAGCACGCTGTGCTGTAGCCATGGCTACCTGAGGGCAGTATGTACAGCAGTATACAGTGTAGCTGCTGGCAGATAGGAGTGTTAGCTGCTGAGCACACTGTGCTGTCACCATGGTTACCTGAGGGCAGTATGTACAGCAGTATACAGTGTAGCTGCTGGCAGATAGCAGTGTCAGCTCCTGAGCATGCTGTGCTGTCGCCATAGTTACCTGAGGGCAGTATGTACAGCAGTATACGGTGTAGTGCCAGCTCTGTCGCCATGGTTACCTGAGGGGCGTGTCGCCATGCTGTGTGAGGAGACTCCGTACGTCACAGCGGCCGCGCTCTGCGGGGGGGGGGCGGGGCCTCGTATGTAAATCTCCATCCGCTGATCGGTGACGTAGTGTCACACCACAGCGCGCCGGCCGCTCTGATTGGCTGCTCTCCGCTGGCCTCATGCACAACAAAACAAGCAGCACGCGCTGTGACAGGAGCGGGGGCGGGGCTCGCCGGGTGGGCGTGGCGGACAGGGATCCAGCCAAGCCTCGCTCCCGCTCTGCCGTCTGTCTGCCTGTGACTGGAGCGAGGCCTGGCGGGCAGTGACGTCACAGGGGGCGGGGCCGGCTGGTTATGGCGACAGCGTGTGGAGTGACAGGACGGTGAGGAGCGGCGAGTCCGCAGCTTCATGGAGGCGGCAGAGGTGACCATGGAGACCCTGGCGGAGCTGGGCGACGAGCTGACCCTGGGGGACATCGACGGTGAGGAGGAGGGGGCGGGGTGTGCGGGATATAGACCTGTGTGCACCACTTCCTGTGACGTCACTGCCCCTCATATACCCCTCATCTATGTGCTGTGTGCACCACTTCCTGTGACGTCACTGCCCCCTGTGTAACCCCCATATACCCCTCATATATGTGCTGTGTGCACCACTTCCTGTGACGTCACTGCCCCTCATATACCCCCATATACCCCTCATATATGTACTGTGTGCTCTACTTCCTGTGACGTCACTGCCCCTCATATACCCCCCATATACCCCTCATCTATGTACTGTCTACTTCCTGTGACGTCACTGCCCCCTGTGTAACCCCCATATACCCCCTATATATGCTGTGTGTACCACTTCCTGTGACGTCACTGCCCCTCATATACCCCCATATACCCCTCATATATGTACTGTGTGCTCTACTTCCTGTGACGTCACTGCCCCCTGTGTAACCCCCATATACCCCTATGTACAGTGGTTTGCAAAAGTATTCGGCCCCCTTGAAGTTTTCCACATTTTGTCACATTACTGCCACAAACATGAATCAATGTTATTGGAATTCCGCGTGAAAGACCAACACAAAGTGGTGTACATGTGAGAAGTGGAACGAAAATCATACATCATTCCAAACATTTCTTACAAATAAATAACTGCAAAGTGGGGTGTGTGTAATTATGTAGCCCCCTGAGTCAATGCTTTGTAGAACCACCTTTTGCTGCAATTACAGCTGCCAGTCTTTTAGGGTATGTCTCTACCAGCTTTGCACATCTAGAGACTGAAATCCTTGCCCATTCTTCTTTGCAAAACAGCTCCAGCTCAGTCAGATTAGATGGACAGCGTTTGTGAACAGCAGTTTTCAGATCTTGCCACAGATTCTCGATTGGATTTAGATCTGGACTTTGACTGGGCCATTCTAACACATAGATATGTTTTGTTTTAAACCATTCCGTTGTTGCCCTGGCTTTATGTTTAGGGTCATTGTCCTGCTGGAAGGTGAACCTCCGCCCCAGTCTCAAGTATTTTGCAGTCTCCAAGAGGTTTTCTTCCAAGTTTGCCCTGTATTTGGCTCCATCCATCTTCCCATCAACTCTGACCAGCTTCCCTGTCCCTGCTGAAGAGAAGCACCCCCAGAGCATGATGCTGCCACCACCATACTTTACAGTGGGGATGGTGTGTTCAGAGTGATGTGCAGTGTTAGTTTTCCACCACACATAGCGTTTTGCATTTTGGCCAAAAAGTTCCATTTTGGTCTCATCTGACCAGATCACCTTCTTCCACATGGTTGCTGTGTCCCCCACATGGCTTGTGGCAAACTGCAAACAGGACTTCTTATGCTTTTCGGTTAACAATGCCTTTCTTCTTGCCACTCTTCCATAAAGGCCAACTTTGTACAGTGCATGACTAATAGTTGTCCTATGGACAGATTCCCCCACCTGAGCTGTAGATCTCTGCAGCTCATCCAGAGTCACCATGGGCCTCTTGACTGCATTTCTGATCAGCGCTCTCCTTGTTCGGCCTGTAAGTTTAGGTGGACAGCCTTGTCTTGGTAGGTTTACAGTTGTGCCATACTCCTTCCATTTCTGAATGATCACTTGAACAGTGCTCCGTGGGATGTTCAAGGCTTTGGAAATCTTTTTGTAGCCTAAGCCTGCTTTAAATTTCTCAATAACTTTATCCCTGACCTGTCTGGTGTGTTCTTTGGACTTCACGGTGTTGTTGCTCCCAATATTCTCATAGACCACCTCTGAGGCCATCACAGAGCAGCTGTATTTCTACTGACATTAGATTACACACAGGTGCACTCTGTTTAGTCATTAGCACTCATCAGGCAATGTCTATAGGCAACTGACTGAATAATTACGCACACACCACTTTGCAGTTATTTATTTGTAAAAAATGTTTGGCATCATGTATGATTTCCGTTCCACTTCTCACGTGTACACCTCTTTGTTTTGGTCTTTCATGTGGAATTCCAATAAAATTGGTTCATGTTTGTGGCAGTAATGTGACAAAATGTGGAAAACTTCAAGGGGGCCGAATACTTTTGAAAGCCACTGTATGTGCTGTGTGCACCACTTCCTGTGACGTCACTGCCCCCTGTGTAATCCCCATATACCCCTCATATATGTGCTGTGTGCACAACTTCCTGTGACGCCACTGCCCCCTGTGTAACCCCCATATACCCCTCATATATGTGCTGTGTGCACCACTTCCTGTGACGTCACTGCCCCATATACCCCTCCTGTACCCCGTATTCCACTATGTATGATGTGTGCACCACTTCCTGTGGCGTCACTGTCCCGTGTAATGAGAGAGAGATATGATGTATCTCTCACATTCTGTGACATCACCACCCACTGTGCCCCCCATTTACCTCTATATATGATGTGTGGCCCTCACTTCCTGTGACAGCAGAGCAGGGACGAGGTCCTCCAGTACCCAAGGCTGAGACACCAAAGTGCCCCCCTCCATCCCTCCCACCTCAGCTGTCACACACTGATTGCTATTAGACTAAGAGGCACCCCAGGACTCCCAACACCTTAATCTCTAGTTATCTGGCTTGTAGTCACTTCCATGCATCTCCTTTTCTTATTTCTTTCTGCTTCAAACACAATAGGGAAATGATGTGAGATGTGTGCCCCCCTCCTACACTTCACCCTGAGTCTAAAGCCTTTCTCGTCTCTGCCTGGCCCTGCGCCCCCTTCTTACACTGAGCCCTGAGGCTGGAGCCTCTCTCGCCTCTGCCCTGCCTGTGATGTCACCACCTCATGTACCCCTATATATGATATGTACCCCTCTTCATGTGACGTCACCGTCCCTTGTACCTACTATTGATTTATAAAGTGCTGACATATTCCGTGGCGCTGTACAAAGTAAGAAACACACATGGGGTACATAATAATACAGACAATGGTATGCACCAATATATAAAATACAGAATTGGTAATTACAGTGACTAAAGTAATATGAATGACATTTTTAACAAAGTCCAAGACACAAAAGGGGGAGAGAGCCGTGCCCTTGCTGCAAGCTTACAATGTAAATGAATGGGGTGACGGGAACAAGAGCTGGGGTAGTAATATTCCTGTCTACAGGCAGTGGAGTTAGTTTATCTAGTAGGAGGTACAATTTTCCGTCAGATCTATTAGATAATTTCAACCGCTCCAATTGCATTGCGTTACATTTCGCAATAGATTTTGGGTAGTTATCAAAGCAAAATCTATTGCAGAATCGATCTGAAACAATTTGGACGTCTACACACGATACAATTTCTTATTAGATTTATCTAATAATCCGTCTATCTGATGGAAAATTGTATTGTGTAGATGAGGCTTTAGGTAGAGGTTATGCTTGTCGGAAACATTGAGGTTTGAGGACATGTGAAAGGTTGGAGAGTGACAAATGGAAGGGGATCCTAGAGGAGGGATAAAGCACATGTGAAATCTTGTATACGTGATTGTGAATAGGTGATTCTAGAGGAGGATAATAAAAGATCATGTGCAGATCTGAGATTGCGGTTGGGTCTGGAAATTAGTGAGGTGATGTACAGGGGAGAGATTGCGGAGAATTGGCAGCCAGTGAAGAGCTTGACAGAGAGGAGCAGCAGAGGAAGAGCGAGAAGAAAGATGAATGAGACGAGCAGCAGAGTTCAGCATAGATTGCAGGGGGGCCAGTCAGTTAGTTAATAGTCTACAAAGCAGTATGTTACAATAGTCCAGACGCGATATAAGAGCATGTAGTAACATTTTAGTTGTGTCTTGAGTGAGAAAAGGTTGGATGCGAGATATATTTTTGAGCTGGAGATGGCAGGAGCTGGTCAGGGAGTGAATGTGAGGATGAATGAGAGAGAGAGAGGAGTCGAATATTACCCCTATGCATTGTGCTTTGGGAACTGAAGTTATGGGAGTGTTATTAACATCTATTGTTACTTCAGGCAGAGAGGTGACCAGAGATGGTGGAAAAATGATTACTTCCGTTTTACTCATATTAAGTTTTAAGAAGCGAGAGGACATGAAGGAGGATATAGCAGACAAGCAGTCAGGAACACGTGTGAGGAGGGAATTAAGGTCTAGGGCTGAGAGGTACAGTTGTGTATTATCTGCATATAAGTTGTATTGAAACCCAAATTAGATGATTAAGTTGCCAGGACTCTGCATGTAGATGAGAAAAAGGAGGGGTCCAAAGACAGAGCCTTGAGGTACCCCCACAGATAAAGGATGGGGAGACGAGATCTGATCTGTGAAAGAGACTGTGAAAGTCCTTTCAGAGAAATGGGAAACTATCCAGGAGAAAGAGAGGTCCTTTATTCCTATTGATAAAAGGATCTATCTGCAGGAGAAAGTGTGGTCAACAGTATCATATGATGACGGATTAGTATGGAATAATTGCCTATGGATTTAACCAAGAAGATCATTGGCCACTTTAGTAAGGGCTGTTTCTGTGGAGTGGTTACAGCAGAACTGACCAAGCAGGGAGTTAGCAGATAAATACTGGCTTAGTTCAACATGTATGTCAGGTTCAGGTGATTTGGATGTAAATGTGAGAAGTGACACAGGGTGGTAGTTGGTGAGTACGGTGGGATTTAGGGCTGGTGCACACCAAGAGCGGTTCTGAGCATTTCTAAAAACACTTGCGCTTTGAAAAGCGCTTGGCTAATGTATTTGAATGACATGGAGCACACCAGAGCGATTTGTTTTTTACCCAAAAACAAACTTGGGTTCTGCAGCATTTTTGCTGATTTCTGAGGCGATTCAGCCTCAATGTTAAGTATTGGAAAGTGGAAAACCGCTCAGAGAAACGCTAGATCAGAGTGATTTTTCAAGCGTATTTGTTACAGAGCTGGTCAGTTAAAGCTCTACTGTAACAAAATATAAACACCACTACACCAAAACACTCCAGAAATCGCTAGGTATGCTTAGAAAATCGCTAGGCACATGCCTAGAATCCTCTTAAAAATCACGTCAAGAAGCGCTGTTTGCTTTTACGCTAGTGCTTTTTGGTGTGCACTGGCCCTCAGATGATTTTTTAAGTAGTGGTGACACAACAGGTTTTTTTGATTGAGGACGGAACAATGCTAGTGGAGAGGGATAGGTTGAATAGTGATATTAATACAGGTATGAAGGATATCTGATAACTCCCTGCTTGATCAGTTCCAGTCTAACTTTCTCTCTAACCAAATCCGGCTGATACTCCACAGAAACGGCCCTTACTAAAGTGGCCCATAATGTTTTTATTACTCCATTATTCCATACTCCTCCTCCATGATCCGTCATCAGCATGTGACACTGTTGACCACACATTACTCCTACAGATCCTTTCATCTATAGGCATAAAGGGCCTCGCTCTCTCCTGGATATCTTCCTATCTCTCTGGAAGGTCCTTCACAGTCTCTGATCTCCCCATCCTTTATCTGTGGGGGTACCTCAAGGCTCTGTCCTTGGCCCCCTCTTTTCCATCTACATGCACGGTCTTGGAGGACCTAAACTGAGAAGGATATGGCCTTTTCCTTTTAAAATAATACCAGTTGCCTGACTCTCCTGCTGATCCCGTGTCTCTAATACTTTCAGCCACAGCCCCTGAACAAGCATGCAGCAGATCAGGTGCTCTGACTGAAGTCAAACTGAAATAGCTGCATGCTTATTTCAGGGTTGTGATTTAGACACTACTGCAGCCAAAGAGATCAGCAGGACAGCCAGGCAACTGATATTGTTTAAAAGGAAACATCCATAGCCCTCTCAGTTTAAGTTCCCTTTAACCTCCTTGCCAGTCTAAAAAATCCGGCAAGGAGGCAGCGCCGCACTTTTTTTTTTATTTATTTTATTTTTTTTTAAATCGTAGCGAGCCCAGGGCTTTTTTTTTTCTTTTTTTTTATTCCTTTAAAAATATTCCTATCATCTTTATTTAAAGTGAAGATAAACAGTTCAGTACTGGTTGACGCTTCACTACAGTCATAACAGTGGGGTACTGAAGTGAAGAGTAAACAGAATATGCAAAGTAGTATATAGAAAATACAATCCTAATATTATACAAAATAACCAGATAGAGATAATTCTCTGAAAATTGTGCATCCAAACTACAACAAATGTCTGAGATAATGAAAAGAGTGTCAAATCTGGATACATCGGAGTAAATGAGAACCATATGTAGAAATGAGCCAAGGTTCCCATATTTAGAAAAGGTAATGTCCCGGATACAACTTGTAAGGGCTCATTCACCCTACAGAGTGCATACACGAAGGCGATTTCATGCATGCGTTGCCACCGCACAGGATACACGTTATGTAGCGCAGACATCGGCAACCCTACCCGTCGGGAAATGTGTGCCTCTCGCCTCTGCCCCACCCTGCGCCCCCTCCTACACTGCGCCCTGAGGCTGGAGCCT
This sequence comes from Hyperolius riggenbachi, assembly GCF_040937935.1. Classification (NCBI taxonomy): domain Eukaryota; kingdom Metazoa; phylum Chordata; class Amphibia; order Anura; family Hyperoliidae; genus Hyperolius; species Hyperolius riggenbachi. The sequence continues at coordinate 1,410,784 of NC_090654.1, read as the reverse complement.
CTCTCCCCCCTCGGCCCCGCCCTGCGCCTCTCCTACACTGTGCCCTGAGGCTGGAGCCTCTCTAGCCTCTGCCCTGCGCCTCCTCCTACACTGCGCCCTGAGGCTGGAGCCTCTCTAGCCTCTGCCCTGCCCTGTGCCCCCTCCTACACTGCGCCCTGAGGCTGGAGCCTCTCTCGCCTCGGCCCCGCCCTGCGCCCCCTCCTACACTGCGCCCTAAGGCTGGAGCCTCTCTAGCCTCTGCCTCGGCCCCACCCTGCTCCCTGAGGCTGGAGCCTCTCTCAGCCCCGCCATGCGCCCCCTCCTACACTGCGCTATGAGGCTGGAGCCCCTCTCGCCTCAGCCTCGCCCTGTGCCCCCTCCTACACTGCGCCTTGAGACTGGAGCCGGATACAACGTGTAAGGGCTGATTCACCCTACAGAGTGCATACATGAACGCTGTTTCATGCATGCGTTGCCATCGCACAGGATACACGTTGTGGTGTGCTAGAGCGCAGACATCGGGAAACGTGTGCGATAAAATGTTCCCAGAAGTGTTACATCCTAACACATGGGAACGCACACCTGTAAATGGTGACCTGGAGGTCTATGGACTTTCATGTTGCCATGTGGAACGTACACTGTGTGTTGCATCAACACTGACAGCGCAGCACATTGTGTGAATGGTGACCTGGAAGGCTATGGACTTTCATGTTGCCATGTGGAACGTACACTGTGTGTTGCAGTAACACTGACAGCGCAGCACATTGTGTGAATGGTGACCTGGAGGTCTATGGACTGTCATGTTGCCATGTGGAACGTACACTGTGTGTTGCAGTAACACTGACAGCGCAGCACATTGTGTGAATGGTGACCTGGAAGGCTATGGACTGTCATGTTGCCATGTAGATCGTACACTGTGTGTTGCAGTAACACTGACAGCGCAGCGCATTGTGTGAATGGTGACCTGGAGGTCTATGGACTGTCATGTTGCCATGCAGATCGTACACTGTGTGTTGCAGTAACACTGACAGCGCAGCGCATTGTGTGAATGGTGACCTGGAAGGCTATGGACTGTCATGTTGCCATGTGGAACGTACACTGTGTGTTGCATCAACACTGACAGCGCAGCACATTGTGTGAATGGTGACCTGGAAGGCTATGGACTGTCATGTTGCCATGTAGATCGTACACTGTGTGTTGCAGTAACACTGACAGCGCAGCGCATTGTGTGAATGGTGACCTGGAGGTCTATGGACTGTCATGTTGCCATGTAGATCGTACACTGTGTGTTGCAGTAACACTGACAGCGCAGCGCATTGTGTGAATGGTGACCTGGAAGGCTATGGACTGTCATGTTGCCATGTGGAACGTACACTGTGTGTGTTGCAGTAACACTGACAGCGCAGCGCATTGTGTGAATGGTGACCTGGAGGTCTATGGACTGTCATGTTGCCATGTGGAACGTACACTGTGTGTTGCATAAACACTGACAGCGCAGCACATTGTGTGAATGGTGACCTGGAAGGCTATGGACTGTCATGTTGCCATGTGGAACGTACACTGTGTGTGTTGCAGTAACACTGACAGCGCAGCGCATTGTGTGAATGGTGACCTGGAGGTCTATGGACTGTCATGTTGCCATGTGGAACGTACACTGTGTGTGTTGCAGTAACACTGACAGCGCAGCACATTGTGTGAATGGTGACCTGGAGGTCTATGGACTGTCATGTTGCCATGTGGAACGTACACTGTGTGTTGCATAAACACTGACAGCGCAGCACATTGTGTGAATGGTGACCTGGAAGGCTATGGACTGTCATGTTGCCATGTGGAACGTACACTGTGTGTTGCAGTAACACTGACAGCGCAGCACATTGTGTGAATAGTGACCTGGAAGGCTATGGACTGTCATGTTGCCATGTAGATCGTACACTGTGTGTTGCAGTAACACTGACAGCGCAGCACATTGTGTGAATGGTGACCTGGAGGTCTATGGACTGTCATGTTGCCATGTGGAACGTACACTGTGTGTTGCAGTAACACTGACAGCGCAGCGCATTGTGTGAATGGTGACCTGGAAGGCTATGGACTGTCATGTTGCCATGTGGAACGTACACTGTGTGTTGCATCAACACTGACAGCGCAGCACATTGTGTGAATAGTGACCTGGAAGGCTATGGACTGTCATGTTGCCATGTGGAACGTACACTGTGTGTTGCAGTAACACTGACAGCGCAGCACATTGTGTGAATGGTGACCTGGAAGGCTATGGACTGTCATGTTGCCATGTGGAACGTACACTGTGTGTTGCATAAACACTGACAGCGCAGCACATTGTGTGAATGGTGACCTGGAGGTCTATGGACTGTCATGTTGCCATGTGGAACGTACACTGTGTGTTGCAGTAACACTGACAGCGCAGCACATTGTGTGAATGGTGACCTGGAAGGCTATGGACTGTCATGTTGCCATGTGGAACGTACACTGTGTGTTGCATAAACACTGACAGCGCAGCACATTGTGTGAATGGTGACCTGGAGGTCTATGGACTGTCATGTTGCCATGTGGAACGTACACTGTGTGTTGCATCAACACTGACAGCGCAGCACATTGTGTGAATGGTGACCTGGAGGTCTATGGACTGTCATGTTGCCATGTGGAACGTACACTGTGTGTTGCAGTAACACTGACAGCGCAGCACATTGTGTGAATAGTGACCTGGAAGGCTATGGACTGTCATGTTGCCATGTGGAACGTACACTGTGTGTTGCATAAACACTGACAGCGCAGCACATTGTGTGAATGGTGACCTGGAGGTCTATGGACTGTCATGTTGCCATGTGGAACGTACACTGTGTGTTGCAGTAACACTGACAGCGCAGCACATTGTGTGAATAGTGACCTGGAAGGCTATGGACTGTCATGTTGCCATGTGGAACGTACACTGTGTGTTGCAGTAACACTGACAGCGCAGCACATTGTGTGAATGGTGACCTGGAAGGCTATGGACTGTCATGTTGCCATGTGGAACGTACACTGTGTGTTGCAGTAACACTGACAGCGCAGCACATTGTGTGAATAGTGACCTGGAAGGCTATGGACTGTCATGTTGCCATGTGGAACGTACACTGTGTGTTGCAGTAACACTGACAGCGCAGCACATTGTGTGAATAGTGACCTGGAAGGCTATGGACTGTCATGTTGCCATGTGGAACGTACACTGTGTGTTGCATCAACACTGACAGCGCAGCACATTGTGTGAATGAGCCCTAACATATTCATCTTGACAAATGTAGTTAGTTTTGGCCACTATTTGGTTCCAATCTAGTGCTTTAGAAAGCCATTTTGCTCCGATGGATATTCTTACTGCTGAGGCAAACTTAGCGAGTCATTTTCCATTTGGGATAATGTATCAGTGTTCGCATTGAGAAGTGCGTGAACTGGACAAGGACTGATAGATTAATTAAATTAAATGCTAACCACTCTATATAATCTAAACCATATTGCCTTAACAATCAGGCAAGAGCACAAAGTATGCCAGAAATGAGCTACATCTTGCCATCCAGGAAGTATAGAGGGAGAATACTCCGATATTCTAGGAGGGGTGAGGTAGGTGCGATGGAAGTCTCAGTGATATTAGTGTTGGAGGAACATTTTAGGGTGTTATTCCACATTGCACTTCAATCATCTTGGTTTTGGATTTTACCTAGGTCTACCTTCCAAGCCCTCTGCCAGGAAGTCTTAAAGGGACCTGGAGCAGGTGCTAAAATCAAAATTTTCTCTTACCTGGGGCTTCCTCCAGCCCACCGTAGGCCGCGAGGTCCCCCGGCATACTCCTGTCCCGGCTGGCAGCACCGTTATTGTACGATTTCTGCCTGAAGTCGGCAGGGCTGCCTCCCGCTTGGCTGATATCCGTCATCACGCTGGCCGGCTACGTATCATCATGCCGGCTGGCGTGAGAGTCCTGCACATGTGCGGTTCAGTATTAGAGAACCGCGCACTCTCACCCCGGCCAGTGTGATGACGGATATCAGCCAAGCGGGAAGCAGCCCTGATGACTTCAGGCGGAAGTCGTAGAATAACAGAGCCGCCAGCCCAAACTGGGAGAGGAGCCAGGAGTATGCCGCGGGGACCTCGCGGCTTACAGTGGGCTGGAGGAAGCCCCAGGAAAGTGGAAATTTTGATTTTAGCACCTGCTCAGGGTCCCTTTAAGCCAGTCACTAGCAGTGACCAGAATGTTATAAATGAATGACATTGCTTTGTGTATAGGGGTTTGTCAGGGAATCGGGCCCCAGACCTTAAAGTGGATCCAATAAAAATACAAGATTTCAGAAATAAAATCTATTTTCTAACTTATAATAATAGCAGAAAATTTGGGGAGTGTAGGATGTGTAGAAGTCGAGATATTTAGTATTTTACCACCAGCAGCATAATTAACTTCACACTCAGCATGCGTGCTACTCAATGTGGGAGGGAGCTTCCGGGCAGAGCAATCAGACATTACATCGGGACGGAATCCAGCAGACTGGTGGAGGAGATTAAAAAAAAAAAAAAAAACACAGGCTGCTACTGATGATGTCACAGGGGAGGTGATCTCAGCTTGAGTGAGATTTCACGTAGACGACGCCCCTGGGAGGGAGGGTAGCTGATGACAAACACACCCATGATCTAAAACCTCCTACTAAGCTGAGAAGTAATGGCTGCCCCCTGTATAATCCCTAGTTATGAAAAGAGAAGGGTGAAAAGCATGCACTGAAATTCTCATAGGCTTGAAGGAGTGTTTATTTATCTTTGTATGTGTCAGAGTGGTGCAACTAAATATTTTGAATAAGCGAGGTCCGCTTTTACTCCCTCCTCTCACGTGTTCCTGGCTGCTTGCCTGCTATATCCTCCTTCATGACAATATGAGTAAAATGAATCATCTTTCCACCATGTCTGGCCACCTCTCTGTCTGATATAATAATAAATGTTAATAACACTCTCATAACTTAAATTCCCAAAGCACGGTGCTTAATGTGGCAATCCAGCCCCGCAATCCTGTCTAAAAGACGTTCAAAGACCGGTTGCTGGATCGTCAGAAGGTAGTAATTTGACAGCGTGCCAATCCCGTCTAATCTGCTCCTGTTACCAATTGGGGAATAGTCACCTCCAATGGTTGGAAGTACGGTGAACAGACTGACGCTAAAGATTGGTCGCAACACTGCCTACAGTATGTAATGTGACAATCACTCTCCAATCCTGTATTACTAGGCCACTGTTGCCATGCAGGTCTCATGCACTATAGATTTCTGGAGGCAGATTCACGGTGTGCGTAGTAAACGGCTAAGATTGGTTAGAGATGCCCATACAATACAATCGGTAAACTAAAAATATCGTTTTCACACTGGAAATCGGGTAATTTCACTGCCACCACTCTCTCGTGTTAAGGGAGGAAAGAGACTCCTGCTAGCTATTCCTAGAAGGAAGGAAACTGTTATTTATAACCTAACTAGCAAAACAACACTTTATAAGAAAACAATAAAAACAATGCGGTAGTATGACTGACTCCTCAGAGGGCAGATTCGTTATAGCAACAATCAGAAGACCAGAACAAGCTCAAGACTGAACGATAAAATCATTAGTTTTATTCTAAAACTACATAACACACAGTATACTTTAACCCACAGGTAAATATACCTGTCTGGCAAAACAGATTGGTTTGATAGAAAGAGAGTAGAGATGAAAGAGAAACAGAATGTCTTAAAAATCAGTTCAAATACCGTTATTGATAGTCCATGCGGCAATCGCAAGTCTTTGGAGAAAGTCCAAGATGGCCAATTGCCATGCCTTTGTGGGAAATAATCAGAGTGATTTTGCCAGTGCCCACCTGGCTGTCGATTGATGTTAATTTGACATCAGATTTTAGATGATGGACCCCTCTGAGCCCTGTTAAGTTATAGCCCTTCACTCCAGCAAGGAGGAGTTAGGGCGGGGTTCACACACCTCTTGGAACCTGAGATGAGCCAGCCCCTTCTCATGGAGACAGAAAATATACCTAAATCATGATAGGCGTTCTATCTCCAAAGCCGTACTGGTTATGTTAAATCTAATAACATTTTTAAAGAGATTCTGTAACAAAATTTTCAGCCTTATTTATTCTATCCTATAAGTTCCTATACATGTTCTAATGTGGTCTGTGTTACTGCAGCCTTTCCTAGTTGCACAGTGGCTGTATTATCTCTTATATGATCTAATCTTCTTTCCTCTGATGGCTTTGTTGGGCTCAGGCACTCAGGCTGGAATGTGCTGCTCTGCTGTGATAGGATATAAGCTTTACACACCCTCTCCATGCCCCTGCATGCTTTGTGTGGGTCACAGTCTGAGCTCCTCTCAGCCTATCACATGCTGGTTAGCAGCCATGTCTTTTGTTTGTAAACACTGCCTAAAACTGGCAATTACAAGCCAGGATTGCAGCAGGCAGTGGCAGAAACAGCACAGAGGGGCCCAGGAGAACATGAATAGAATGGTATGCTTTATATTGTAAGAATTTTAGAGTACAGATTCTCTTTAAGTCGGTCAGAATTTACCGAGAACAATATCAAACTTAAGGTGTCGGACCCCTGGGGTATTAAAGGGTTACTTTAAACCCGTCTTACTCCAGTTCTGGGTGTCCGATTGGTCAGGAAACCTCTCAGAACCAGCACCATGCGGAATCCCACAACCTGTGCAGATTTCATGGGCATAGAGATCTGCTATGCCATGAATTGTGAAGAAAATATGAATATTGGGAATTTCTGGGTCACCGTAGGTTAGCTGCTTCCAGAGAGACTTGATAAGATCTGTGCCTTTTGCTGCTCTGGGTGAAGGTGTCAAAAAAATGCAGACCCCATTCTCCCAGAAGCTTGGGCTTTACGATTTCTGTCAGGCAGAAACTAGATTGATGACATCGTCCCCCAGCAGGGGTGTTGGGGCACTCCTCTAATCTTCTGCTAAAGAATTTCTAATTATCTTTGCAGGAAGAGGTTTCTTAATGACACCATTTGAAGGAGAGAAAGGGGAAAAAAAAAGTTGATTTAAAAAATGTCATTTTGGTATTTGCAATGAACTTTGCATTTGTGACTTAAATGGCGCACATGCGGGAACCGTGTGTGTGTGTCACACTTAGGGGTAATATTTAATTCTTCTCTCTCCTTTATTATTCTTCACATTCACTCCCTAACCAGCTCCTGTCATCTCCAACTCAAAAACATGTCTCACATCCGTCTTTCTCACTCAGGACACGACCAAAATGTTAATACATGCTCTTCTGTCTGGACTATTGTAACACTTTGTAGACTCCCAACTAACAGACTGACACCCCTCCAGTCTCTACTGAACTCGGCTGCTAGTCTCATTCATCTCTCCTCTTGTTCTTCCTCTGCTGCTCCTCTCTGGCCTGGTGCACACCAAAAACCGCTAGCAGATCCGCAAAGTGCTAGCAGATTTTGAAACGCTTTTTCTTCTTTTTCTGTAGCGTTTCAGCTAGCGTTTTGCGGTTTTGTCTAGCGGTCTTGGTGTAGTAGATTTCCTGTATTGTTACACTAAAGCTGTTACTGAACAGCTACTGTAACAAAAACCGCCTGGCAAACCGCTCTGAAGTGCCGTTTTTCAGAGCGGTTTGCGGTTTTCCTATACTTAACATTGAGGCAGAAACGCCTCTGCAATCCAAAATCTGCAGCAGCCCGGGAGTATGCGTTTCAGAAAAACGCCTCCCGCTCTGGTGTGCACCAGCCCATTGAAATACATTACCCTAGCGGATCCGCACCCGCAAGCAGATCGCAAACAGCAGCCGAAATGCTCTGGTGTGCACTAGGCCTCTGTCAGGATCTTCACTGGCTGCCAATTAACCAGAGGATCCAGTTCCAACTCCTAACCCTAACCTACAAAGCTCTCCACAACCTCTCTCCCTGGTACATCTCCTCACCAATTTCCAGATACCAACCCAATCGCAATCTCCGATCTGCACGTGATCTTCTGTTGTCCTCCTCTAGAATCAAATCCTCATATTCACATATACAATCTTCTCACGTGCCTCACCCCTCTCCTGGAAACCTTTGCCACACATCCGTCACTCCCCAACCTTTGATATCTTTAAACGTGCCCTCAAAACTCCCTTTTTTCCGACAAGCATACCATCTACCTTAGGCCAGTTCCCCTTGACCTCTGGCCAAGTTGTACTTCCTACTAGATAACCTAAACCACACTGCCTGTAGGTAGGAATATTGTATATTACCCCATTTCTTGTTCCCCGTCACCCCATTCTTTTAGATTGTAAGCGTGCAAGGGCAGGGTTCTCTCACCCTTTTGTGTTTTGAATTTTGTTAAACATTTATTCATATTAATTCTGTCATTGTTATTACCACTTCTGTACTTTGTACTGATTCTGTATTTTATATAATGGTGTATACCATTATCTGTATTATTTTGTATCCCATGTTTGTTTCTTACTTTGTACAGCGCCACGGAATATGTTGGCGCTTTATAAATCAAAAATGATACTAATTACTACCGGAAGACCTGGCGTTGCCCGGATATGTATTTGGTTGGTGTTGCGTCTGTCCAAGTTTGTGAGCTTTGTGGTCCTTGGCATTAATAATTAAATTCAAGCAAACATATCTGTTTGGCTATCTTTGTCTCCACCCCCTTTTCTGCATTTGAACCCCAGTTACCTAATGAAAGACTGTAGCAGGTTTGAGGCCTCTGTTATTTACATTGTAAAAATGGCAGCAATGTAAATATTCCCCTTGAAAATCAATAGGTGAATCTTGATTGGCTCTTGTAGGCTCCACCCACTTTCCTGAATATTAATCCTAGTCTCCCAGTGACCAACTGTGTCACATTTGAGAACCCTGCCATTAACCGTGTAAGAATGGCTGCAGTTTGTTCCCATTTGGTGGTTTGTTCCACCCACTTTTTCTAACCTTGATAAATATTTGTTGGTTGCTATGGGCAACAACACTGCACCTATGTTCGGCACCATATCACAGAAAGTGTGATAACTTGACACTCATCACAGCAGCAGCATTGGAGATTGAACTCAGACGTCTTGAAATGTTAAGGAGTTTATGTGACAAGATAGATATACTGGTATGTTCATCAGCAATCTTCGTTACATGTTCGTTACCCCAGCGAAGCAATCAATCTGTAGTAAGTCATCGTAAGCGTTCATGGCATCTTGAACTAGCTCAGGCTTTCTCTTACGATCATCTATACTACGTTGCACTAAGACAGCACTTAGGTCTATGTACCACATACAGATGACAGGAAATTTTAAGCTAGAAGAGTCTAGAAGTATGTCAGGAAGTAGAAAGAGTAATTTCCCCGAGACTGTCCGTTCCTTATAAACAGCCAGTCAAGGGTTAACCCTGGGGTCCACCCCTAGTGGGTGGAGTCCACTGTTGATCCCATACTCAGCTTGTGATAGGCTGCTAGCAGCATGGGATGGACTAATTAGCACAGTCTTTACTGCGCATGCACTGGAAAATTCCATCTTCCAATGACCTGTTCCCTTATTCTTAGGAGAACATTGTTTTCTGTTCCCTGGCTATTGTTTACCTTTAGGAAATATGAAAACAGTTTGTTTACCCCGCAGTCGTCTGGATGCCGGTACATATTGAGCTGATACCGCGCTCCGGCCTTGTGGGAGACACAGCACAGTGTTCTACTGAACATGGTGCTTCTTGCAGTGTCTCTATTTAAGAGAAATCCTCCTTAAAGAGAAACTCTGCATAGCAAGTCTTTTTACTAAAACCAGTTATCTAAAGTAACTGAGGGCTCAAAATTCAAGCATATCATACCTAAATTCCAACACTTGACACACAGTCACTCAATGACCAAGTTTGTGAGCTTTGCTGGGCCTTGGCATCGATAATGTGAGAATGGAAGCAGTTTATCACTCAAATGATTGGCTTTTTGTGGCCCAGCCCCCTTTTCTGAATTGGAACCCCAGTCACCCAATGACTGACTGTATCATGTTTGAGGCTTGTGCCATTAACAGTGTAAGAATGGCAGCAATGTAATTATTCCCCTTGAATATCAATAGGGGGATTTTGATTGGCTGTTGTAGGCTCAACCCTCTGAATATGAATCCCAGTCTCCCAGTGACCAACTGTGCAAAGTTTGAGAATCCTGCCATTAACAGTGTAAGAATGGCAGCAGTTAAAACATTCCCCTTCAAAACCAATAGGTGACTTTTGATTGGCTGCTCAGCGGCGCGGCCTCTGGCGGTGCGCTGGCTCGGCCTCTGGCGGTGCGCTGGCTCGGCCTCTGGCGGTGCGCTGGCTCGGCCTCTGGCGGTGCGCTGGCTCGGCCTCTGGCGGTGCGCTGGCTCGGCCTCTGGCGGTGCGCTGGCTCGGCCTCTGGCGGTGCGCTGGCTCGGCCTCTGGCGGTGCGCTGGCTCGGCCTCTGGCGGTGCGCTGGCTCGGCCTCTGGCGGTGCGCTGGCTCGGCCTCTGGCGGTGCGCTGGCTCGGCCTCTGGCGGTGCGCTGGCTCGGCCTCTGGCGGTGCGCTGGCTCGGCCTCTGGCGGTGCGCTGGCTCGGCCTCTGGCGGTGCGCTGGCTCGGCCTCTGGCGGTGCGCTGGCTCGGCCTCTGGCTGTGCGCTGGCTCGGCCTCTGGCTGTGCGCTCTCGTGCTCTCTGGCGGTGCGCTGGCTCGGCCTCTGGCGGTGCGCTGGCTCGGCCTCTGGCGGTGCGCTGGCTCGGCCTCTGGCGGTGCGCTGGCTCGGCCTCTGGCGGTGCGCTGGCTCGGCCTCTGGCGGTGCGCTGGCTCGGCCTCTGGCGGTGCGCTGGCTCGGCCTCTGGCGGTGCGCTGGCTCGGCCTCTGGCGGTGCGCTGGCTCGGCCTCTGGCTGTGCGCTGGCTCGGTCTCTGGCTGTGCGCTGGCTCGGCCTCTGGCGGTGCGCTGGCTCGGCCTCTGGCGGTGCGCTGGCTCGGTCTCTGGCTGTGCGCTCGCGCGGCCTGTGGCTGTGCGCTGGCGGTGCACTGGCGCAGCCTCTGGCTGTACACACATGCAGGGTCCTTGCTATAATGTCATTATTGTTTTGTTTTGCAGAGATGCTCCAGTTTGTCAGTAATCAGGTTGGAGACTTTCCTGATTTGTTTGAAGAACAGATGTGTACCGGCTACCAAGGAAGCGCAGGATTGGACAGTTCCTTGCTGAAGAGTTATAACCAGGCTCAGAATGGTCCAGCCCCGCAGACTCCAGTGGCTGCTGTGAAACCTCCGGTGCAGACAGTCCCCCAGAGGAGCACCCCACTTCTCCAGCCACGGCCCATAGTGCAATCTCCTCCTCAGCTGCATCAGCAGACCGTAATGCTGACACCATCATTCAGCACTGCTCCTCAGACTAGAATCATCCAGCAACCACTGATCTACCAGAATGCCGGGACCACCGGCTTCCAAGGTGAGGGCTAATAGTGTGGGGACTAATGACCAGGGTGCTGCTGCTAATGACACATGCCTTATATAACTGTCAGCCCTATAACCCCCTCGCTGTGTAACGTGAGGGATCCAGTGACTGATAAACAGCCTTATTCCACTTTTGTCGGATTACTGTAATGGGTGATGGTGTATAGATGTCTCTGCCTGTGTTGGCTCTGCACGGTTGTTGGATTGCTGTAATGGATGATGGTGTATAGATGTCTCTGCCTGTGGTGGCTTTGCACAGTTGTCGGATTGCTGTAATGGATGATGGTGTATAGATGTCTCTGCCTGTGTTGGCTTTGCACTGTTGTCGGATTGCTGTAATGGGTGATGGTGTATAGATGTCTCTGCCTGTGTTGGCTTTGAACTGTTGTTGGATTGCTGTAATGGGTGATGGTGTATAGATGTCTCTGCCTGTGTTGGCTTTGCACAGTTGTCGGATTGCTGTAATGGATGATGGTGTATAGATGTCTCTCTGCCTGTGCTGGCTTTGCACTGTTGTCAGATTGCTGTAATGGATGATGGTGTATAGATGTCTCTCTGCCTGTGTTGGCTTTGCACAGTTGTTGGATTGCTGTAATGGGTGATGGTGTATAGATGTCTCTGCCTGTGGTGGCTTTGCACTGTTGTTGGATTGCTGTAATGGATGATGGTGTATAGATGTCTCTGCCTGTGGTGGCTTTGTACTGTTGTCGGATTGTTGTAATGGGTGATGGTGTATAGATGTCTCTCTGCCTGTGGTGGCTTTGCACAGTTGTTGGATTGCTGTAATGGGTGATGGTGTATAGATGTCTCTGCCTGTGTTGGCTTTGCACTGTTGTTGGATTGCTGTAATGGATGATGGTGTATAGATGTCTCTGCCTGTGTTGGCTTTGCACAGTTGTTGGATTGCTGTAATGGATGATGGTGTATAGATGTCTCTGCCTGTGTTGGCTTTGCACTGATGTCGGATTGCTGTAATGGGTGATGGTGTATAGATGTCTCTGCCTGTGTTGGCTTTGCACTGTTGTCGGATTGCTGTAATGGGTGATGGTGTATAGATGTCTCTCTGCCTGTGTTGGCTTTGCACTGATGTCTGATTGCTGTAATGGATGATGGTGTATAGCTGTCTCTGCCTGTGTTGGCTTTGCACAGTTGTTGGATTGCTGTAATGGATGATGGTGTATAGATGTCTCTCTGCCTGTGTTGGCTTTGCACAGTTGTTGGATTGCTGTAATGGGTGATGGTGTATAGATGTCTCTGCCTGTGGTGGCTTTGCACTGTTGTTGGATTGCTGTAATGGATGATGGTGTATAGATGTCTCTGCCTGTGTTGGCTTTGCACAGTTGTTGGATTGCTGTAATGGATGATGGTGTATAGATGTCTCTGCCTGTGTTGGCTTTGCACTGTTGTCGGATTGCTGTAATGGATGATTGTGTATAGATGTCTCTCTGCCTGTGTTGGCTTTGCACAGTTGTCGGATTGCTGTAATGGATGATGGTGTATAGATGTCTCTCTGCCTGTGTTGGCTTTGCACAGTTGTTGGATTGCTGTAATGGATGATGGTGTATAGATGTCTCTGCCTGTGTTGGCTTTGCACTGTTGTCGGATTGCTGTAATGGATGATGGTGTATAGATGTCTCTGCCTGTGGTGGCTTTGCACAGTTGTTGGATTGCTGTAATGGATGATGGTGTATAGATGTCTCTGCCTGTGTTGGCTTTGCACAGTTGTCGGATTGCTGTAATGGATGATGGTGTATAGATGTCTCTCTGCCTGTGTTGGCTTTGCACTGCTGTCGGATTGCTGTAATGGATGATGGTGTATAGATGTCTCTGCCTGTGTTGGCTTTGCACAGTTGTTGGATTGCTGTAATGGATGATGGTGTATAGATGTCTCTCTGCCTGTGTTGGCTATGCACTGCTGTCGGATTGCTGTAATGGATGATGGTGTATAGATGTCTCTGCCTGTGTTGGCTTTGCACTGTTGTCGGATTGCTGTAATGGATGATGGTGTATAGATGTCTCTCTGCCTGTGTTGGCTTTGCACTGTTGTCGGATTGCTGTAATGGATGATGGTGTATAGATGTCCCTGCCTGTGTTGGCTTTGCACAGTTGTCGGATTGCTGTAATGGATGATGGTGTATAGATGTCCCTGCCTGTGGTGGCTTTGCACTGTTGTCGGATTGCTGTAATGGATGATGGTGTATAGATGTCTCTCTGCCTGTGTTGGCTTTGCAGTGTTGTCGGATTGCTGTAATGGATGATGGTGTATAGATGTCTCTGCCTGTGTTGGCTTTGCACTGTTGTCGGATTGCTGTAATGGATGATGGTGTATAGACGTCTCTGCCTGTGTTGGCTTTGCACTGTTGTCGGATTGCTGTAATGGATGATGGTGTATAGATGTCTCTCTGCTTGTGGTGGCTTTGCACTGTTGTTGGATTGCTGTAATGGATGATGGTGTATAGATGTCTCTGCCTGTGTTGGCTTTGCACTGTTGTTGGATTGCTGTAATGGATGATGGTGTATAGATGTCTCTGCTGCACTGTTGTCGGATTGCTGTAATGGATGATGGTGTATAGATGTCTCTGCTTGTGGTGGCTTTGCACTGATGTCGGATTGCTGTAATGGATGATGGTGTATAGATGTCTCTGCCTGTGTTGGCTTTGCACAGTTGTCGGATTGCTGTAATGGATGATGGTGTATAGATGTGTCTGCCTGTGTTGGCTTTGCACAGTTGTTGGATTGCTGTAATGGATGATGGTGTATAGATGTCTCTCTGCCTGTGTTGGCTTTGCACAGTTGTCGGATTGCTGTAATGGATGATGGTGTATAGATGTCTCTGCCTGTGTTGGCTTTGCACTGTTGTGGGATTGCTGTAATGGATGATGGTGTATAGATGTCTCTGCCTGTGTTGGCTTTGCACTGTTGTGGGATTGCTGTAATGGATGATGGTGTATAGATGTCTCTGCCTGTGGTGGCTTTGCACAGTTGTCGGATTGCTGTAATGGATGATGGTGTATAGATGTGTCTGCCTGTGGTGGCTTTGCACAGTTGTTGGATTGCTGTAATGGGTGATGGTGTATAGATATCTCTGCCTGTGTTGGCTTTGCACAGTTGTCGGATTGCTGTAATGGATGATGGTGTATAGATGTCTCTGCTTGTGTTGGCTTTGCACAGTTGTCGGATTGCTGTAATGGGTGATGGTGTATAGATGTCTCTGCCTGTGTTGGCTTTGCACAGTTGTCGGATTGCTGTAATGGATGATGGTGTATAGATGTCTCTGCTTGTGTTGGCTTTGCACAGTTGTCGGATTGCTGTAATGGATGATGGTGTATAGAGGTCTCTGCCTGTGTTGGCTTTGCACAGTTGTTGGATTGCTGTAATGGATGATGGTGTATAGATGTCTCTCTGCCTGTGCTGGCTTTGCACTGTTGTCGGATTGCTGTAATGGATGATGGTGTATAGATGTCTCTCTGCCTGTGTTGGCTTTGCACAGTTGTTGGATTGCTGTAATGGATGATGGTGTATAGATGTCTCTGCCTGTGTTGGCTTTGCACTGTTGTGGGATTGCTGTAATGGATGATGGTGTATAGATGTCTCTCTGCCTGTGTTGGCTTTGCACAGTTGTCGGATTGCTGTAATGGATGATGGTGTATAGATGTCTCTCTGCCTGTGTTGGCTTTGCACTGTTGTCGGATTGCTGTAATGGATGATGGTGTATAGATGTCTCTCTGCCTGTGTTGGCTTTGCACTGTTGTTGGATTGCTGTAATGGATGATGGTGTATAGATGTCTCTGCCTGTGTTGGCTTTGCACTGATGTCGGATTGCTGTAATGGATGATGGTGTATAGATGTCTCTGCCTGTGTTGGCTTTGCACAGTTGTCGGATTGCTGTAATGGATGATGGTGTATAGATGTCTCTGCCTGTGTTGGCTTTGCACAGTTGTCGGATTGCTGTAATGGATGATGGTGTATAGATGTCTCTGCCTGTGGTGGCTTTGCACTGATGTCGGATTGCTGTAATGGATGATGGTGTATAGATGTCTCTGCCTGTGTTGGCTTTGCACGGTTGTTGGATTGCTGTAATGGATGATGGTGTATAGATGTCTCTCTGCCTGTGTTGGCTTTGCACGGTTGTTGGATTGCTGTAATGGATGATGGTGTATAGATGTCTCTCTGCCTGTGTTGGCTTTGCACTGATGTCGGATTGCTGTAATGGCTGATGGTGTATAGATGTCTCTGCCTGTGTTGGCTTTGCACTGTTGTGGGATTGCTGTAATGGGTGATGGTGTATAGATGTCTCTCTGCCTGTGTTGGCTTTGCACTGTTGTCGGATTGCTGTAATGGATGATGGTGTATAGACGTCTCTGCCTGTGTTGGCTTTGCACTGTTGTCGGATTGCTGTAATGGATGATGGTGTATAGATGTCTCTCTGCCTGTGTTGGCTTTGCACGGTTGTCGGATTGCTGTAATGGATGATGGTGTATAGATGTCTCTGCCTGTGGTGGCTTTGCACAGTTGTCGGATTGCTGTAATGGATGATGGTGTATAGATGTCTCTGCCTGTGGTGGCTTTGCACTGATGTCGGATTGCTGTAATGGATGATGGTGTATAGATGTCTCTGCCTGTGTTGGCTGTGCACTGTCGGATTGCTGTAATGGATGATGGTGTATAGATGTCTCTGCCTGTGGTGGCTTTGCACAGTTGTCGGATTGCTGTAATGGATGATGGTGTATAGATGTCTCTGCCTGTGTTGGCTTTGCACTGTTGTCGGATTGCTGTAATGGATGATGGTGTATAGATGTCTCTGCTTGTGTTGGCTTTGCACAGTTGTTGGATTGCTGTAATGGGTGATGGTGTATAGATGTCTCTCTGCCTGTGTTGGCTTTGCACAGTTGTTGGATTGCTGTAATGGATGATGGTGTATAGATGTCTCTGCCTGTGTTGGCTTTGCACTGTTGTTGGATTGCTGTAATGGATGATGGTGTATAGATGTCTCTCTGCCTGTGTTGGCTTTGCACGGTTGTCGGATTGCTGTAATGGATGATGGTGTATAGATGTCTCTGCCTGTGGTGGCTTTGCACAGTTGTTGGATTGCTGTAATGGATGATGGTGTATAGATGTCTCTGCCTGTGTTGGCTTTGCACTGTTGTCGGATTGCTGTAATGGGTGATGGTGTATAGATGTCTCTGCCTGTGTTGGCTTTGCACAGTTGTTGGATTGCTGTAATGGATGATGGTGTATAGATGTCTCTGCCTGTGTTGGCTTTGCACTGTTGTTGGATTGCTGTAATGGATTGATGGTGTATAGATGTCTCTGCCTGTGTTGGCTTTGCACAGTTGTTGGATTGCTGTAATGGATGATGGTGTATAGATGTCTCTCTGCCTGTGGTGGCTTTGCACTGTTGTCGGATTGCTGTAATGGGTGATGGTGTATAGATGTCTCTGCCTGTGTTGGCTTTGCACTGTTGTCGGATTGCTGTAATGGGTGATGGTGTATAGATGTCTCTGCCTGTGTTGGCTTTGCACTGTTGTTGGATTGCTGTAATGGATGATGGTGTATAGATGTCTCTGCCTGTGTTGGCTTTGCACAGTTGTTGGATTGCTGTAATGGATGATGGTGTATAGATGTCTCTCTGCCTGTGTTGGCTTTGCACAGTTGTCGGATTGCTGTAATGGATGATGGTGTATAGATGTCTCTGCCTGTGTTGGCTTTGCACTGTTGTCGGATTGCTGTAATGGATGATGGTGTATAGATGTCTCTGCTTGTGTTGGCTTTGCACAGTTGTTGGATTGCTGTAATGGGTGATGGTGTATAGATGTCTCTCTGCCTGTGTTGGCTTTGCACAGTTGTTGGATTGCTGTAATGGATGATGGTGTATAGATGTCTCTGCCTGTGTTGGCTTTGCACTGTTGTTGGATTGCTGTAATGGATGATGGTGTATAGATGTCTCTCTGCCTGTGTTGGCTTTGCACTGTTGTCGGATTGCTGTAATGGATGATGGTGTATAGATGTCTCTCTGCCTGTGTTGGCTTTGCACGGTTGTCGGATTGCTGTAATGGATGATGGTGTATAGATGTCTCTGCCTGTGGTGGCTTTGCACAGTTGTTGGATTGCTGTAATGGATGATGGTGTATAGATGTCTCTGCCTGTGTTGGCTTTGCACTGTTGTCGGATTGCTGTAATGGGTTATGGTGTATAGATGTCTCTGCCTGTGTTGGCTTTGCACAGTTGTTGGATTGCTGTAATGGATGATGGTGTATAGATGTCTCTGCCTGTGTTGGCTTTGCACTGTTGTTGGATTGCTGTAATGGATTGATGGTGTATAGATGTCTCTGCCTGTGTTGGCTTTGCACAGTTGTTGGATTGCTGTAATGGATGATGGTGTATAGATGTATCTCTGCCTGTGGTGGCTTTGCACTGTTGTCGGATTGCTGTAATGGGTGATGGTGTATAGATGTCTCTGCCTGTGTTGGCTTTGCACTGTTGTCGGATTGCTGTAATGGGTGATGGTGTATAGATGTCTCTGCCTGTGTTGGCTTTGCACTGTTGTTGGATTGCTGTAATGGATGATGGTGTATAGATGTCTCTGCCTGTGTTGGCTTTGCACAGTTGTTGGATTGCTGTAATGGATGATGGTGTATAGATGTCTCTCTGCCTGTGTTGGCTTTGCACAGTTGTCGGATTGCTGTAATGGATGATGGTGTATAGATGTCTCTGCCTGTGTTGGCTTTGCACAGTTGTCGGATTGCTGTAATGGATGATGGTGTATAGATGTCTCTGCCTGTGTTGGCTTTGCAGTGTTGTTGGATTGCTGTAATGGATGATGGTGTATAGATGTCTCTGCCTGTGTTGGCTTTGCACTGTTGTTGGATTGCTGTAATGGGTGATGGTGTATAGATGTCTCTGCCTGTGTTGGCTTTGCACTGTTGTTGGATTGCTGTAATGGATGATGGTGTATAGATGTCTCTCTGCCTGTGTTGGCTTTGCACAGTTGTCGGGATTGCTGTAATGGATGATGGTGTATAGATGTGTTGGCTTTGTACTGTTGTCGGATTGCTGTAATGGATGATGGTGTATAGAGGTCTCTGCCTGTGTTGGCTTTGCACTGTTGTCGGATTGCTGTAATGGATGATGGTGTATAGATGTCTCTCTGCCTGTGTTGGCTTTGCACGGTTGTCGGATTGCTGTAATGGGTGATGGTGTATACATGTCTCTGCCTGTGTTGGCTTTGCACTGTTGTTGGATTGCTGTAATGGATGATGGTGTATAGATGTCTCTCTGCCTGTGTTGGCTTTGCACAGTTGTCGGGATTGCTGTAATGGATGATGGTGTATAGATGTGTTGGCTTTGTACTGTTGTCGGATTGCTGTAATGGATGATGGTGTATAGAGGTCTCTGCCTGTGTTGGCTTTGCACTGTTGTCGGATTGCTGTAATGGATGATGGTGTATAGATGTCTCTCTGCCTGTGTTGGCTTTGCACGGTTGTCGGATTGCTGTAATGGGTGATGGTGTATACATGTCTCTGCCTGTGGTGGCTTTGCACAGTTGTCGGATTGCTGTAATGGATGATGGTGTATAGATGTCTCTGCCTGTGGTGGCTTTGCACTGCTGTCAGATTGCTGTAATGGATGATGGTGTATAGATGTCTCTGCCTGTGGTGGCTTTGCACAGTTGTCGGATTGCTGTAATGGATGATGGTGTATAGATGTCTCTGCTTGTGTTGGCTTTGCACAGTTGTTGGATTGCTGTAATGGGTGATGGTGTATAGATGTCTCTCTGCCTGTGTTGGCTTTGCACAGTTGTTGGATTGCTGTAATGGATGATGGTGTATAGATGTCTCTGCCTGTGTTGGCTTTGCACTGTTGTTGGATTGCTGTAATGGATTGATGGTGTATAGATGTCTCTCTGCCTGTGGTGGCTTTGCACTGTTGTCGGATTGCTGTAATGGGTGATGGTGTATAGATGTCTCTGCCTGTGTTGGCTTTGCACTGTTGTCGGATTGCTGTAATGGATGATGGGGTATAGATGTCTCTGCCTGTGTTGGCTTTGCACTGTTGTCGGATTGCTGTAATGGGTGATGGTGTATAGATGTCTCTGCCTGTGTTGGCTTTGCACTGTTGTTGGATTGCTGTAATGGATGATGGTGTATAGATGTCTCTGCCTGTGTTGGCTTTGCACAGTTGTTGGATTGCTGTAATGGATGATGGTGTATAGATGTCTCTCTGCCTGTGTTGGCTTTGCACAGTTGTCGGATTGCTGTAATGGATGATGGTGTATAGATGTCTCTGCCTGTGTTGGCTTTGCACAGTTGTCGGATTGCTGTAATGGATGATGGTGTATAGATGTCTCTGCCTGTGTTGGCTTTGCAGTGTTGTTGGATTGCTGTAATGGATGATGGTGTATAGATGTCTCTGCCTGTGTTGGCTTTGCACTGTTGTTGGATTGCTGTAATGGATGATGGTGTATAGATGTCTCTCTGCCTGTGTTGGCTTTGCACAGTTGTCGGATTGCTGTAATGGATGATGGTGTATAGATGTCTCTGCCTGTGTTGGCTTTGCACTGTTGTCGGATTGCTGTAATGGATGATGGTGTATAGATGTCTCTCTGCCTGTGTTGGCTTTGCACTGTTGTTGGATTGCTGTAATGGATGATGGTGTATAGATGTCTCTCTGCTTGTGGTGGCTTTGCACTGTTGTCGGATTGCTGTAATGGATGATGGTGTATAGATGTCTCTGCCTGTGGTGGCTTTGCACTGTTGTCGGATTGCTGTAATGGATGATGGTGTATAGATGTCTCTGCCTGTGTTGGCTTTGCACTGTTGTCGGATTGCTGTAATGGGTGATATTTATGCCCCCAGTATTGCAGCAACAGGTTCCAAGCATCATGACCACCCAGCAGGTCCAGCCCATCGCTATCCAGCAGCAGCTACAGACTGTCCAGGCCCAGAGGGTGCTGACTCAGACCGCTAATGGGACCATCCAGACCCTGAGCCCAGCCACACAGAGCACTATCCAGACACTGACTCCGGCCACCATGCAGACTGTGACTCCGCAGGTCCAGCAAGTTCCTGTAAGTATAACTCTGGATGGAAGAACATCAGCACATTTTCAGGTAGCCTTGCTGTGGCCTCACATAGGCCTGAAAACAGACGCCAGGTGGCCCTGCAGTGTGTCCATGCCTCCAGGTGTACACGTGACTGGTGACAGCGGCTACACACACACGTGACTGGTGACAGCAGCTCTACACACGTGACTGGTGACAGCAGCTCTACACACGTGACAAGTGACAGCAGCTACACACACGTGACAAGTGACAGCAGCTACACACACGTGACTGGTGACAGCAGCTCTACACACGTGACTAGTGACAGCAGCTCTACACACGTGACTAGTGACAGCAGCTCTACACACGTGACTGGTGACAGCAGCTCTACACACGTGACTAGTGACAGCAGCTCTACACACGTGACTAGTGACAGCAGCTCTACACACGTGACTAGTGACAGCAGCTCTACACACGTGACTAGTGACAGCAGCTCTACACACGTGACTGGTGACAGCAGCTCTACACACGTGACTAGTGACAGCAGCTCTACACACGTGACTAGTGACAGCAGCTCTACACACGTGACTAGTGACAGCAGCTCTACACACGTGACTAGTGACAGCAGCTCTACACACGTGACTAGTGACAGCAGCTCTACACACGTGACTGGTGACAGCAGCTACACACACGTGACTAGTGACAGCAGCTCTACACACGTGACTAGTGACAGCAGCTACACACACGTGACTAGTGACAGCAGCTCTACACACGTGACTGGTGACAGCGGCTACACACACGTGACTGGTGACAGCGGCTACACACACACGTGACTAGTGACAGCGGCTACACACACGTGACTGGTGACAGCAGCTCTACACATGTGACTAGTGACAGCGGCTACACACGTGACTGGTGACAGCGGCTACACACGTGACTGGTGACAGCGGCTACACACACGTGACTGGTGTCAGCGGCTACACACACGTGACTGGTGTCGGCGGCTACACACACGTGACTGGTGTCGGCGGCTACACACACGTGACTGGTGTCGGCGGCTACACACACGTGACTGGTGTCGGCGGCTACACACACGTGACTGGTGTCGGCGGCTACACACACGTGACTGGTGTCGGCGGCTACACACACGTGACTGGTGACGGCGGCTACACACACGTGACTGGTGACGGCGGCTACACACACGTGACTGGTGACGGCGGCTACACACACGTGACTGGTGACGGCGGCTACACACACGTGACTGGTGACGGCGGCTACACACACGTGACTGGTGACGGCGGCTACACACACGTGACTGGTGACGGCGGCTACACACACGTGACTGGTGACGGCGGCTACACACACGTGACTGGTGACGGCGGCTACACACACGTGACTGGTGACGGCGGCTACACACACGTGACTGGTGACGGCGGCTACACACACGTGACTGGTGACGGCGGCTACACACACGTGACTGGTGACGGCGGCTACACACACGTGACTGGTGACGGCGGCTACACACACGTGACTGGTGACAGCAGCACGGCAATGTGTGCTGCGATCGTTACTGGTCAGATTATGGTGTATGCGACCAGCACATCTGATAAGAAATGTTTGTTTTGTTTTTTTTGCTAAAATGCTAAATATAAAGAATCTCCGTCTGCAGGTTTTGGTGCAGCCTCAGATCATTAAGACGGAGTCCCTGGTGCTGACTACGCTGAAGGCAGACGGGAGTCCGATGATGACTACAGTTCAGAATCCACAAATCACCACACTAGCTACTCCTCTGCAGACTGCGGCTCTCCAGGTACCAACTGTCATTGTGTATTACGGGAGGACACTGCAGCCTCTGATACCTGTCACTGTGTAATGCTGTCAGCGGGAGGACTCTGCAGGGTGTGATACCTGTCATTGTGTAGTGCTGTCAGCGGGAGGACTCTGCAGGGCCTGATACCTGTCACTGTGTAATGCTGTCAGCGGGAGGACTCTGCAGGGTGGGATACCTGTCATTGTGTAGTGCTGTCAGCGGGGGGACTCTGCAGGGTGTGATACCTGTCACTGTGTAGTGCTGTCAGCAGGAGAACTCTGCAGGGTGTGATACCTGTCATTGTGTAGTGCTGTCAGCGGGAGGACTCTGCAGGGTGTGATACCTGTCATTGTGTAGTGCTGTCAGCGGGAGGACTCTGCAGGGTATGATACCTGTCATTGTGTAGTGCTGTCAGCGGGAGGACTCTGCAGGGCCTGATACCTGTCAATGTGTAGTGCTGTCAGCGGGAGGACTCTGCAGGGCCTGATACCTGTCATTGTGTAGTGCTGTCAGCGGGAGGACTCTGCAGGGTATGATACCTGTCATTGTGTAGTGCTGTCAGCAGGAGGACTCTGCAGGGCCTGATACCTGTCATTGTGTAGTGCTGTCAGCGGGAGGACTCTGCAGAGTGTGATACCTGTCATTGTGTAGTGCTGTCAGCGGGAGGACTCTGCAGGGTGGGATACCTGTCATTGTGTAGTGCTGTCAGCGGGGGGGGACTCTGCAGGGCCTGATACCTGTCAATGTGTAGTGCTGTCAGCGGGAGGACTCTGCAGGGCCTGATACCTGTCATTGTGTAGTGCTGTCAGCGGGAGGACTCTGCAGAGTGTGATACCTGTCATTGTGTAGTGCTGTCAGCGGGAGGACTCTGCAGGGTGGGATACCTGTCATTGTGTAGTGCTGTCAGCGGGGGGACTCTGCAGGGCCTGATACCTGTCAATGTGTAGTGCTGTCAGCGGGAGGACTCTGCAGGGTATGATACCTGTCATTGTGTAGTGCTGTCAGCGGGAGGACTCAGCACTACACAATGACAGGTATCACACCCTGCAGAGTCCTCCCGCTGACAGCACTACACAATGACAGGTATCATACCCTGCAGAGTCCTCCCGCTGACAGCACTACACAATGACAGGTATCACACCCTGCAGAGTCCTCCCGCTGACAGCACTACACAATGACAGGTATCACACCCTGCAGTCAGCGGGAGGACTCTGCAGGGTGTGATACCTGTCATTGTGTAGTGCTGTCAGCGGGAGGACTCTGCAGGGTATGATGCCTGTCATTGTGTAGTGCTGTCAGCGGGAGGACTCTGCAGGGTGGGATACCTGTCATTGTGTAGTGCTGTCAGCGGGGGGACTCTGCAGGGTGGGATACCTGTCATTGTGTAGTGCTGTCAGCGGGGGGACTCTGCAGGGTATGATACCTGTCACTGTGTAGTGCTGTCAGCGGGAGGACTCTGCAGGGTGGGATACCTGTCATTGTGTAGTGCTGTCAGCGGGGGGACTCTGCAGGGCCTGATACCTGTCATTGTGTAGTGCTGTCAGCGGGAGGACTCTGCAGGCTCTGATACCTGTCATTGTGTAGTGCTGTCAGCGGGAGGACTCTGCAGGGTGGGATACCTGTCATTGTGTAGTGCTGTCAGCGGGGGGACTCTGCAGGGTGTGATACCTGTCATTGTGTAGTGCTGTCAGTGGGAGGACTCTGCAGGGTGTGATACCTGTCATTGTGTAGTGCTGTCAGCGGGGGGACTCTGCAGAGTGTGATACCTGTCATTGTGTAGTGCTGTCAGCGGGAGGACTCTGCAGGGTGTGATTCCTGTCATTGTGTAGTGCAGTCAGCGGGAGGACTCTGCAGGGTGTGATACCTGTCATTGTGTAGTGCTGTCAGCGGGGGGGGGACTCTGCAGGGCCTGATACCTGTCAATGTGTAGTGCTGTCAGCGGGAGGACTCTGCAGGGCCTGATACCTGTCATTGTGTAGTGCTGTCAGCGGGAGGACTCTGCAGAGTGTGATATCTGTCATTGTGTAGTGCTGTCAGCGGGAGGACTCTGCAGGGTGTGATACCTGTCATTGTGTAGTGCTGTCAGCGGGGGGACTCTGCAGGGTGTGATACCTGTCATTGTGTAGTGCTGTCAGTGGGAGGACTCTGCAGGGTGTGATACCTGTCATTGTGTAGTGCTGTCAGCGGGGGGACTCTTCAGAGTGTGATACCTGTCATTGTGTAGTGCTGTCAGCGGGAGGACTCTGCAGGGTGTGATTCCTGTCATTGTGTAGTGCAGTCAGCGGGAGGACTCTGCAGGGTGTGATACCTGTCATTGTGTAGTGCTGTCAGCGGGGGGACTCTGCAGAGTGTGATACCTGTCATTGTGTAGTGCTGTCAGCGGGAGGACTCTGCAGGGTGTGATTCCTGTCATTGTGTAGTGCAGTCAGCGGGAGGACTCTGCAGGGTGTGATACCTGTCATTGTGTAGTGCTGTCAGCGGGAGGACTCTGCAGGGCCTGATACCTGTCATTGTGTAGTGCTGTCAGCGGGAGGACTCTGCAGGGTGTGATTCCTGTCATTGTGTAGTGCTGTCAGCGGGGGGACTCTGCAGAGTGTGATACCTGTCATTGTGTAGTGCTGTCAGCGGGAGGACTCTGCAGGGTATGATACCGGTCATTGTGTAATGCTGTCAGCGGGAGGACTCTGCAGGGGACTTCTTCTGCAGCACTTTGCAGCTGACAGGACTATGCACTCTGTAGTGTTAAGTGTCTAAAGTGATTAGTGCACAGTTGATGCTGTTTTGGGTCTAAGTCAAGCAGGATAACTATATGGAGTTGGAAGCCAGGTTATTGGATGCATTCTTGCTTTATAGTGCATCTGTGGGTCCTCTGAGTGCTCCTAGCATTGTGACAAGAAGAGTCTATTTCCATGTGTGATTAGGGGAGGGAGGAGCACACAATCTGACCACAATAGACTGTAATTGTATGTAAATTGTGTTGTTGCAGACTCTGGTGGGCGGCAGTGGCACGATTCTGACTACCATGCCACTGATGATGGGACAAGAGAAGATGGCAATCAAGCAAGTTCCTGGGGCGATGAAGCAGCCAGAGGTGCCCAAAGAGGGCGAGAGAAGAACCACACATAATATTATCGAGAAAAGATATCGCTCATCAATTAATGACAAAATCATCGAGCTGAAAGACTTGGTTATGGGAACAGATGCAAAGGTGAGGCCCAGCCGGCTGTAGTGCAGGGAAGGGGGGAGCTAGCAGCGGCTCCCACAGTTCTTTATGGAAGTTTTGCATGTGCAGCGGCTCCCACAGTTCTTTATGGAAGTTTTGCATGTGCAGCGGCTCTCCTAGTTTATGGAAGTTTTGCATGTGCAGCGACTCTCATAGTTTATGGAAGTTTTGCATGTGCAGCGGCTCTCCTAGTTTATGGAAGTTTTGCATGTGCAGCGGCTCTCATAGTTTATGGAAGTTTTGCATGTGCTGCGGCTCTCATAGTTTATGGAAGTTTTGCATGTGCAGCGGCTCTCCTAGTTTATGGAAGTTTTGCATGTGCAGCGGCTCTCATAGTTTATGGAAGTTTTGCATGTGCTGCGGCTCTCATAGTTTATGGAAGTTTTGCATGTGCTGCGGCTCTCATAGTTTATGGAAGTTTTGCATGTGCAGCGGCTCTCATAGTTTATGGAAGTTTTGCATGTGCAGCGGCTCTCCTAGTTTATGGAAGTTTTGCATGTGCAGCGGCTCTCCTAGTTTATGGAAGTTTTGCATGTGCAGCGGCTCTCCTAGTTTATGGAAGTTTTGCATGTGCAGCGGCTCTCCTAGTTTATGGAAGTTTTGCATGTGCAGCGGCTCTCCTAGTTTATGGAAGTTTTGCATGTGCAGCGACTCTCATAGTTTATGGAAGTTTTGCATGTGCAGCGGCTCCCACAGTTCTTTATGGAAGTTTTGCATGTGCAGCGGCTCTCATAGTTTATGGAAGTTTTGCATGTGCAGCGACTCTCCTAGTTTATGGAAGTTTTGCATGTGCTGCGGCTCTCCTAGTTTATGGAAGTTTTGCATGTGCAGCGACTCTCATAGTTTATGGAAGTTTTGCATGTGCAGCGGCTCTCATAGTTTATGGAAGTTTTGCATGTGCAGCGACTCTCATAGTTTATGGAAGTTTTGCATGTGCTGCGGCTCTCCTAGTTTATGGAAGTTTTGCATGTGCAGCGGCTCTCCTAGTTTATGGAAGTTTTGCATGTGCAGCGGCTCTCCTAGTTTATGGAAGTTTTGCATGTGCAGCGGCTCTCCTAGTTTATGGAAGTTTTGCATGTGCAGCGACTCTCCTAGTTTATGGAAGTTTTGCATGTGCAGCGGCTCTCATAGTTTATGGAAGTTTTGCATGTGCAGCGGCTCTCATAGTTTATGGAAGTTTTGCATGTGCAGCGGCTCCCACAGTTCTTTATGGAAGTTTTGCATGTGCAGCGGCTCTCCTAGTTTATGGAAGTTTTGCATGTGCAGCGGCTCTCCTAGTTTATGGAAGTTTTGCATGTGCAGCGGCTCTCCTAGTTTATGGAAGTTTTGCATGTGCTGCGGCTCTCCTAGTTTATGGAAGTTTTGCATGTGCTGCGGCTCTCCTAGTTTATGGAAGTTTTGCATGTGCAGCGGCTCTCCTAGTTTATGGAAGTTTTGCATGTGCTGCGGCTCTCCTAGTTTATGGAACTTTTGCATGTGCGGCGGCTCTCCTAGTTTATGGAAGTTTTGCATGTGCTGCGGCTCTCCTAGTTTATGGAAGTTTTGCATGTGCAGCGGCTCTCATAGTTTATGGAAGTTTTGCATGTGCAGCGGCTCTCATAGTTTATGGAAGTTTTGCATGTGCAGCGGCTCTCCTAGTTTATGGAAGTTTTGCATGTGCAGCGGCTCTCCTAGTTTATGGAAGTTTTGCATGTGCAGCGGCTCTCATAGTTTATGGAAGTTTGCACGAGGAACTCCTCCCACCCCTGGGCAACATTGTTAATCGTCATGATTTTCCTGTATAAATTGTTGGTTGTTACGGTAAATGTCAGTTTAAGGCTCCCTGCACACTGCATGCGATTCAGATTCCAATTTTTAATCAGATTTTACATCCGATTCAGATTTTTAATCGCTACTGCATGCTGCATTTTTTGATCCGTTTTTCTGTTGATTGCATTCAGGGAAAATCGGAATTGCAAATCGGAATCGCAGTCGCAAAACAGATTTGCAGTGGGCAGGGAGCCAAATACAGGGCTTTGGAGTTGGGGCAGTTTTGGGTACCCGGAGTTGGAGTCTGAATCAGTGGTTTCATAAACTTAGGAGTCGGAGTTGGATGATTTTTGTACAGACTCCACAGCCCTGGTTAAATATATCATATGGGAGACACACACAGTGATATAAATATGTTATATAGGAGACACACACAGTGATATAAATATATCATATGGGAGACACACACAGTGATATAAATATATTATATAGGAGACACACACAGTGATATAAATATATCATATGGGAGACACACACAGTGATATAAATATATCATATAGGAGACACACACAGTGATATAAATATATTATATAGGAGACACACACAGTGATATAAATATATTATATAGGAGACACACACAGTGATATAAATATATCATATGGGAGACACACACAGTGATATAAATATATCATATGGGAGACACACACAGTGATATAAATATATCATATAGGAGACACACACAGTGATATAAATATATTATATAGGAGACACACACAGTGATATAAATATATCATATGGGAGACACACACAGTGATATAAATATATCATATAGGAGACACACACAGTGATATAAATATATTATATAGGAGACACACACAGTGATATAAATATATCATATAGGAGACACACACAGTGATATAAATAGATCATATGGGAGACACACACAGTGATATAAATATATCATATGGGAGACACACACAGTGATATTTGAGAAGTGAAATGAAGCTTATTGGATTTACAGAAAGTGCGCAATAATTGTTTAGAATGAGGCAGGCGCATACATTTGGGCACTGTTGTCATTTTATTGATTCCAAAACCTTTAGAACTAATTATTGGAGCTCATATTGCCTTGGTAAGCTCAGTGACCCCTGACCTACATACACAGGGGAATCCAATTATGAGAGAGTATTTAAGAGGGTCAATTGTAAGTTTCCCTCCTCTTTTAATTTTCTCTGAAGAGTAGCAACATGGGGGTCTCAAAACAACTCTCAAATGACCTGAAGACAAAGATTGTTCACCATCATGGTTTAGTGGAAGGATACAGAAAGCTGTCTCAGATATTTCAGCTGTCTGTTTCCACAGTTAGGAACATATTGAGGAAATAGAAGACAAGCTCAGTTCAAGTTAAAGTGGAATATAACCCAGTATTTCTTCTTTGCTCTAAAAGATTATTTACAGCATATAATATATTAACACAATGTTTTTTTTTTTTTTTTAGTAAAACCGCATTTAAAGGGTTACATCACAGGACTGACTTTTTCTCCTGCAGGGGCAGCCCCATAGGAACTGGTGATTAGCTTATCTTCTGTATACATTCTTTACTTGATACAATAAAGTAAACATTCTCTGGCTGTGCAGAAACTTATGCTAATGAGTCCTGAAGTGAAACACAGGTCAGAAATCACTGATAGCAGCATTTACAACACAATTACAACTGTTATGAATAAAATGCACCAGCAGCTTTCAGAGTAAATAAACTGAACTTTGGGAAGTTATAATTTCTAAATAAATCATACTACTTGTGCACAAAAGCAAATATGATAATTGCATGGGTTCTAAAAAGTAGGAAAACACATTTTTGTTGAATATTTTGTCAGAGTTTTAAACCGCTTTTAAGGCTCAAAGTGGCAGACCAAGAAAAATCTCGGATAAACAGAAGTGATGAATGGTGAGAACAGTCAGAGTCAACCCACAGACCAGCACCAAACACCTACAACATCATCTTGCTGCAGATGGAGTCACTGTGCATCGTTCAACCATTCCACAGACTTTACACAAGGAGATGCTGCATGCGAGAGTGATGCAGAGGAAGCCTTTTCTCTGCCCACAGCACAAACAGAGCCACTTGAGGAATGCTAAAGTACATTTAGACAAGCCAGCTTTATTTTGGAATAAGGTGCTGTGGACTGATGAAACTAAAATTGAGTTATTCGGGCATAACAAGGGGTGTTATGCATGGAGGAAAAACAACACTACATTCCAAGAAAAACACCTGCTACCTACAGTAAAATATGGTGGTGGTTCCATCATGCTGTGGGGCTGTGTGTTCACTCCCAGACAGCACCCCGCCACTTATATAGTCTGCAGACTGCCAGTCAGCCAATAAGAAGTGCAAACACATTACACCTACTCTGCAGTACTTAATTGAGCAGAGGCCGAGAAACCCAGCCAATCGTCGGAGAGGGTTCAGTTGCATATAGACAAGGGCTATATGACCAGCAGGGGGCACCAGCATGCAGGAAACTTCCTCTCTTCTGCCCCCTCCTAACTAAACTAAACTGCATAAGGAGCTGCAAATGAAATTTAAAATATGCAAACACTAGTGCACATGACAGGCGGGGGCCCCCAAGCACTGCCACTGCTCGAGACTCCCAAACCAGCATGTAACACAATAAGGGAGCGCAGGCAAGCCCCGGAGCTGCCACCACCAGGAACTCGCCCCCACCACTCCTTCAACTTACCAAACACAAAAGGATTGCTCACTCCCTGACAGCACTCTGCCACTTATATAGTCTGCAGACTGCCAGTCAGCCAATAAGAAGTGCAAATACATTACACCTAGTCTGCAGTACTTCATTAGCCAGTGCAGGGACTGGGAATCTTGTCAAAGTTGAGGGAGGCATGGATTCCACTCAGTATCAGCAGATTCTGGAGACCAATGTCCAGGAATCAGTGACAAAGCTGAAGCTGTGCCAGGGCTGGATCAATCAACAAGACAACGACCCTAAACACTGCTCAAAATCCACTAAGGCATTCATGCAGAGGAACAAGTACAAGGTTCTGGAATGGTCATCTCAGTCCGCAGACCTGAATATAATTGAAAATCTGTGGTGTGTGAGGAGGAATGTATAGAGAAATGGTCCAAAATACCTTCAACCAGAATCCAGACACTCATTGGAACCTACAGGAAGTGTTTAGAGGCTGTAATTTCTGCAAACGGAGGATCTACTAAATAATGATTTCATTTCTTTTTTGTGGTGCCCAAATTTATGCACCTGCCTAATTGTATTTAAACAATTATTGCACACTTTCTGTAAATCCAATAACCTTCATTTCACTTTTCAAATATCACTGTGTGTGTCTCCTATATGATATATTTATCTGACATTTTTTATTGTGAAAATCAACGATTAACAAGGTTGCCCAAACTTTGTCATCCCGCTGTATCTGGTCTATCCTCTCAGGTGCTGTCCTGTAGATGACCAGAGAAGGACGAGGTTACTTACCGATAACGTCTTTTCCGGGAATCGTAAGGACAGCCCCTGCTGCTTCCCTCCCCTCTTTTGAAGTGTAATAAGTTCAAGTATCATGTTGATGTCTTATTGTTTTTTTTTTGTTATAACTGAAGTGAGTGTGTTGAGTCTGCCTTGTATACCCAGTGGGAGACGATCAGATCTGGACTCAACCAATCATCACATATAGGTATCTTCATGTATTCAGATTTATTTGCAGCGCATATACAGCATACAGATGAAGCACAACGTTTTTCTCAAGTGCTTGAGTCCAGATCGGATCTGCATCGTCTTGGAATTTTTGTTGGAGGTGTGATGGATCCTCTTTCCAATCTGTGACTCCTAGCGATATAAGGCACCGAGGCCCGCAGGTTATATACTTAGCTATTGTATACCCAGTGTGTCATGCTAGGTACACACCATACAATTTTCTGGCAGATCTATTATTTCCAACATGTTCCGATCTGAATTTCCATCGATTTTCAGTTCACTTCTATGAAAATCGATCAGAAAAAGATAAAATTCATATTGGACATGTTGGAAATAGTAGATCTAGCAGGTAAATCTGTCAGAAAATTGTATGGTG
The DNA here is from genome assembly GCF_040937935.1 of Hyperolius riggenbachi. Classification (NCBI taxonomy): domain Eukaryota; kingdom Metazoa; phylum Chordata; class Amphibia; order Anura; family Hyperoliidae; genus Hyperolius; species Hyperolius riggenbachi. The sequence goes on along the minus strand of NC_090654.1, from coordinate 1,379,463 downwards.
TGTGACAATCCAGCCCCACGATCCCGTCGAGATCTGCTCCCGTCAGCGTACGCAGGAAGTACGGGCGCAGACGGACAACGAAGACCGGTTGCTGGATTGTCAGAGGGTAGAAAGAAAATGCGACAGAGCGTGCCACTCCCGTCTAATCTGCTCCCGTTAGCATACGCAGGAAGTACGGTGAACAGACTGACAATAAAGATTGGTCGCGCAGCTGCCGACAATATGTAATGGGACAAACCTTCACTAATCCCGTATTACTAGGCCACTGTTGCCATGCAGGTCTCATGCACTAGAGACTGCTGGAGGCAAATTCACTGTGTGCGTAGTAAACGGTTAAGATTGGTTGGAGCTGCCCATACATGTACAATTCTGATTGTGTATACAATCGGTAAACTAAAAATATCGATTTCGCGCTGGAAATCTGGTAAATACACTGCCACCACTCTTTGATTTTGATAGGGCAAAGAGACCCCAACGCTGTCATAATACGGTAGCCAGCCCAATCACGTTCGACATGCTCCAGTCACTTCCGACGGCTTAAGGACTGTGAGCAATGTGACGTTAAAGAAAGGTTACTGGGTCCATATATGATGCAATCTCGATTGGATGCAATCGAGAAACTAATGTTATCGATTTCGCACAGGAAATCGGATACTAGCTTATCCTAGAAGGAAGAAACGGTTATTTACAACCTCGCTAGCAAATCAACAATTATAAGCAAATCATAAAACAATGCGGTAGTATGACTGACTCTTCAGAGGGCAGATTCGTTATAGCAGCAATCAGATGACCAGAACAGGCACAAGACTGAACGATAAAATCGTTAGTTTTATTCTAAAACTACATACACACAGCTTATGTTAGAACAGATTGATTTGACAGAGAGAAGAGATGAAAAGAAACAGAATGTCTGGATATACAGTTCAAATACCGTTATTGGTAGTCCATGCGGCAATCGCAAGTCTTTGGCGTAAAGCCCAAGATGGCGGTTTTGGGCCCGTGTCCTGCGTGCTGGTCGATTTGATGTTACTTCGACGCCAGATGAAAGGTGAAGGACCTGGACTTTTGGGTCATGTCAGTTTTGCTCCTCACTGTAGGTGGGAGGAGTTATGACACAAGTCCAGCCTTGTGCAATTTGAATAAGGCAGTGCCCCCTTAGGCAGGGAGAGGTTTGGGCCAATTCATATTTTGCCCGCTCTCGGCATGCCCGTGGGTATTATCAAGAACCCGTATAAATATTCATAATCATTGCAAGTGTGTGAATCTGCTAATACCAAACTTGGGGGGTTTAGAGTGAATGGTGACCCCAAAATGCATAGCTCTGCTTTGGCAGGGCTTTCCGTTAATTCGGAAACATACAATTGTGTGGTTTGTTCCGAATTTCATAATAAGCGGGTTCTAAAGGCCGTTGCCTATTTGGAAAGTCATCTTTATGACGAGGGATTTCATATTTGTGAGATCACAGAAAGGTTTTTCTAAGGTCAGAAGTCTTTTGAAGCTCAGGCAGCAGCCTAGGTGTCAGATCTCCTGCTGAGACTGGGGCCAATCAGACTGGAGAAATCTGCAATTTATGAGCTTCTGTCCGCTGATATCTACCCGTCATCTGATGGATGAGCTTATAAACTCTCTAGGGGACCACATAAGGCCAGGAAACACCCGGTCCCGTGTAGGTGAGAGATTTTGTAATTAGTAGCTACCAAAGAGCCAGGGTTTGCTACATTTGACCAGGGAGAGGAACTGTTAACCCCTGGCTTCCCTGATCTTTTTGTAAATTAAGCCTTTCCATATCTGCTGTCACTTTTCAATAGTGGCGACAGGGAATATTTTATAAGGCTCTAACTACTTATTTAGGACGAATAAACGTTGATTCGTCACAGTGTGTACCTAGCATTAGTCTGCAGATCCTGTCCAGTGAGGTGTGACCGGACTTCTCTCAGGGGGCGTGTCCTCATGATTTCCGGAAAATATATTATCTGTAAGTAACCTTTTCTATATTTCCTGCATGACAGTGAGGAATGCTGAGATTATCTCTCATCTACAGTTCTGTATTTCTGTAATATGACATTTTTCATATCTTCTGCTATAAATTGTTTGTCAGTTTGATTGTTGGTTTGACTGAGAATGTTTTACAGATGCATAAATCGGGGGTCCTGAAAAAAGCCATAGATTACATAAAGTACCTTCAGCAATCCAATCAGAAGCTTCGTCAGGAAAACATGGCTCTAAAGTTGGCCAATCAGAAAAATAGTAAGTCCTTTCTAAGATGTTTGCACTGTGTTTGGGACTGGTGTGCCTGCCTCTCCATTAGCTGCGTGTGGGACTGGTGTGCCTGTGCATTAGCTGCGTGTGGGACTGGTGTGCCTCTCCATTAGCTGCGTGTGGGACTGGTGTGCCTGCCTGTGCATTAGCTGTGTGTGGGACTGGTGTGCCTTTCCATTAGCTGCGTGTGGGACGGGTGTGCCTGCCTGTGCATTAGCTGCGTGTGGGACGGGTGTGCCTGCCTGTGCATTAGCTGCGTGTGGGACTGGTGTGCCTGCCTCTCCATTAGCTGTGTGTGGGACTGGTGTGCCTGCCTGTCCATTAGCTGAGCATGGGACTGGTGTGCCTGCCTGTCCATTAGCTGCGTGTGGGACTGGTGTGCCTGCCTGTCCATTAGCTGCGTGTGGGACTGGTGTGCCTGCCTGTCTCTCCATTAGCTGCGTGTGGGACTGGTGTGCCTGCCTGTCCATTAGCTGCGTGTGGGACTGGTGTGCCTGCCTCTCCATTAGCTGCGTGTGGGACTGGTGTGCCTGCCTGTCCATTAGCTGCGTGTGGGACTGGTGTGCCTGCCTCTCCATTAGCTGCGTGTGGGACTGGTGTGCCTGCCTGTCCATTGGCTGCGTGTGGGACGGGTGTGCCTGCCTGTCTATTAGCTGCGTGTGGGACTGGTGTGCCTGCCTGTCCATTAGCTGCGTGTGGGACTGGTGTGCCTGCCTGTCCATTAGCTGCGTGTGGGACTGGTGTGCCTTTCCATTAGCTGCGTGTGGGACTGGTGTGCCTGCCTGTCCATTAGCTGCGTGTGGGACTGGTGTGCCTGCCTGTCCATTAGCTGCGTGTGGGACTGGTGTGCCTGCCTGTCCATTAGCTGCGTGTGGGACTGGTGTGCCTGCCTGTCTCTCCATTAGCTGCGTGTGGGACTGGTGTGCCTGCCTGTCCATTAGCTGCGTGTGGGACTGGTGTGCCTGCCTGTCCATTAGCTGCGTGTGGGACTGGTGTGCCTGCCTCTCCATTAGCTGCGTGTGGGACGGGTGTGCCTGCCTGTCTATTAGCTGCGTGTGGGACTGGTGTGCCTGCCTGTCCATTAGCTGCGTGTGGGACTGGTGTGCCTCTCCATTAGCTGCGTGTGGGACGGGTGTGCCTGCCTGTCCATTAGCTGCGTGTGGGACTGGTGTGCCTGCCTGTCCATTAGCTGCGTGTGGGACTGGTGTGCCTGCCTGTCCATTGGCTGCGTGTGGGACGGGTGTGCCTGCCTGTCCATTAGCTGCGTGTGGGACTGGTGTGCCTGCCTGTCCATTAGCTGCGTGTGGGACTGGTGTGCCTTTCCATTAGCTGCGTGTGGGACTGGTGTGCCTGCCTTTCCATTAGCTGCGTGTTGGACTGGTGTGCCTCTCCATTAGCTGCGTGTGGGACTGGTGTGCTTGCCTGTCCATTAGCTGCGTGTGGGACTGGTGTGCCTGTCTGTCCATTAGCTGCGTGTGGAACTGGTGTGCCTGCCTGTCCATTAGCTGCGTGTGAGACTGGTGTGCCTGCCTGTCCATTAGCTGCGTGTGGGACTGGTGTGCCTGCCCCTCCATTAGCTGCGTGTGGAACTGGTGTGCCTGCCTGTCCATTGGCTGCGTGTGGGACTGGTGTGCCTGCCTGTGCATTAGCTGCGTGTGGGACTGGTGTGACTGTCCATTAGCTGCATGTGGGACGGGTGTTCCTGCCTGTGCATTAGCTGCGTGTGGGACTGGTATGCCTGTGCATTAGCTGCGTGTGGGACTGGTATGCCTGCCTGTGCATTAGCTGTGTGTGGGACGGTTGTGCCTGCCTGTCCATTAGCTGCGTGTGGGACGGGTGTGCCTGCCTGTGCATTAGCTGTGTGTGGGACGGTTGTGCCTGCCTGTGCATTAGCTGTGTGTGGGACGGTTGTGCCTGCCTGTCTATTAGCTGCGTGTGGGACTGGTGTGCCTGCCTTTCCATTAGCTGCGTGTGGGACTGGTGTGCCTTTCCATTAGCTGCGTGTGGGACTGGTGTGCCTGCCTGTCCATTAGCTGCGTGTGAGACGGGTGTGCCTGCCTGTCCATTAGCTGCGTGTGGGACTGGTGTGCCTGCCTGTCCATTAGCTGCGTGTGGGACTGGTGTGCCTGCCTCTCCATTAGCTGCGTGTGGGACTGGTGTGCCTGCCTCTCCATTAGCTGCGTGTGGGACTGGTGTGCGTGCCTGTCCATTAGCTGCGTGTGGGACGGGTGTGCCTGCCTGTGCATTAGCTGCGTGTGGGACTGGTGTGCCTGCCTGTCCATTAGCTGCGTGTGGGACTGGTGTGCCTGCCTCTCCATTAGCTGCGTGTGGGACTGGTGTGCCTGCCTGTCTATTAGCTGCGTGTGGGACTGGTGTGCCTGCCTGTGCATTAGCTGCGTGTGGGACTGGTGTGCCTGCCTGTCCATTAGCTGCGTGTGGGACTGGTGTGCCTGCCTGTCCATTAGCTGCGTGTGAGACGGGTGTGCCTGCCTGTGCATTAGCTGCGTGTGGGACTGGTGTGCCTGCCTGTCCATTAGCTGCGTGTGGGACTGGTGTGCCTGCCTCTCCATTAGCTGCGTGTGAGACGGGTGTGCCTGCCTGTGCATTAGCTGCGTGTGGGACTGGTGTGCCTGCCTGTCCATTAGCTGCGTGTGGGACTGGTGTGCCTGCCTCTCCATTAGCTGCGTGTGGGACTGGTGTGCCTGCCTGTGCATTAGCTGCGTGTGGGACTGGTGTGCCTGCCTCTCCATTAGCTGCGTGTGAGACGGGTGTGCCTGCCTGTGCATTAGCTGCGTGTGGGACTGGTGTGCCTGCCTGTCCATTAGCTGCGTGTGGGACTGGTGTGCCTGCCTCTCCATTAGCTGCGTGTGGGACTGGTGTGCTTGCCTGTCAATTAGCTGCGTGTGGGACTGGTGTGCTTGCCTGTCTATTAGCTGCGTGGGGGACTGGTGTGCCTGCCAGTGCATTAGCTGCGTGTGGGACTGGTGTGCCTGTCTGTGCATTAGCTGCGTGTGGGACTGGTGTGCCTGCCTGCCTATTAGCTGCGTGTGGGACTGGTGTGCCTGCCTGTCCATTAGCTGCGTGTGGGACGGGTGTGCCTGCCTGTCTATTAGCTGCGTGTGGGACTGGTGTGCCTGCCTTTCCATTAGCTGCGTGTGGGACTGGTGTGCCTGCCTGTCTATTAGCTGCGTGTGGGACTGGTGTGCCTGCCTGTCTATTAGCTGTGTGTGGGACTGGTGTGCCTGCCTCTCCATTAGCTGCGTGTGGGACTGGTGTGCCTGCCTGTCAATTAGCTGCGTGTTGGACTGGTGTGCCTGCCTCTCCATTAGCTGCGTGTGGGACGGGTGTGCCTGCCTGTCTATTAGCTGTGTGTGGGACTGGTGTGCCTGCCTTTCCAGTAGCAGTGGCAGGACAGTGTTGTACCGTGTCAGTTAGCAGTTATTGGTCCGGCCAGCTGCACGATAGCATATTGGAATTACATTGCCTGTGTCTATCAGTATTTGCTGAATGTTGCTGATGTTTTTGCTGAGTATTATCTTTGCTGTTTTTTTCAGAGTATTTGAAGGGCATTGATCTGAGCAGCCTGATGGAGACCAGCATGGAGATGAAGATGGATGAATTTAACCAGAACCTCCTGATGATGTCTCCTCCTGCTTCAGATTCTGGCTCAGCTGATGTGTACTCTCCGTACACTGTGGATTCGGAGCCGGGCAGCCCCCTGCTGGATGATAAGGTAACCGCACAGGAAATGACGGCTGTCTTTATAGAGATTTATCACTGAAACCTGGAAGAATTAAAGTGTGCCTGAGAGGAAGGATAAAGTCTTATACATACCCGGAACTACCTTCCTCTAGCCCAGTGTTCCCCAACCCTGTCCTCGAGGCCCACCAACAGTGCATGTTTTGTGGAAATCCACAGAGGTAGTTCATCAGCTCTGCTGAGACGCTAATTACCTCAACTGTGCATGTGTGTGGTTTTCTGCATAACATGTACTGTTGGTGGGCCTTGAGGACAGGGTTGGGGAACACTGCAGCCCTTTCACGCCAATCTGTCCCTCCGTCCTCCGCAATCTGGCCTAGTTAATTCAGCCAGTAGGCATGTTACGGCTGCCCCGGCCAGGAGCGCTCTGATCCTACACAGCAGTAGCACTGCACAGAGGCAGAGTTTCCCCAGCGGCGGGAACGCGAAAGGGCGCGGCCGGGCCTGCAGATGTACAGTAACCCCAACTCCCAAAGTTACCTGGCCAGATACCAGAGGACGGCGGCGAGGAACAGATCGATGTGAAGGGGCTGGAGGAAGCCCCAGGTATGTATAGCGAGGGACAGATCGATGTGAAGAGGCTGGAGGAAGCCCCAGGTATGTATAGCGAGGGACAGATCGATGTGAAGAGGCTGGAGGAAGCCCCAGGTATGTATAGCGAGGGACAGATCGATGTGAAGAGGCTGGAGGAAGCCCCAGGTATGTATAAGACTTTATCCTTCCTCTCAGGTTTACTTTAAAGGACAATTGAAGTGAGAGGTATATGGAGGCTGCCATATTTATTTCCTATTTAACAATACCAGTTGCCTGGCTGTCCTGCTTATCCTTTGCCTCTAATACATTTAGCCACAGCCCCTGAACAAGCATGCAGCAGATCAGGTGACTGAAGAGAGACTGGATTAGCTGCATGCTTGTTTCAGGTGTGACTCAGACACTACTGCAGCCAGAGAGATCAGCAGGACAGCCAGGCAACTAGTATTGTTAAGTGCTGATCTATTCCTATTAATGCAGGTAGTGTATGGGAACATAAAGAAGCAAAATGTCAGCAGCATGGCGTATTCACTGCCCTTTTTATCATGCAGTGGTCTCAATTCACTAAGATCACGCTGGAGATAAGGCAAGAGATAACTTACCTCCACACAGTGAGAGAGTTATCTTATCTCTTCATTCCTTAAGTTACCTCCTCTGTAGTTATTTTCACACGCAGTTAATAAACAGCCTGTCTTTAACTCTGGAGTTATTTTAAGGATTGAAGAGTTAACTTAACCTTCCTGGCGGTAACCCCGAACGTAGTTCGGGGTAAGCCGCGCAGGAGGTTTTCTCAGGCCCTGCTGGGCCGATTTGTGTAATTTTTTTTTGCTGAACGCAGCTAGCACTTTGCTACCTGCGTCAGCACTTCGATCGCCGCTATCCGCGTCGCAACACAGCCCCCCCCCCAGACCCCTGCGCTGCCTGGCCTATCAGCGCCAGGCAGCGGCAAGAGGTGGATCGGGACTCCCTTAGACGTCACGACGTCCGCCCCATCGCCATGGCGACGGGGGAAGCCCTCCAGGAAATCCCGTTTTTTGAACGGGATTTCCTGATCGCCTATCGCCGGAGGCGATCGGCGGGGCTGGGGGGATGCCGCTGAGCAGCGGATATCATGTAGCGAGCCCTAGGCTCGCCACATGATTTAAAAAAATAAAATAAAAAAAAAAACCGGCTGCGCTGCCCCCTGGCGGTTTTTAATAGACCGCCAGGAGGGTTAAAGACAGAAGAGTTAACTTTAGGTTTGCCTGAGGTAAAATGTTTCCTGAATACGACATTCCTTTATTACCATGGTGATCACTCTAGAAACGTTATTAAAGACAGGAGATAAGCTTAGTGAATTGAGGCCAATGTCTTTTAAGTGGAGCTGAACTCTTGCACAGGACAGAAGGAAAACAGAGAAATGTACCCTGTATGTATTTAGAGAGTTTAGCCTATTTAATTCCCCCTCATCTGTGACTAATCACAAGTTGTAATTTGATCCCTCAGCTGTGTCAGCTGACTCCCACAGCAGATAAGCTCATTTGAAAGCACAGGATAACAATATGTCTGCTCCCATGAAAGCAGGAAGTAGACACACTACAGATTTATTGCAGAATTTGAATCAGCTGTAACAAAGAAATGTTTTTCTGTTTAGGTTATGCTGCTGCTTATCTTTTAGAGCTGAGATCCGCTTTAACCACTTAAATCCTAGTGGAGGAATGTGTTTGTCTAGCAGGAGCCAGGCTAGGGTTAGGATGGAAGTTGCAGGTTAGGGTTAGGATGGAAGTTGCAGGCTAGGGTTAGGATGGAAGTTGCAGGCTAGGGTTAGGATGGAAGTTGCAGGCTAGGGTTAGGATGGAAGTTGCAGGCTAGGGTTAGGATGGAAGTTACAGGCTAGGGTTAGGATGGAAGTTGCAGGTTAGGGTTAGGATGGAAGTTGCAGGTTAGGGTTAGGATGGAAGTTGCAGGCTAGGGTTAGGATGGAAGTTGCAGGTTAGGGTTAGGATGGAAGTTGCAGGCTAGGGTTAGGATGGAAGTTGCAGGCTAGGGTTAGGATGGAAGTTGCAGGTTAGGGTTAGGATGGAAGTTGCAGGCTAGGGTTAGGATGGAAGTTGCAGGCTAGGGTTAGGATGGAAGTTGCAGGTTAGGGTTAGGATGGAAGTTGCAGGCTAGGGTTAGGATGGAAGTTGCAGGTTAGGGTTAGGATGGAAGGTGCAGGTTAGGGTTAGGATGGAAGGTGCAGGTTAGGGTTAGGATGGAAGTTGCAGGCTAGGGTTAGGATGGAAGTTGCAGATTAGGGTTAGGATGGAAGTTGCAGATTAGGGTTAGGATGGAAGTTGCAGGTTAGGGTTAGGATGGAAGTTGCAGGTTAGGGTTAGGATGGAAGTTGCAGGTTAGGGTTAGGATGGAAGTTGCAGGCTAGGGTTAGAATGGAAGTTGCAGGTTAGGGTTAGGATGGAAGGTGCAGGTTAGGGTTAGGATGGAAGGTGCAGGTTAGGGTTAGGATGGAAGTTGCAGGTTAGGGTTAGGATGGAAGTTGCAGGTTAGGGTTAGGATGGAAGTTGCAGGTTAGGGTTAGGATGGAAGTTGCAGGTTAGGGTTAGGATGGAAGGTGCAGGTTAGGGTTAGGATGGAAGGTGCAGGTTAGGGTTAGGATGGAAGTTGCAGGCTAGGGTTAGGATGGAAGTTGCAGATTAGGGTTAGGATGGAAGTTGCAGATTAGGGTTAGGATGGAAGTTGCAGATTAGGGTTAGGATGGAAGTTGCAGGTTAGGGTTAGGATGGAAGTTGCAGGTTAGGGTTAGGATGGAAGTTGCAGGTTAGGGTTAGGATGGAAGTTGCAGGTTAGGGTTAGGATGGAAGTTGCAGGCTAGGGTTAGGATGGAAGTTGTTAAGCTCTGTCGTTCCTGACATGGCATTTCCTTCTCTTTGTAGGTGAAGGATGAACCGGACTCCCCTAAAGGCCCGGGCATGATGGACCGATCCCGCATGCTGCTCTGCACCATGACCTTCCTCTGCCTAACATTCAACCCTCTGACTTCCCTCATCCAATCAGGAAGTGGAGAGGGCGGAGCAGTGCATCATGGGACCGGGAGAACCATGCTGGGGATGCAGATGTCAGGTGAGGAGGGAAGACAATGGGACCCGTTACAGCTCTAGCTAGGTTGTCATGCATTGAGAAGTCCCAGCTTGGCAGGCCATCTCCACGGAACCCACGTGTTGTCTGTACAATGCAGATTTACACAGCCACCTGCTTGGGAGGCGGGGCTCCAAATCCTGCCCCCTCCTTCAGGTGAAGCCTCGCCTGGCATTTGGGGGAAACGTTGGTCAGGAATGTATTGTTTCTCCATATTTCGGGAATGGCTTGTAACACGTGTGCAGTTATAGCATATTCGTCATCCGTGAGAATTCAACAGCCCACGTTTTCTTACTGTGAATTATTACCATAATAGTCAATAACCAGGGTCTGTCTGGAGGTACCCAGACAAGAGTTCTATGCCCCGATCCAATCATTGATATGTTTCATATGAGATGGTGCAATTCATTGCAGCAGAAGTGACGTCCGTTGTGGCAGGCAGGCCAGTGTACAGCACATTTGTGGCAGCAGTAACAGGAAGCTGTCTTATAGATGTTCTCCACAGAAGTGGCATCCGTTGTGGCAGGCAGGCCAGTGTTCAGCACATCTGTGGCAGCAGTAACAGGAAGCTGCCTTATAGATGTTCTCCACAGAAGTGGCATCCGTTGTGGCAGGCAGGCCAGTGTACAGCACATTTGTGGCAGCAGTAACAGGAAGCTGTCTTATAGATGTTCTCCACAGAAGTGGCATCCGTTGTGGCAGGCAGGCCAGTGTACAGCACATCTGTGGCAGCAGTAACAGGAAGCTGTCTTATAGATGTTCTCCACAGAAATGGCGTCTGTTGTGGCAGGCAGGCCAGTGTACAGCACATCTGTGGCAGCAGTAACAGGAAGCTGCCTTATAGATGTTCTCCACAGAAGTGACATCCGTTGTGGCAGGCAGGCCAGTGTACAGCACATCTGTGGCAGCAGTAACAGGAAGCTGTCTTATAGATGTTCTCCACAGAAGTGGCAGCATTGTGGCAGGCAGGCCAGTGTACAGCACATCTGTGGCAGCAGTAACAGGAAGCTGTCTTATAGATGTTCTCCACAGAAGTGACGTCCGTTGTGGCAGGCAGGCCAGTGTACAGCACATCTGTGGCAGCAGTAACAGGAAGCTGCCTTATAGATGTTCTCCACAGAAGTGGCATCCGTTGTGGCAGGCAGGCCAGTGTACAGCACATCTGTGGCAGCAGCAGCAGTAACAGGAAGCTGCCTTATAGATGTTCTCCACAGAAGTGACGTCCGTTGTGGCAGGCAGGCCAGTGTACAGCACATCTGTGGCAGCAGTAACAGGAAGCTGTATTATAGATGTTCTCCACAGAAGTGGCATCCGTTGTGGCAGGCAGGCCAGTGTACAGCACATCTGTGGCAGCAGTAACAGGAAGCTGCCTTATAGATGTTCTCCACAGAAGTGGCATCCGTTGTGGCAGGCAGGCCAGTGTACAGCACATCTGTGGCAGCAGCAGTAACAGGAAGCTGCCTTATAGATGTTCTCCACAGAAGTGACATCCGTTGTGGCAGGCAGGTCACTGTACAGCACATCTGTGGCAGCAGTAACAGGAAGCTGCCTTATAGATGTTCTCCACAGAAGTGGCGTCCGTTGTGGCAGGCAGGCCAGTGTACAGCACATCTGTGGCAGCAGCAGTAACAGGAAGCTGTCTTATAGATGTTCTCCACAGAAGTGGCATCCGTTGTGGCAGGCAGGCCAGTGTACAGCACATCTGTGGCAGCAGTAACAGGAAGCTGCCTTATAGATGTTCTCCACAGAAGTGGCGTCCGTTGTGGCAGGCAGGCCAGTGTACAGCACATCTGTGGCAGCAGTAACAGGAAGCTGTATTATAGATGTTCTCCACAGAAGTGACGTCCGTTGTGGCAGGCAGGCCAGTGTACAGCACATCTGTGGCAGCAGTAACAGGAAGCTACCTTATAGATGTTCTCCACAGAAGTGGCATCCGTTGTGGCAGGCAGGCCAGTGTACAGCACATCTGTGGCAGCAGTAACAGGAAGCTGCCTTATAGATGTTCTCCACAGAAGTGACGTCCGTTGTGGCAGGCAGGCCAGTGTACAGCACATCTGTGGCAGCAGTAACAGGAAGCTGCCTTATAGATGTTCTCCACAGAAGTGACGTCCGTTGTGGCAGGCAGGCCAGTGTACAGCACATCTGTGGCAGCAGTAACAGGAAGCTGTCTTATAGATGTTCTCCACAGAAGTGACATCCGTTGTGGCAGGCAGGCCAGTGTACAGCACATCTGTGGCAGCAGTAACAGGAAGCTGTATTATAGATGTTCTCCACAGAAGTGACGTCCGTTGTGGCAGGCAGGCCAGTGTACAGCACATCTGTGGCAGCAGTAACAGGAAGCTGCCTTATAGATGTTCTCCACAGAAGTGACGTCCGTTGTGGCAGGCAGGCCAGTGTACAGCACATCTGTGGCAGCAGTAACAGGAAGCTGTCTTATAGATGTTCTCCACAGAAGTGACATCCGTTGTGGCAGGCAGGCCAGTGTACAGCACATCTGTGGCAGCAGTAACAGGAAGCTGTATTATAGATGTTCTCCACAGAAGTGACGTCCGTTGTGGCAGGCAGGCCAGTGTACAGCACATCTGTGGCAGCAGTAACAGGAAGCTACCTTATAGATGTTCTCCACAGAAGTGGCATCCGTTGTGGCAGGCAGGCCAGTGTACAGCACATCTGTGGCAGCAGTAACAGGAAGCTGCCTTATAGATGTTCTCCACAGAAGTGACGTCCGTTGTGGCAGGCAGGCCAGTGTACAGCACATCTGTGGCAGCAGTAACAGGAAGCTGTCTTATAGATGTTCTCCACAGAAGTGACATCCGTTGTGGCAGGCAGGCCAGTGTACAGCACATCTGTGGCAGCAGTAACAGGAAGCTGTCTTATAGATGTTCTCCACAGAAGTGACGTCCGTTGTGGCAGGCAGGCCAGTGTACAGCACATCTGTGGCAGCAGTAACAGGAAGCTGTATTATAGATGTTCTCCACAGAAGTGACGTCCGTTGTGGCAGGCAGGCCAGTGTACAGCACATCTGTGGCAGCAGTAACAGGAAGCTACCTTATAGATGTTCTCCACAGAAGTGGCATCCGTTGTGGCAGGCAGGCCAGTGTACAGCACATCTGTGGCAGCAGTAACAGGAAGCTGCCTTATAGATGTTCTCCACAGAAGTGACGTCCGTTGTGGCAGGCAGGCCAGTGTACAGCACATCTGTGGCAGCAGTAACAGGAAGCTGCCTTATAGATGTTCTCCACAGAAGTGACGTCCGTTGTGGCAGGCAGGCCAGTGTACAGCACATCTGTGGCAGCAGTAACAGGAAGCTGCCTTATAGATGTTCTCCACAGAAGTGACGTCCGTTGTGGCAGGCAGGCCAGTGTACAGCACATCTGTGGCAGCAGTAACAGGAAGCTGTCTTATAGATGTTCTCCACAGAAGTGACATCCGTTGTGGCAGGCAGGCCAGTGTACAGCACATCTGTGGCAGCAGTAACAGGAAGCTGCCTTATAGATGTTCTCCACAGAAGTGACATCCGTTGTGGCAGGCAGGCCAGTGTACAGCACATCTGTGCCAGCAGTAACAGGAAGCTGTCTTATAGATGTTCTCCACAGAAGTGGCGTACGTTGTGGCAGGCAGGCCAGCGTACAGGACATCTGTGGCAGCAGTAACAGGAAGCTGTCTTATAGATGTTCTCCACAGAAGTGACGTCCGTTGTGGCAGGCAGGCCAGTGTACAGCACATCTGTGGCAGCAGCAGTAACAGGAAGCTGTCTTATAGATGTTCTCCACAGAAGTGGCATCCGTTGTGGCAGGCAGGCCAGTGTACAGCACATCTGTGGCAGCAGTAACAGGAAGCTGCCTTATAGATGTTCTCCACAGAAGTGGCATCCGTTGTGGCAGGCAGGCCAGTGTACAGCACATCTGTGGCAGCAGTAACAGGAAGCTGTCTTATAGATGTTCTCCACAGAAGTGGCATCCGTTGTGGCAGGCAGGCCAGTGTACAGCACATCTGTGGCAGCAGCAGTAACAGGAAGCTGTCTTATAGATGTTCTCCACAGAAGTGGCATCCGTTGTGGCAGGCAGGCCAGTGTACAGCACATTTGTGGCAGCAGTAACAGGAAGCTGCCTTATAGATGTTCTCCACAGAAGTGACGTCCGTTGTGGCAGGCAGGCCAGTGTACAGCACATCTGTGGCAGCAGCAGCAGTAACAGGAAGCTGCCTTATAGATGTTCTCCACAGAAGTGGCGTCCGTTGTGGCAGGCAGGTCAGTGTACAGCACATCTGTGGCAGCAGCAGTAACAGGAAGCTGCCTTATAGATGTTCTCCACAGAAGTGGCATCCGTTGTGGCAGGGAGGCCAGTGTACAGCACATCTGTGGCAGCAGTAACAGGAAGCTGCCTTATAGATGTTCTCCACAGAAGTGACGTCCGTTGTGGCAGGCAGGCCAGTGTACAGCACATCTGTGGCAGCAGTAACAGGAAGCTGCCTTATAGATGTTCTCCACAGAAGTGACGTCCGTTGTGGCAGGCAGGCCAGTGTACAGCACATCTGTGGCAGCAGTAACAGGAAGCTGCCTTATAGATGTTCTCCACAGAAGTGGCATCCGTTGTGGCAGGCAGGCCAGTGTACAGCACATCTGTGGCAGCAGTAACAGGAAGCTGCCTTATAGATGTTCTCCACAGAAGTGGCGTCCGTTGTGTCAGGCAGGCCAGTGTACAGCACATCTGTGGCAGCAGCAGTAACAGGAAGCTGCCTTATAGATGTTCTCCACAGAAGTGACATCCGTTGTGGCAGGCAGGCCAGTGTACAGCACATCTGTGGCAGCAGTAACAGGAAGCTGTCTTATAGATGTTCTCCACAGAAGTGGCATCCGTTGTGGCAGGCAGGCCAGTGTACAGCACATCTGTGGCAGCAGTAACAGGAAGCTGTCTTATAGATGTTCTCCACAGAAGTGACGTCCGTTGTGGCAGGCAGGCCAGTGTACAGCACATCTGTGGCAGCAGCAGTAACAGGAAGCTGTCTTATAGATGTTCTCCACAGAAGTGACGTCCGTTGTCGCAGGCAGGCCAGTGTACAGCACATCTGTGGCAGCAGTAACAGGAAGCTGTATTATAGATGTTCTCCACAGAAGTGACGTCCGTTGTGGCAGGCAGGCCAGTGTACAGCACATCTGTGGCAGCAGCAGTAACAGGAAGATGTCTTATAGATGTTCTCCACAGAAGTGGCGTCCGTTGTGTCAGGCAGGCCAGTGTACAGCACATCTGTGGCAGCAGCAGTAACAGGAAGCCGTATTATAGATGTTCTCCACAGAAGTGACGTCCGTTGTGGCAGGCAGGCCAGTGTACAGCACATCTGTGGCAGCAGTAACAGGAAGCTGCCTTATAGATGTTCTCCACAGAAGTGACGTCCGTTGTGGCAGGCAGGCCAGTGTACAGCACATCTGTGGCAGCAGCAGTAACAGGAAGATGTCTTATAGATGTTCTCCACAGAAGTGGCGTCCGTTGTGGCAGGCAGGCCAGTGTACAGCACATCTGTGGCAGCAGCAGTAACAGGAAGCTGTCTTATAGATGTTCTCCACAGAAGTGGTGTCCGTTGTGGCAGGCAGGTCAGTGTACAGCACATCTGTGGCAGCAGCAGTAACAGGAAGCTGTCTTATAGATGTTCTCCACAGAAGTGACATCCGTTGTGGCAGGCAGGCCAGTGTACAGCACATCTGTGGCAGCAGTAACAGGAAGCTGCCTTATAGATGTTCTCCACAGAAGTGGCATCCGTTGTGGCAGGCAGGCCAGTGTACAGCACATCTGTGGCAGCAGTAACAGGAAGCTGTATTATAGATATTCTCCACAGAAGTGACATCCGTTGTGGCCGGCAGGCCAGTGTACAGCACATCTGTGGCAGCAGCAGTAACAGGAAGCTGTCTTATAGATGTTCTCCACAGAAGTGACGTCCGTTGTGGCAGGCAGGCCAGTGTACAGCACATCTGTGGCAGCAGTAACAGGAAGCTGCCTTATAGATGTTCTCCACAGAAGTGACATCCGTTGTGGCAGGCAGGCCAGTGTACAGCACATCTGTGGCAGCAGTAACAGGAAGCTGCCTTATAGATGTTCTCCACAGAAGTGACGTCCGTTGTGGCAGGCAGGCCAGTGTACAGCACATCTGTGGCAGCAGTAACAGGAACCTGCCTTATAGATGTTCTCCACAGAAGTGGCGTCCGTTGTGGCAGGCAGGCCAGTGTACAGCACATCTGTGGCAGCAGTAACAGGAAGCTGTATTATAGATGTTCTCCACAGAAGTGACGTCCGTTGTGGCAGGCAGGTCAGTGTACAGCACATCTGTGGCAGCAGTAACAGGAAGCTGTCTTATAGATATTCTCCACAGAAGTGGCATCCGTTGTGGCAGGCAGGCCAGTGTACAGCACATCTGTGGCAGCAGCAGTAACAGGAAGCTGTCTTATAGATGTTCTCCACAGAAGTGGCGTCTGTTGTGGCAGGCAGGCCAGTGTACAGCACATCTGTGGCAGCAGTAACAGGAAGCTGCCTTATAGATGTTCTCCACAGAAGTGGCGTCCGTTGTGGCAGGCAGGCCAGTGTACAGCACATCTGTGGCAGCAGTAACAGGAAGCTGCCTTATAGATGTTCTCCACAGAAGTGAGGTCCGTTGTGGCAGGGAGGCCAATGTACAGCACATCTGTGGCAGCAGTAACAGGAAGCTGTCTTATAGATGTTCTCCACAGAAGTGGCATCCGTTGTGGCAGGCAGGCCAGTGTACAGCACATCTGTGGCAGCAGTAACAGGAAGCCGTCTTATAGATGTTCTCCACAGAAGTGACGTCCGTTGTGGCAGGCAGGCCAGTGTACAGCACATCTGTGGCAGCAGTAACAGGAAGCTGCCTTATAGATGTTCTCCACAGAAGTGGCATCCGTTGTGGCTGGCAGGCCAGTGTACAGCACATCTGTGGCAGCAGCAGCAGTAACAGGAAGCTGTCTTATAGATGTTCTCCACAGAAGTGGCATCCGTTGTGGCAGGCAGGCCAGTGTACAGCACATCTGTGGCAGCAGCAGTAACAGGAAGCTGTCTTATAGATGTTCTCCACAGAAGTGACGTCCGTTGTGGCAGGCAGGCCAGTGTACAGCACATCTGTGGCAGCAGCAGCAGTAACAGGAAGCTGCCTTATAGATGTTCTCCACAGAAGTGGTGTCCGTTGTGGCAGGCAGGCCAGTGTACAGCACATCTGTGGCAGCAGTAACAGGAAGCTGTCTTATAGATATTCTCCACAGAAGTGGCATCCGTTGTGGCAGGCAGGCCAGTGTACAGCACATCTGTGGCAGCAGCAGTAACAGGAAGCTGTCTTATAGATGTTCTCCACAGAAGTGGCGTCTGTTGTGGCAGGCAGGCCAGTGTACAGCACATCTGTGGCAGCAGTAACAGGAAGCTGCCTTATAGATGTTCTCCACAGAAGTGGCGTCCGTTGTGGCAGGCAGGCCAGTGTACAGCACATCTGTGGCAGCAGTAACAGGAAGCTGTATTATAGATGTTCTCCACAGAAGTGACGTCCGTTGTGGCAGGCAGGCCAGTGTACAGCACATCTGTGGCAGCAGTAACAGGAAGCTGCCTTATAGATGTTCTCCACATAAGTGAGGTCCGTTGTGGCAGGGAGGCCAGTGTACAGCACATCTGTGGCAGCAGTAACAGGAAGCTGTCTTATAGATGTTCTCCACAGAAGTGGCATCCGTTGTGGCAGGCAGGCCAGTGTACAGCACATCTGTGGCAGCAGTAACAGGAAGCCGTCTTATAGATGTTCTCCACAGAAGTGACGTCCGTTGTGGCAGGCAGGCCAGTGTACAGCACATCTGTGGCAGCAGTAACAGGAAGCTGCCTTATAGATGTTCTCCACAGAAGTGGCATCCGTTGTGGCTGGCAGGCCAGTGTACAGCACATCTGTGGCAGCAGCAGCAGTAACAGGAAGCTGTCTTATAGATGTTCTCCACAGAAGTGGCGTCCATTGTGGCTGGCAGGCCAGTGTACAGCACATCTGTGGCAGCAGCAGCAGTAACAGGAAGCTGTCTTATAGATGTTCTCCACAGAAGTGGCGTCCGTTGTGGCAGGCAGGCCAGTGTACAGCACATCTGTGGCAGCAGCAGCAGTAACAGGAAGCTGTCTTATAGATGTTCTCCACAGAAGTGACATCCGTTGTGGCAGGCAGGCCAGTGTACAGCACATCTGTGGCAGCAGCAGTAACAGGAAGCTGCCTTATAGATGTTCTCCACAGAAGTGGCATCCGTTGTGGCAGGCAGGCCAGTGTACAGCACATCTGTGGCAGCAGCAGTAACAGGAAGCTGTCTTATAGATGTTCTCCACAGAAGTGACGTCCGTTGTGGCAGGCAGGCCAGTGTACAGCACATCTGTGGCAGCAGCAGCAGTAACAGGAAGCTGCCTTATAGATGTTCTCCACAGAAGTGACGTCCGTTGTGGCAGGCAGGCCAGTGTACAGCACATCTGTGGCAGCAGTAACAGGAAGCTGCCTTATAGATGTTCTCCACAGAAGTGAGGTCCGTTGTGGCAGGGAGGCCAGTGTACAGCACATCTGTGGCAGCAGTAACAGGAAGCTGTCTTATAGATGTTCTCCACAGAAGTGGCATCCGTTGTGGCAGGCAGGCCAGTGTACAGCACATCTGTGGCAGCAGTAACAGGAAGCCGTCTTATAGATGTTCTCCACAGAAGTGACGTCCGTTGTGGCAGGCAGGCCAGTGTACAGCACATCTGTGGCAGCAGTAACAGGAAGCTGCCTTATAGATGTTCTCCACAGAAGTGGCATCCGTTGTGGCTGGCAGGCCAGTGTACAGCACATCTGTGGCAGCAGCAGCAGTAACAGGAAGCTGTCTTATAGATGTTCTCCACAGAAGTGGCATCCGTTGTGGCAGGCAGGCCAGTGTACAGCACATCTGTGGCAGCAGCAGTAACAGGAAGCTGTCTTATAGATGTTCTCCACAGAAGTGACGTCCGTTGTGGCAGGCAGGCCAGTGTACAGCACATCTGTGGCAGCAGCAGCAGTAACAGGAAGCTGCCTTATAGATGTTCTCCACAGAAGTGGCGTCCGTTGTGGCAGGCAGGTCAGTGTACAGCACATCTGTGGCAGCAGTAACAGGAAGCTGTATTATAGATGTTCTCCACAGAAGTGACGTCCGTTGTGGCAGGCAGGCCAGTGTACAGCACATCTGTGGCAGCAGCAGCAGTAACAGGAAGCTGCCTTATAGATGTTCTCCACAGAAGTGGCGTCCGTTGTGGCAGGCAGGCCAGTGTACAGCACATCTGTGGCAGCAGTAACAGGAAGCTGTCTTATAGATATTCT
This sequence comes from Hyperolius riggenbachi, assembly GCF_040937935.1. NCBI lineage: Eukaryota > Metazoa > Chordata > Amphibia > Anura > Hyperoliidae > Hyperolius > Hyperolius riggenbachi. The sequence continues at coordinate 1,360,467 of NC_090654.1, read as the reverse complement.
CCACAGAAGTGGCATCCGTTGTGGCAGGCAGGCCAGTGTACAGCACATCTGTGGCAGCAGCAGTAACAGGAAGCTGTCTTATAGATGTTCTCCACAGAAATGGCGTCTGTTGTGGCAGGCAGGCCAGTGTACAGCACATCTGTGGCAGCAGTAACAGGAAGCTGCCTTATAGATGTTCTCCACAGAAGTGGCGTCCGTTGTGGCAGGCAGGCCAGTGTACAGCACATCTGTGGCAGCAGTAACAGGAAGCTGTATTATAGATGTTCTCCACAGAAGTGACGTCCGTTGTGGCAGGCAGGCCAGTGTACAGCACATCTGTGGCAGCAGTAACAGGAAGCTGCCTTATAGATGTTCTCCACATAAGTGAGGTCCGTTGTGGCAGGGAGGCCAGTGTACAGCACATCTGTGGCAGCAGTAACAGGAAGCTGTCTTATAGATGTTCTCCACAGAAGTGGCATCCGTTGTGGCAGGCAGGCCAGTGTACAGCACATCTGTGGCAGCAGTAACAGGAAGCCGTCTTATAGATGTTCTCCACAGAAGTGACGTCCGTTGTGGCAGGCAGGCCAGTGTACAGCACATCTGTGGCAGCAGCAGTAACAGGAAGCTGTATTATAGATATTCTCCACAGAAGTGACGTCCGTTGTGGCAGGCAGGTCAGTGTACAGCACATCTGTGGCAGCAGTAACAGGAAGCTGCCTTATAGATGTTCTCCACAGAAGTGGCATCCGTTGTGGCTGGCAGGCCAGTGTACAGCACATCTGTGGCAGCAGCAGCAGTAACAGGAAGCTGTCTTATAGATGTTCTCCACAGAAGTGGCGTCCGTTGTGGCTGGCAGGCCAGTGTACAGCACATCTGTGGCAGCAGCAGCAGTAACAGGAAGCTGTCTTATAGATGTTCTCCACAGAAGTGGCATCCGTTGTGGCAGGCAGGCCAGTGTACAGCACATCTGTGGCAGCAGCAGTAACAGGAAGCTGTCTTATAGATGTTCTCCACAGAAGTGACGTCCGTTGTGGCAGGCAGGCCAGTGTACAGCACATCTGTGGCAGCAGTAACAGGAAGCTGTCTTATAGATGTTCTCCACAGAAGTGGCGTCCGTTGTGGCAGGCAGGCCAGTGTACAGCACATCTGTGGCAGCAGCAGCAGTAACAGGAAGCTGCCTTATAGATGTTCTCCACAGAAGTGGCGTCCGTTGTGGCAGGCAGCCCAGTGTACAGCACATCTGTGGCAGCAGTAACAGGAAGCTGCCTTATAGATGTTCTCCACAGAAGTGGCGTCCGTTGTGGCAGGCAGGCCAGTGTACAGCACATCTGTGGCAGCAGTAACAGGAAGCTGCCTTATAGATGTTCTCCACAGAAGTGATGTCCGTTGTGGCAGGCAGGCCAGTGTACAGCACATCTGTGGCAGCAGTAACAGGAAGCTGCCTTATAGATGTTCTCCACAGAAGTGGCATCCGTTGTGGCAGGCAGGCCAGTGTACAGCACATCTGTGGCAGCAGCAGTAACAGGAAGCTGCCTTATAGATGTTCTCCACAGAAGTGGCATCCGTTGTGGCAGGCAGGCCAGTGTACAGCACATCTGTGGCAGCAGTAACAGGAAGCTGTCTTATAGATGTTCTCCACAGAAGTGGCATCCGTTGTGGCAGGCAGGCCAGTGTACAGCACATCTGTGGCAGCAGTAACAGGAAGCTGTATTATAGATGTTCTCCACAGAAGTGACGTCCGTTGTGGCAGGCAGGCCAGTGTACAGCACATCTGTGGCAGCAGCAGTAACAGGAAGCTGTCTTATAGATGTTCTCCACAGAAGTGACGTCCGTTGTGGCAGGCAGGTCAGTGTACAGCACATCTGTGGCAGCAGTAACAGGAAGCTGTCTTATAGATGTTCTCCACAGAAGTGACGTCCGTTGTGGCAGGCAGGCCAGCGTACAGCACATCTGTGGCAGCAGCAGTAACAGGAAGCTGTCTTATAGATGTTCTCCACAGAAGTGACGTCTGTTGTGGCAGGCAGGCCAGTGTACAGCACATCTGTGGCAGCAGTAACAGGAAGCTGTATTATAGATGTTCTCCACAGAAGTGGCATCCGTTGTGGCAGGCAGGCCAGTGTACAGCACATCTGTGGCAGCAGTAACAGGAAGCTGCCTTATAGATGTTCTCCACAGAAGTGACGTCCGTTGTGGCAGGGAGGCCAATGTACAGCACATCTGTGGCAGCAGTAACAGGAAGCTGCCTTATAGATGTTCTCCACAGAAGTGGCATCCGTTGTGGCAGGCAGGTCAGTGTACAGCACATCTGTGGCAGCAGTAACAGGAAGCTGTATTATAGATGTTCTCCACAGAAGTGACGTCCGTTGTGGCAGGCAGGCCAGCGTACAGGACATCTGTGGCAGCAGTAACAGGAAGCTGTATTATAGATGTTCTCCACAGAAGTGACGTCCGTTCTGGCAGGCAGGCCAGTGTACAGCACATCTGTGGCAGCAGCAGTAACAGGAAGCTGCCTTATAGATGTTCTCCACAGAAGTGACGTCCGTTGTGGCAGGCAGGCCAGTGTACAGCACATCTGTGGCAGCAGTAACAGGAAGCTGTATTATAGATATTCTCCACAGAAGTGACGTCCGTTGTGGCAGGCAGGCCAGTGTACAGCACATCTGTGGCAGCAGTAACAGGAAGCTGTCTTATAGATGTTCTCCACAGAAGTGACGTCCGTTGTGGCAGGCAGGCCAGTGTACAGCACATCTGTGGCAGCAGTAACAGGAAGCTGCCTTATAGATGTTCTCCACAGAAGTGGCATCCGTTGTGGCAGGGAGGGCAGCGTACAGCACATCTGTGGCAGCAGCAGTAACAGGAAGCTGCCTTATAGATGTTCTCCACAGAAGTAGCATCCGTTGTGGCAGGTAGGCCAGTGTACAGCACATCTGTGGCAGCAGTAACAGGAAGCTGTATTATAGATGTTCTCCACAGAAGTGACGTCCGTTGTGGCAGGCAGGCCAGTGTACAGCACATCTGTGGCAGCAGTAACAGGAAGCTGCCTTATAGATGTTCTCCACAGAAGTAGCATCCGTTGTGGCAGGCAGGCCAGTGTACAGCACATCTGTGGCAGCAGCAGTAACAGGAAGCTGTCTTATAGATGTTCTCCACAGAAGTGACGTCCGTTGTGGCAGGGAGGCCAGTGTACAGCACATCTGTGGCAGCAGCAGTAACAGGAAGCTGCCTTATAGATGTTCTCCACAGAAGTGACGTCCGTTGTGGCAGGGAGGGCAGCGTACAGCACATCTGTGGCAGAAGTAACAGGAAGCTGTTGTATAGAGTTGTCCTCAGAGGTGTTTAGCAGCTGCCACATACTTGTGCTGGACAGAGGTAAGCCAGAATACCCAGTGAGAGACTACAGAGGAGATCTGCAGAGCCACAGTCTCTGGAAAAGATTTGCCAAATTGTATCGCGATATGTAAGACCGAGGAGTTCAGCCAACCGGCTCCCCTGGCCAACAGTGAACCTGCAAGTTGGCTGCCTGCTGTCATTTAGAAGCAGCCTTGGTTATTTAGCTCCTGGCTCCTCTGTCCAGCCTACATTTTATTGTTTTTCCAGAGCCCTTTCTATATTTTAGACAGCTGTGTTTGATTTGTTTTCTGTTTACTGCACACCCATGACTAACCTGTGAGCCGAGCGTATGTCACTAAAATGGCAAAGTGGATCAGTGGTTAGCACTCTGATCATACAGCTCCTCTGAGGACAGTCAGTGACATGACTATGTACTCTGTAATGTGCTGCAGAACATGTCAGTGCTATATAAATACTTTATAATAATATGGTAGGACATTACACTATGACTATGGTAGGATTAGATTGTAAGCTCTTCTGAGGACAATCAGTGACATGACTATGTACTCTGTAATGTGCTGCAGAAGATGTCAGTGCTATATAAATACATAATAATATGGTAGGACATTACACTATGACTATGGTAGGATTAGAGTGTGAGCTCCTCTGAGGACAGTCAGTGACATGACTATGTACTCTGTAATGTGCTGCAGAAGATGTCAGTGCTATATAAATACATCATAATAATAATATGGTAGGACATTACACTATGACTATGGTAGGATTAGAGTGTGAGCTCCTCTGAGGACAGTCAGTGACATGACTATGTACTCTGTAATGTGCTGCAGAAGATGTCAGTGCTGTATAAATACATAATAATAATATGGTAGGACATTACACTATGACTATGGTAGGATTAGAGTGTGAGCTCCTCTGAGGACAGTCAGTGACATGACTATGTACTCTGTAATGTGCTGCAGAACATGTCAGTGCTATATAAATACTTTATAATAATATGGTAGGACATTACACTATGACTATGGTAGGATTAGATTGTAAGCTCTTCTGAGGACAATCAGTGACATGACTATGTACTCTGTAATGTGCTGCAGAAGATGTCAGTGCTATATAAATACATAATAATATGGTAGGACATTACACTATGACTATGGTAGGATTAGAGTGTGAGCTCCTCTGAGGACAGTCAGTGACATGACTATGTACTCTGTAATGTGCTGCAGAAGATGTCAGTGCTATATAAATACATCATAATAATAATATGGTAGGACATTACACTATGACTATGGTAGGATTAGAGTGTGAGCTCCTCTGAGGACAGTCAGTGACATGACTATGTACTCTGTAAAGTGCTGCAGAAGATGTCAGTGCTATATAAATACATAATAATAATATGGTAGGACATTACACTATGACTATGGTAGGATTAGAGTGTGAGCTCCTCTGAGGACAGTCAGTGACATGACTATGTACTCTGTAATGTGCTGCAGAAGATGTTAGTGCTATATAAATACATAATAATAATATGGTAGGACATTAGGCTATGGCTATGGTAGGATTAGAGTGTGAGCTCCTCTGAGGACAGTCAGTGACATGACTATGTACTCTGTAATGTGCTGCAGGAGATGTCAGTGCTATATAAATACATAATAATATGGTAGGACATTAGGCTATGACTATGGTAAGATTAGATTGTGAGCTCCTCTGAGGACAGTCAGTGACATGACTATGTACTCTGTACAATGCTGCAGAGGATGTCAGTGCTATATAAATACATAATAATATGGTGGGACATTAGACTATGACTATGGTAGGATTAGATTGTGAGCTCCTCTGAGGACAGTCAGTGACATGACTATGTACTCTGTAATGTGCTGCAGGAGATGTCAGTGCTATATAAATACATAATAATATGGTAGGACATTAGGCTGTGACTATGGTAGGATTAGAGTGTGAGCTCCTCTGAGGACAGTCACTGACATGACTATGTACTCTGTAATGTGCTGCAGAAGATGTCAGTGCTATATAAATACATAATAATAATATGGTAGGACATTAGACTATGACTATGGCAGGATTAGAGTGTGAGCACCTCTGAGGACAGTCAGTGCCATGACTATGTACTCTGTAATGTGCTGCAGGAGATGTCAGTGCTATATAAATACATAATAATAATATCGTAGGACATTAGACTATGACTATGGTAGGATTAGATTGTGAGATCCTCTGAGGACAGTCAGTGACATGACTATGTACTCTGTAATGTGCTGCAGAAGATGTCAGTGCTATATAAATACATAATAATAATAATATGGTAGGACATTAGACTATGACTATGGTAGGATTAGAGTGTGAGCTCCTCTGAGGACAGTCAGTGACATGACTATGTACTCTGTAATGTGCTGCAGGAGATGTCACTGCTATATAAATACATAATAATAATATGGTAGGACATTAGACTATGACTATGGTAGGATTAGAGTGTGAGCTCCTCTGAGGACAGTCAGTGACATGACTATGTACTCTGTAATGTGCTGCAGAAGATGTCAGTGCTATATAAATACATAATAATAATATGGTAGGACATTACACTATGACTATGGTAGGATTAGAGTGTGAGCTCCTCTGAGGACAGTCAGTGACATGACTATGTACTCTGTAATGTGCTGCAGAAGATGTCAGTGCTATATAAATACATAATAATAATATGGTAGGACATTAGACTATGACTATGGTAGGGATTAGATTGTGAGCTCCTCTGAGGACAGTCAGTGTCATGACTATGTACTCTGTAATGTGCTGCAGGAGATGTCAGTGCTATATAAATACATAATAATAATATGGCGGGACATTAGACTATGACTATGGTAGGATTAGAGTGTGAGCTCCTCTGAGGACAGTCAGTGACATGGCTATGTACTCTGTAATGTGCTGCAGAAGATGTCAGTGCTATATAAATACATAATAATAATATAGTAGGACATTAGGCTATGACTATGGTAGGATTAGAGGGTGAGCTCCTCTGAGGACAGTCAGTGACATGACTATGTACTCTGTAATGTGCTGCAGGAGATGTCAGTGCTATATAAATACATAATAATAACATGGGAGGACATTAGACTAAGAGGAGCTCACAATCTAATCCCTACCATAGTCATAGTCTAATGTCCTCCCATGTTATTATTATGTATTTATATAGCACTGACATCTCCTGCAGCACATTACAGAGTACATAGTCATGTCACTGACTGTCCTCAGAGGAGCTCACCCTCTAATCCTACCATAGTCATAGCCTAATGTCCTACTATATTATTATTATGTATTTATATAGCACTGACATCTTCTGCAGCACATTACAGAGTACATAGCCATGTCACTGACTGTCCTCAGAGGAGCTCACACTCTAATCCTACCATAGTCATAGTCTAATGTCCTCCCATGTTATTATTATGTATTTATATAGCACTGACATCTCCTGCAGCACATTACAGAGTACATAGTCATGTCACTGACTGTCCTCAGAGGAGCTCACCCTCTAATCCTACCATAGTCATAGCCTAATGTCCTACTATATTATTATTATGTATTTATATAGCACTGACATCTTCTGCAGCACATTACAGAGTACATAGCCATGTCACTGACTGTCCTCAGAGGAGCTCACACTCTAATCCTACCATAGTCAGAGGACAGTCAGTGACATGGCTATGTACTCTGTAATGTGCTGCAGGAGATGTCAGTGCTATATAAATACATAATAATAATATGGTAGGACATTACACTATGACTATGGTAGGATTAGAGTGTGAGCTCCTCTAAGAACAGTTAGTGACATGACTATGTACTCTGTAAAGTGCTGCAGGAGATGTCAGTGCTATATAAATACACAATAATAATATGGTAGGACATTACACTATGACTATGGTAGGATTAGAGTGTGAGCTCCTCTGAGGACAGTCCGTGACATGACTATGTGCTCTGTAATGTGCTGCAGACGATGTCAGTGTTATATAAATACATAATAATAATATGGTAGGACATTAGACTATGACTATGGTAGGATTAGATTGTGAGCTCCTCTGATGACAGTCAGTGACATGACTATGTACTCTGTAATGTGCTGCAGGAGATGTCAGTGCTATATAAATACATAATAATAATAATATGGTAGGACATTAGACTATGACTATGGTAGGATTGGACTGTGAGCTCCTCTGAGGACAGTCAGTGACATGACTATGTACTCTGTAATGTGCTGCAGAAGATGTCAGTGCTATATAAATACATAATAATAATATGGTAGGACATTAGACTATGACTATGGCAGGATTAGAGTGTGAGCTCCTCTGAGGACAGTCAGTGACATGACTATGTACTCCGTACAGTGCTGCAGGAGAGGTCAGTGCTATATAAATACATAATAATAATATGGTAGGACATTAGACTATGACTATGGTAGGATTAGAGTGTGAGATCCTCTGAGGACAGTCAGTGACATGACTATGTACTCTGTAATGTGCTGCAGAAGATGTCAGTGCCATATAAATACATAATAATAATATGGTAGGACATTAGACTATGACTATGGTAGGATTAGAGTGTGAGCTCCTCTGAGGACAGTCAGTGACATGACTATGTACACTGTAATGTGCTGCAGAAGATGTCAGTGCCATATAAATACATAATAATAATATGGTAGGACATTAGACTATGACTATGGTAGGATTAGAGTGTGAGCTCCTCTGAGGACAGTCAGTGACATGACTATGTACTCCGTACAGTGCTGCAGGAGAGGTCAGTGCTATATAAATACATAATAATAATATGGTAGGACATTAGACTATGACTATGGTAGGATTAGAGTGTGAGATCCTCTGAGGACAGTCAGTGACATGACTATGTACTCTGTAATGTGCTGCAGAAGATGTCAGTGCCATATAAATACATAATAATAATATGGTAGGACATTAGACTATGACTATGGTAGGATTAGAGTGTGAGCTCCTCTGAGGACAGTCAGTGACATGACTATGTACACTGTAATGTGCTGCAGAAGATGTCAGTGCCATATAAATACATAATAATAATATGGTAGGACATTAGACTATGACTATGGTAGGATTAGAGTGTGAGCTCCTCTGAGGACAGTCAGTGACATGACTATGTACTCTGTAATGTGCTGCAGGAGATGTCAGTGCTATATAAATACATAATAATAATAATATGGTAGGACATTAGACTATGACTATGGTAGGATTGGACTGTGAGCTCCTCTGAGGACAGTCAGTGACATGACTATGTACTCTGTAATGTGCTGCAGAAGATGTCAGTGCTATATAAATACATAATAATAATATGGTAGGACATTAGACTATGACTATGGTAGGATTAGAGTGTGAGATCCTCTGAGGACAGTCAGTGACATGACTATGTACTCTGTAATGTGCTGCAGAAGATGTCAGTGCCATATAAATACATAATAATAATATGGTAGGACATTAGACTATGACTATGGTAGGATTGGACTGTGAGCTCCTCTGAGGACAGTCAGTGACATGACTATGTACTCCGTACAGTGCTGCAGGAGAGGTCAGTGCTATATAAATACATAATAATAATATGGTAGGACATTAGACTATGACTATGGTAGGATTAGAGTGTGAGATCCTCTGAGGACAGTCAGTGACATGACTATGTACTCTGTAATGTGCTGCAGAAGATGTCAGTGCCATATAAATACATAATAATAATATGGTAGGACATTAGACTATGACTATGGTAGGATTAGAGTGTGAGCTCCTCTGAGGACAGTCAGTGACATGACTATGCACTCTGTAATGTGCTGCAGAAGATGTCAGTGCTATATAATTACATAATAATAATATGGTAGGACATTAGACTATGACTATGGTAGGATTAGAGTGTGAGATCCTCTGAGGACAGTCAGTGACATGACTATGTACTCTGTAATGTGCTGCAGAAGATGTCAGTGCTATATAAATACATAATAATAATATGGCAGGACATTACACTATGACTATGGTAGGATTAGAGTGTGAGCTCCTCTGAGGACAGTCAGTGACATGACTATGTACTCTGTAATGTGCTGCAGAAGATGTCAGTGCTATATAAATACATAATAATAATATGGCAGGACATTACACTATGACTATGGTAGGATTAGAGTGTGAGCTCCTCTGAGGACAGTCAGTGACATGACTATGTACTCTATAAAGTGCTGCAGGAGATGTCAGTGCTATATAAATACATAATAATAATAATATGGCAGGACATTACACTATGACTATGGTAGGATTAGAGTGTGAGATCCTCTGAGGACAGTCAGTGACATGACTATGTACTCCGTACAGTGCTGCAGGAGATGTCAGTGCTACGGTGGTGTGAAAAACTATTTGCCCCCTTCCTAATTTCTTATTCTTTTGCATGTTTGTCACACTTAAATGTTTCTGCTCATCAAAAACCGTTCACTATTAGTCAAAGATAGCATAATTGAACACAAAATGCAGTTTTGAATGATGGTTTTTATTATTTAGTGAGAAAAAAAAACCTCCAAATCTACATGGCCCTGTGTGAAAAAGTGATTGCCCCCACTTGTTAAAAAATAACTTAACTGTGGTTTATTACACCTGAGTTCAATTTCTGTAGTCACCCCCGGGCCTGATTACTGCCACACCTGTTTCAATCAAAAAATCACTTAAATAGGAGCTATCTGACACAGAGAAGTAGAACAAAAGCACCTCAAAAGCTAGACATCATGCCAAGATCCAAAGACATTCAGGAACAAATGAGAACAAAAGTACTGTAATTGAGATCGATCAGTCTGGTAAAGGTAATAAAGCCATTTCTAAAGCTTTGGGACTCCAGAGAACCACAGTGAGAGCCATTATCCACAAATGGCAAAAACATGGAACAGTGATGAACCTCCCCAGGAGTGGCCGGCCGACCAAAATTACCCCAAGAGCGCAGAGAAAACTCATCCGAGAGGCCACAAAAGACCCCAGGACAACATCTAAAGAACTGCAGGCCTCACTTGCCTCAATTAAGGTCAGTGTTCACGACTCCACCATAGGAAAGAGACTGGGCAAAAACGGCCTGCATGGCAGATATCCAAGGCGCAAACCACTTTAAGCAAAAAGAACATTAAGGCTCGTCTCAATTTTCCTAAAAAAACATCTCAATGATTGCCAAGACTGTTGGGAAAATACCTTGTGGACCGATGAGACAAAAGTTGAACTTTTTGGAAGGTGCGTGTCCCGTTACATATCTGGCATAGAAGTAACACAGCATTTCAGCAAAAGAACATCATACCAACAGTAAAATATGGTGGTGGTAGTGTGATGGTCTGGGGTTGTTTTGCTGCTTCAGGACCTGGAAGGCTTGCTGTGATAGATGGAACCATGAATTCTACTGTCTACCAAAAAATCCTGAAGGAGAATGTCTGGCCATCTGTTTGTCAACTCAAGCTGAAGCGATCTTGGGTGCTGCAGCAGGACAATGACCCAAAACACACCAGCAAATCCACCTCTGAATGGCTGAAGAAAAACAAAATGAAGACCTTGGAGTGGCATAGTCAAAGTCCTGACCTGAATACTATTGAGATGTTGTAGCATGACCTTAAAAAGGTGGATCATGCTAGAAACCCCCAAATAAAGCTGAATTACAACAATTCTGCAAAGATGAGTGGGACGAAATTCCTCCAGAGCGCTGTAAAAGAATTGTTGCAAGTTATCGCAAACGTTTGATTGCAGTTATTGCTGCTAAGGGTGGCCCAACCAGTTATTAGGTTCAGGGGGCAATTTCTTTTTCACACAGGGCCATGTAGGTTTTGAGGTTTTTTTTTCTCTCTAAATAATAAAAACCATCATTTAAAACTGCATTTTGTGTTCAATTATGTTATCTTTGACTAATAGTTAACGGTTTTTGATGAGCAGAAACATTTATGTGTGACAAACATGCAAAAGAATAAGAAATCAGGAAGGGGGCAAATAGTTTTTCACACCACTGTATATAAGTACATAATAATAATATGGTAGGACATTAGACTATGACTATGGTAGGATTAGAGTGTGAGCTCCTCTGAGAACAGTCAGTGACATGACTATGTACTCTGTAATGTGCTGCAGGAGATGTCAGTGCTATATAAATACATAATAATAATATGGTAGGACATTAGACTATGACTATGGTAGGATTAGAGTGTGAGCTCCTCTGAGGACAGTCAGTGACATGACTATGTACTCTGTAATGTGCTGCAGGAGATGTCACTGCTATATAAATACATAATGATAATATGGTAGGACATTAGACTATGACTATGGTAGGATTAGAGTGTGAGCTCCTCTGAGAACAGTCAGTGACATGACTATGTACTCCGTACAGTGCTGCAGAAGATGTCAGTGCTATATAAAAACATAATAATAATAATATGGTAGGACATTAGAATATGACTATGGTAGGATTAGATTGTGAGCTCTTCTGAGGACAGTCAGTGACATGACTATGTACTCCGTACAGTGCTGCAGAAGATGTCAGTGCTATATAAAAACATAATAATAATAATATGGTAGGACATTACACTATGACTATGGTAGGATTAGAGTGTGAGCTCCTCTGAGGACAGTCAGTGACATGACTAAGTACTCTGTAATGTGATGCAGAAGATGTTAGAGCTATATAAATACATACTAGTATAATGGTAGGGACAGTCAGTAATCATACTCAAATAGTAATGTAAATAGACTGGTTCACTGAAATGGACAAAGGCTCACCTGTCGCCCAAAATATTTGTGAGTACAGACAGAAGTTACATATCACACTATCCATTACACTCCACCTGTAATACATTGTAATTATTAAGATTGTTTCAGCATAAAAACACATTCCCACAGCATTCCAGTGCTTGCCATTGCAACTAAGAGCAAACAATCAGCTATGTGTGGTAAAGCGAAGATGATTTCAGGTACGAAGCTGTGGACAGGGACAAGCACTTTATTAATCCTTACTAGAGCAATAAAATGTATTATAAAGAAGTAGAAAGTATGACTAGATTGTTTCCTGGATCCAGCTGTTCCTCTAAGGCTCCTTGCACACTACACGCTATTCCAATTTTTTTATACCATCTGATTTTTTATTCAGTTTGAAAATTTAGCAGCATGCACTTTTTTTAATCAGAATCAAAAAATCGGATCGTATACAAAATCGGAATTGCATGTTGTGTGCAAGAGGCCTAAACTGGATGGAAGAGCGAGGAGAAAACTGGTCAGAGGTGTCACCAAGAGGCCAATGGCCACTGAAGCAGTTACAGAAATGTATGCCAAACGCCTGGCCATTATGTCGCAACAATATCACAAGAGCTCCACAAGTATGCGTCTTCGCTGAGCTTTGCCCTTGGAGATTCTGAGGTCAACTGGAAAACGTTGCTGTGGGCAGATAAGAAAAAAAAATGAAATATCTGTTATGCCTAATGACCTATTTGGCAGAAAGCTCACCATTCAAATAACACCATACCAACCGTAAAACAGGGTGGTGGCAGCATCCTGTTGTGATTGTGTAGTAATTGATAGGGTAAAACCTGGAGGAAAACCTGCTACAATCTGCCAGAATGTCTTGATGGGAAGAATGAGCTAAGCAGTAGCACTCAGCAAAACTAGCCCCCCAGCAAAGTGAATGCGCAGTGACTGAAGGAGAATGTCCTTGTGTGGCCTTGCCAGAGCCCAGACTTAAACCCTTTAGAAAATCTGTGGTCTACAGTCCACTAACAGGCACCATCCGGCAACAGCGCCACGTAGTGGCAGCCTGATTTCCTATGCTGAACGGGTGACCCTTTATCCTGGGAATTCTGTTCTGATTTTCCCTGAGTAAGTACAGCTGGAAATGTTTTCTAGAGTCCTCACATCTGCACAGCAAGAAATGAGAACACTTTGAAGGGTGTGGTTCTGCTCACCGTATCGTCTGTTTATTCATAACATGATCACCTTTAGTTTGCAGCTTATTATTGGGGTTTTGGATTTGCTGGTTACGTTTCTGTCTCTCCATTTGTCTTCCAGGATTTTCTGGCAGCTGGCTGGACTGGCTTATTCCCACTCTGATCCTGTGGCTGGTGAATGGAGCCATTGTCCTCAGTGTCTTCATGAAGCTACTGATCCATGGAGAGCCAGTTACCAGGCTGCATTCTCGCTCTTCCGTCAAGTTCTGGAGACACTGCAAGCAAGCCGATCTGGAGCTCGCGCGGGTACGAGACTAGGGGGCAGTGGAGCTTGGGGGGACACTGATGAGAGGTCCTTGTAGGGTTGGGGGGGGGGGGACTGTGGAGCCAGGGGATACAGTCATGTGCGGTCCTTGTAGGCTTTGGGGGGGGGGGGCCTGTGGAGCTTGGGGGGACACTCATGAGAGGTCCTTGTAGGGTTAGGGGGGCTGTGGAGCCAGGGGAGACACTCATGTGCGGTCCTTGTGGGCTTGGGGGGGGGGGGGGCCTGTGGAGCTTGGGGGGACACTGATGAGAGGTCCTTGTAGGGTTGGGGGAGCTGTGCAGCCGGGGGGGACACTCATGAGAGGTCCTTATAGGGTTGGGGGGGGAGGGTAACGTTATAGGATACGAGAGGGAATAAGATTTTCTTAGCTGGGGCTTCATCCGGCCCCTGGAAGCTTATGCATTCCTCACCGCAGCTCCGCTCCAAGCCAGTCTGCCGGGGTCCCCTCCGTAGCAGCTACCGGCCAGGTCGGCGTCCTCTGCACGTGCCCGGTCGGTTATTTTTTACAATCCTGAACTTCCCTTTAATAGTTGTAGCTCCAGTCTTCCCCGCCACTGATGGGTGATTCTGTGTTTTCTTATAGGGGGATTTTGGAGCTGCTGCGGGGAACCTGCAGACCTGCCTCTGTGTACTGGGCCGCTCTCTCCCAGCCTCCCGCTTTGACTTGGCCTGCAGCCTCTCCTGGAACGTCATTCGCTGCAGCTTACAGAAGATGAGTCTGGTGCGCTGGCTCCTGAAACGGACGTCTGGCCACCATAGCAAATCTGAATTCCAGGACGAGGCCACCACCAGTGCCAGAAACGCTGCCCTCGTTTATCACAAGCTGCACCAGCTGCATCTCACCGGTAACTCCACAAGATTATTCATTTCTGTTCTATACCCAGATTTCTGGTTGACAATGAATTGAAAGTCAAATTTTTAAAAAAAAATCTTTTCTCAGGAAAATTGCCAGCGAGTTGGCCGTGCTCTGGTCTGAACCTGTCGCTGTGCGCGGTTAACCTGGCGGAGTGTGCCGGTGGTAAGATCCCTCCGAGCCTGTTAGCCGAAATTCACCTAACCACAGCCGTGCAGATGAAGATCAGCTTCTCCGGAAGATTCCGCTTCCTGGCTGTAAGAAACATCTTTTCTCAGCATGGGCAGTGGTTGTGAAGTATTGCATTGCATTGTGGGGCAGTGTCTGTGAAGTAGCACATTGCATTGTGGGGCAGGGGGTGTGAAGTAGCACATTGCATTGTGGGGCAGGGGGTGTGAAGTAGCACATTGCATTGTGGGGCAGGGGCTGTGAAGTAGCACATTGCATTGTGGGGCAGGGGGTGTGAAGTAGCACATTGCATTGTGGGGCAGGGGGTGTGAAGTAGCACATTGCATTGTGGGGCAGGGGTGTGAAGTAGCACATTGCATTGTGGGGCAGGGTTGTGAAGTATTGCATTGCATTGTGGGGCAGGGGTTGGGAAGTAGCACATTGCATTGTGGGGCAGGGGCTGTGAAGTAGCACATTGCATTGTGGGGCAGGGGTTGTGGAGTAGCACATTGCATTGTGGGGCAGGGGGTGTGAAGTAGTGCATTGCATTGTGGGGCAGTTGCTGTGAAGTAGCACATTGCATTGTGGGGCAGTTGCTGTGAAGTAGCACATTGCATTGTGGGGCAGGGGGTGTGAAGTAGCACATTGCATTGTGGGGCAGGGGCTGTGAAGTAGCACATTGCATTGTGGGGCAGGGGTTGTGAAGTAGCACATTGCATTGTGGGGCAGGGGCTGTGAAGTAGCACATTGCATTGTGGGGCAGGGGGTGTGAAGTAGCACATTGCATTGTGGGGCAGGGGGTGTGAAGTAGCACATTGCATTGTGGGGCAGGGGCTGTGAAGTAGCACATTGCATTGTAGGGCAGGAGGTGTGAAGTAGCACATTGCATTGTGGGGCAGGGGGTGTGAAGTAGCACATTGCATTGTGGGGCAGTTGCTGTGAAGTAGCACATTGCATTGTGGGGCAGGGGGTGTGAAGTAGCACATTGCATTGTGGGGCAGGGGGTGTGAAGTAGCACATTGCATTGTGGGGCAGGGGCTGTGAAGTAGCACATTGCATTGTGGGGCAGGGGCTGTGAAGTAGCACATTGCATTGTGGGGCAGGGGGTGTGAAGTAGCGCATTGCATTGTGGGGCAGGAGGTGTGAAGTAGCGCATTGCATTGTGGGGCAGTTGCTGTGAAGTAGCACATTGCATTGTGGGGCAGGGGGTGTGAAGTAGCACATTGCATTGTGAGGCAGGGGTTGTGAAGTAGCACATTGCATTGTGGGGCAGGGGCTGTGAAGTAGCACATTGCATTGTGGGGCAGGGGCTGTGAAGTAGCACATTGCATTGTGGGGCAGTGGCTGTGAAGTATTGCATTGCATTGTGGGGCAGGGGCTGTGAAGTAGCACATTGCATTGTGGGGCAGTTGCTGTGAAGTAGCACATTGCATTGTGGGGCAGGGGTTGTGAAGTAGCACATTGCATTGTGGGGCAGGGGTGGTGAAGTAGCACATTGCATTGTGGGGCAGTGGCTGTGAAGTAGCACATCGCATTGTGGGGCAGGGGGTGTGAAGTAGCACATTGCATTGTGGGGCAGGGGTTGTGAAGTATTGCATTGTGGGGCAGGGGCTGTGAAGTAGCACATTGCATTGTGGGGCAGGGGCTGTGAAGTAGCACATTGCATTGTGGGGCAGGGGCTGTGAAGTATTGCATTGCATTGTGGGGCAGGGGGTGTGAAGTAGCACATTGCATTGTGGGGCAGGGGCTGTGAAGTAGCGCATTGCATTGTGGGGCAGGGGCTGTGAAGTAGCACATTGCATTGTGGGGCAGGGGGTGTGAAGTAGCACATTGCATTGTGGGGCAGGGGCTGTGAAGTAGCACATTGCATTGTGGGGCAGGGGGTGTGAAGTAGCACATTGCATTGTGGGGCAGGGGCTGTGAAGTAGCACATTGCATTGTGGGGCAGGGGGTGTGAAGTAGCACATTGCATTGTGGGGCAGGAGGTGTGAAGTAGCGCATTGCATTGTGGGGCAGGGGTTGTGAAGTAGCACATTGCATTGTGGGGCAGTTGCTGTGAAGTAGCACATTGCATTGTGGGGCAGGGGGTGTGAAGTAGCACATTGCATTGTGGGGCAGTTGCTGTGAAGTAGCACATTGCATTGTGGGGCAGTGGTTGTGAAGTAGCACATTGCATTGTGGGGCAGGGGCTGTGAAGTAGTGCATTGCATTGTGGGGCAGGGGGTGTGAAGTAGCACATTGCATTGTAGGGCAGGGGGTGTGAAGTAGCACATTGCATTGTGGGGCAGGGGTTGTGAAGTAGCACATTGCATTGTGGGGCAGGGGTTGTGAAGTAGCACATTGCATTGTGGGGCAGGGGGTGTGAAGTAGCACATTGCATTGTGGGGCAGGGGCTGTGAAGTAGCACATTGCATTGTGGGGCAGTTGCTGTGAAGTAGCACATTGCATTGTGGGGCAGTGGTTGTGAAGTAGCACATTGCATTGTGGGGCAGGGGGTGTGAAGTAGCACATTGCATTGTGGGGCAGGGGGTGTGAAGTAGCACATTGCATTGTGGGGCAGGGGGTGTGAAGTAGCACATTGCATTGTGGGGCAGGGGCTGTGAAGTAGTGCATTGCATTGTGGGGCAGGGGGTGTGAAGTAGCACATTGCATTGTAGGGCAGGGGGTGTGAAGTAGCACATTGCATTGTGGGGCAGGGGGTGTGAAGTAGCACATTGCATTGTGGGGCAGGGGGTGTGAAGTAGCACATTGCATTGTGGGGCAGGGGCTGTGAAGTAGCACATTGCATTGTGGGGCAGGGGCTGTGAAGTAGCACATTGCATTGTGGGGCAGGGGTTGTGAAGTAGCACATTGCATTGTGGGGCAGGGGCTGTGAAGTAGCACATTGCATTGTGGGGCAGGGGGTGTGAAGTAGCACATTGCATTGTGGGGCAGTTGCTGTGAAGTAGCACATTGCATTGTGGGGCAGTTGCTGTGAAGTAGCACATTGCATTATGGGGCAGGGGTTGTGAAGTAGCACATTGCATTGTGGGGCAGGGGGTGTGAAGTAGCACATTGCATTGTGGGGCAGTGGTTGTGAAGTATTGCATTGCATTGTGGGGCAGGGGGTGTGAAGTAGCACATTGCATTGTGGGGCAGGGGCTGTGAAGTAGCACATTGCATTGTGGGGCAGTTGCTGTGAAGTAGCACATTGCATTGTGGGGCAGGGGTTGTGAAGTAGCACATTGCATTGTGGGGCAGGGGTGGTGAAGTAGCACATTGCATTGTGGGGCAGTTGCTGTGAAGTAGCACATTGCATTGTGGGGCAGGGGGTGTGAAGTAGCACATTGCATTGTGGGGCAGGGGTTGTGAAGTATTGCATTGCATTGTGGGGCAGGGGCTGTGAAGTAGCACATTGCATTGTGGGGCAGGGGCTGTGAAGTAGCACATTGCATTGTAGGGCAGGGGGTGTGAAGTAGCACATTGCATTGTGGGGCAGGAGGTGTGAAGTAGCGCATTGCATTGTGGGGCAGTTGCTGTGAAGTAGCACATTGCATTGTGGGGCAGGGGGTGTGAAGTAGCACATTGCATTGTGGGGCAGTTGCTGTGAAGTAGCACATTGCATTGTGGGGCAGTGGTTGTGAAGTAGCACATTGCATTGTGGGGCAGGGGCTGTGAAGTAGTGCATTGCATTGTGGGGCAGGGGGTGTGAAGTAGCACATTGCATTGTAGGGCAGGGGGTGTGAAGTAGCACATTGCATTGTGGGGCAGGAGTTGTGAAGTAGCACATTGCATTGTGGGGCAGGGGCTGTGAAGTAGCACATTGCATTGTGGGGCAGGGGTTGTGGAGTAGCACATTGCATTGTGGGGCAGGGGGTGTGAAGTAGCACATTGCATTGTGGGGCAGGAGTTGTGAAGTAGCACATTGCATTGTGGGGCAGGGGTTGTGAAGTAGCACATTGCATTGTGGGGCAGGGGGTGTGAAGTAGCACATTGCATTGTGGGGCAGGGGCTGTGAAGTAGCACATTGCATTGTGGGGCAGGGGTTGTGGAGTAGCACATTGCATTGTGGGGCAGGGGGTGTGAAGTAGCACATTGCATTGTGGGGCAGGGAGTGTGAAGTAGCACATTGCATTGTGGGGCAGGGGCTGTGAAGTAGCACATTGCATTGTGGGGCAGGGGTTGTGAAGTAGCACATTGCATTGTAGGGCAGGGGGTGTGAAGTAGCACATTGCATTGTGGGGCAGGGGCTGTGAAGTAGCACATTGCATTGTGGGACAGGGGTTGTGGAGTAGCACATTGCATTGTGGGGCAGGGGGTGTGAAGTAGTGCATTGCATTGTGGGGCAGTTGCTGTGAAGTAGCACATTGCATTGTGGGGCAGGGGCTGTGAAGTAGCACATTGCATTGTAGGGCAGGGGGTGTGAAGTAGCACATTGCATTGTGGGGCAGGGGTTGTGAAGTAGCACATTGCATTGTGGGGCAGGGGGTGTGAAGTAGCACATTGCATTGTGGGGCAGGGGCTGTGAAGTAGCACATTGCATTGTGGGGCAGTTGCTGTGAAGTAGCACATTGCATTGTGGGGCAGTGGTTGTGAAGTAGCACATTGCATTGTGGGGCAGGGGCTGTGAAGTAGTGCATTGCATTGTGGGGCAGGGGCTGTGAAGTAGCACATTGCATTGTGGGGCAGGGGTTGGGAAGTAGCGCATTGCATTGTGGGGCAGGAGGTGTGAAGTAGCACATTGCATTGTGGGGCAGTGGCTGTAAAAGTAGCACATTGCATTGTGGGGCAGAGGTTGTGAAGTAGCACATTGCATTGTGGGGCAGGGGGTGTGAAGTAGCACATTGCATTGTGGGGCAGGGGTTGTGAAGTAGCACATTGCATTGTGGGGCAGGGGTTGTGAAGTAGCACATTGCATTGTGGGGCAGGGGGTGTGAAGTAGCACATTGCATTGTGGGGCAGGGGTTGTGAAGTAGCACATTGCATTGTGGGGCAGGGGCTGTGAAGTAGCACATTGCATTGTGGGGCAGGGGCTGTGAAGTAGCACATTGCATTGTGGGGCAGTTGCTGTGAAGTAGCACATTGCATTGTGGGGCAGGGGCTGTGAAGTAGCACATTGCATTGTGGGGCGGTTGCTGTGAAGTAGCACATTGCATTGTGGGGCAGGGGGTGTGAAGTAGCACATTGCATTGTGGGGCAGGGGGTGTGAAGTAGCACATTGCATTGTGGGGCAGGGGGTGTGAAGTATTGCATTGCATTGTGGGGCAGGGGGTGTGAAGTAGCACATTGCATTGTGGGGCAGGGGCTGTGAAGTAGCACATTGCATTGTGGGGCAGTTGCTGTGAAGTAGCACATTGCATTGTGGGGCAGGGGCTGTGAAGTAGCACATTGCATTGTGGGGCAGGGGCTGTGAAGTAGCACATTGCATTGTGGGGCAGGGGGTGTGAAGTAGCACATTGCATTGTGGGGCAGGGGGTGTGGAGTAGCACATTGCATTGTGGGGCAGTTGCTGTGAAGTAGCACATTGCATTGTGGGGCAGGGGCTGTGAAGTAGCACATTGCATTGTGGGGCAGGGGGTGTGAAGTAGCACATTGCATTGTGGGGCAGGGGGTGTGAAGTAGCACATTGCATTGTGGGGCAGTGGTTGTGAAGTATTGCATTGCATTGTGGGGCAGGGGCTGTGAAGTAGCATATTGCATTGTGGGGCAGGGGCTGTGAAGTAGCACATTGCATTGTGGGGCAGGGGGTGTGAAGTAGCACATTGCATTGTGGGGCAGTTGCTGTGAAGTAGCACATTGCATTGTGGGGCAGGGGCTGTGAAGTAGCACATTGCATTGTGGGGCAGGGGGTGTGAAGTAGCACATTGCATTGTGGGGCAGGGGGTGTGAAGTAGCACATTGCATTGTGGGGCAGTGGTTGTGAAGTATTGCATTGCATTGTGGGGCAGGGGCTGTGAAGTAGCATATTGCATTGTGGGGCAGGGGTTGGGAAGTAGCACATTGCATTGTGGGGCAGGGGGTGTGAAGTAGCACATTGCATTGTGGGGCAGGGGTTGTGAAGTAGCACATTGCATTGTGGGGCAGGGGCTGTGAAGTAGCACATTGCATTGTAGGGCAGGGGGTGTGAAGTAGCACATTGCATTGTGGGGCAGGGGGTGTGAAGTAGCACATTGCATTGTGGGGCAGTGGTTGTGAAGTATTGCATTGCATTGTGGGGCAGGGGCTGTGAAGTAGCACATTGCATTGTGGGGCAGTTGCTGTGAAGTAGCGCATTGCATTGTGGGGCAGGGGCTGTGAAGTAGCGCATTGCATTGTGGGGCAGGGGTTGTGAAGTAGCACATTGCATTGTGGGGCAGGGGTTGTGAAGTAGCACATTGCATTGTGGGGCAGGGGTTGTGAAGTAGCACATTGCATTGTGGGGCAGGGGTTGTGAAGTATTGCATTGCATTGTGGGGCAGGGGGTGTGAAGTAACACATTGCATTGTGGGGCAGAGGGTGTGAAGTAGCACATTGCATTGTGGGGCAGGGGTTGTGAAGTATTGCATTGCATTGTGGGGCAGGGGCTGTGAAGTAGCACATTGCATTGTGGGGCAGGGGTTGTGAAGTAGCACATTGCATTGTCGGGCAGGGGTTGTGAAGTATTGCATTGCATTGTGGGGCAGGGGCTGTGAAGTAGCACATTGCATTGTGGGGCAGGGGGTGTGAAGTAACACATTGCATTGTGGGGCAGGGGCTGTGAAGTAGCACATTGCATTGTGGGGCAGAGGTTGTGAAATAGCACATTGCATTGTGGGGCAGGGGGTGTGAAGTAGCACATTGCATTGTGGGGCAGAGGTTGTGAAATAGCACATTGCATTGTGGGGCAGGGGGTGTGAAGTAGCACATTGCATTGTGGGGCAGGGGCTGTGAAGTAGCACATTGCATTGTGGGGCAGTTGCTGTGAAGTAGCGCATTGCATTGTGGGGCAGGGGTTGTGAAGTAGCACATTGCATTGTGGGGCAGGGGCTGTGAAATAGCACATTGCATTGTGGGGCAGGGGGTGTGAAGTAGCGCATTGCATTGTGGGGCATTTGCTGTGAAGTAGCACATTGCATTGTGGGGCAGTTGCTGTGAAGTAGCACATTGCATTGTGGGGCAGTGGTTGTGAAGTATTGCATTGCATTGTGGGGCAGGGGCTGTGAAGTAGCACATTGCATTGTGGGGCAGGGGTTGTGAAGTAGCACATTGCATTGTGGGGCAGGGGCTGTGAAGTAGCACATTGCATTGTGGGGCAGGGGCTGTGAAGTAGCGCACTGCATTGTGGGGCAGGGGCTGTGAAGTAGCACATTGCATTGTGGGGCAGGGGCTGTGAAGTAGCACATTGCATTGTGGGGCAGGGGCTGTGAAGTAGCACATTGCATTGTGGGGCAGGGGCTGTGAAGTAGCACATTGCATTGTGGGGCAGGGGCTGTGAAGTAGCACATTGCATTGTGGGGCAGAGGTTGTGAAGTAGCGCATTGCATTGTCGGGCAGTTGCTGTGAAGTAGCGCATTGAATTGTGGGGCAGGGGGTGTGAAGTAGCACATTGCATTGTGGGGCAGGGGTTATGAAGTAGCGCATTGCATTGTCGGGCAGGGGTTATGAAGTAGCGCATTGCATTGTGGGGCAGGGGGTGTGAAGTAGCACATTGCATTGTGGGGCAGGGAGTGTGAAGTAGCACATTGCATTGTGGGGCAGGGGTTGTGAAGTAGCACATTGCATTGTGGGGCAGGGGGTGTGAAGTAGCACATTGCATTGTGGGGCAGGGGGTGTGAAGTAGCACATTGCATTGTGGGGCAGGGGTGTGAAGTATCACATTGCATTGTGGGGCAGGGGTTGTGAAGTAGCACATTGCATTGTGGGGCAGGGGTGGTGAAGTAGCACATTGCATTGTGGGGCAGGGGTGTGAAGTAGCACATTGCATTGTGGGGCAGGGGGCTGTGAAGTAGCACATTGCATTGTGGGGCAGTTGCTGTGAAGTAGCACATTGCATTGTGGGGCAGTTGCTGTGAAGTAGCACATTGCATTGTGGGGCAGGGGTTGTGAAGTAGCGCATTGCATTGTGGGGCGGTTCCTGTGAAGTAGCACATTGCATTGTCGGGCAGTTGCTGTGAAGTAGCGCATTGCATTGTGGGGCAGGGGGTGTGAAGTAGCACATTGCATTGTGGGGCAGGGGTTATGAAGTAGCGCATTGCATTGTCGGGCAGGGGTTATGAAGTAGCGCATTGCATTGTGGGGCAGGGGGTGTGAAGTAGCACATTGCATTGTGGGGCAGGGAGTGTGAAGTAGCACATTGCATTGTGGGGCAGGGGTTGTGAAGTAGCACATTGCATTGTGGGGCAGGGGTTGTGAAGTAGCACATTGCATTGTGGGGCAGGGGGTGTGAAGTAGCACATTGCATTGTGGGGCAGGGGTGTGAAGTAGCACATTGCATTGTGGGGCAGGGGTGTGAAGTAGCACATTGCATTGTGGGGCAGGGGTTGTGAAGTAGCACATTGCATTGTGGGGCAGGGGTGGTGAAGTAGCACATTGCATTGTGGGGCAGGGGTGTGAAGTAGCACATTGCATTGTGGGGCAGGGGGCTGTGAAGTAGCACATTGCATTGTGGGGCAGTTGCTGTGAAGTAGCACATTGCATTGTGGGGCAGTTGCTGTGAAGTAGCACATTGCATTGTGGGGCAGGGGTTGTGAAGTAGCGCATTGCATTGTGGGGCGGTTCCTGTGAAGTAGCACATTGCATTGTGGGGCAGGGGCTGTGAAGTAGCACATTGCATTGTGGGGCAGGGGTTGTGAAGTAGCACATTGCATTGTGGGGCAGGGGCTGTGAAGTAGCACATTGCATTGTGGGGCAGTTGCTGTGAAGTAGCACATTGCATTGTGGGGCAGGGGTTGGGAAGTAGCGCATTGCATTGTGGGGCAGGGGCTGTGAAGTAGCACATTGCATTGTGGGGCAGGGGCTGTGAAGTAGCACATTGCATTGTGGGGCAGGGGTTGGGAAGTTGCACATTGCATTGTGGGGCAGGGGGTGTGAAGTAGCACATTGCATTGTGGGGCAGGGGCTGTGAAGTAGCACATTGCATTGTGGGGCAGGGGGTGTGAAGTAGCACATTGCATTGTGGGGCAGGGGCTGTGAAGTAGCACATTGCATTGTGGGGCAGTTGCTGTGAAGTAGCACATTGCATTGTGGGGCAGGGGTTGGGAAGTAGCGCATTGCATTGTGGGGCAGGGGCTGTGAAGTAGCACATTGCATTGTGGGGCAGTTGCTGTGAAGTAGCACATTGCATTGTGGGGCAGGAGGTGTGAAGTAGCGCATTGCATTGTGGGGCAGGGGGTGTGAAGTAGCACATTGCATTGTGGGGCAGGAGTGTGAAGTAGCACATTGCATTGTGGGGCAGGGGCTGTGAAGTAGCACATTGCATTGTGGGGCAGAGGTTGTGAAGTAGCACATTGCATTGTGGGGCAGGGGCTGTGAAGTAGCACATTGCATTGTGGGGCGGTTCCTGTGAAGTAGCACATTGCATTGTGGGGCAGGGGGTGTGGAGTAGCACATTGCATTGTGGGGCAGGGGGTGTGAAGTAGCACATTGCATTGTGGGGCAGGGGCTGTGAAGTAGCACATTGCATTGTGGGGCAGGGGCTGTGAAGTAGCACATTGCATTGTGGGGCAGAGGTTGTGAAGTAGCACATTGCATTGTGGGGCAGGGGCTGTGAAGTAGCACATTGCATTGTGGGGCAGTTGCTGTGAAGTAGCACATTGCATTGTGGGGCAGGGGGTGTGAAGTAGCACATTGCATTGTGGGGCAGTTGCTGTGAAGTAGCGCATTGCATTGTGGGGCAGTTGCTGTGAAGTAGCACATTGCATTGTGGGGCAGTTGCTGTGAAGTAGCACATTGCATTGTGGGGCAGGGGGTGTGAAGTAGCACATTGCATTGTGGGGCAGGGGGTGTGAAGTAGCACATTGCATTGTGGGGCAGAGGTTGTGAAGTATTGCATTGCATTGTGGGGCAGGGGTTGTGAAGTAGCACATTGCATTGTGGGGCAGTTGCTGTGAAGTAGCACATTGCATTGTGGGGCAGGGGGTGTGAAGTAGCACATTGCATTGTGGGGCAGGGGTTGTGAAGTAGCACATTGCATTGTGGGGCAGGGGGTGTGAGGTAGCGCATTGCATTGTGGGGCAGGGGCTGTGAAGTAGCACATTGCATTGTGGGGCAGGGGTGTGAAGTAGCACATTGCATTGTGGGGCAGGGGGTGTGAAGTAGCACATTGCATTGTGGGGCAGGGGGTGTGAAGTAGCGCATTGCATTGTGGGGCAGGGGTTGTGAAGTAGCACATTGCATTGTGGGGCAGTGTCTGTGAAGTAGCACATTGCATTGTGGGGCAGGGGGTGTGAAGTAGCGCATTGCATTGTGGGGCAGGGGGTGTGAAGTAGCACATTGCATTGTGGGGCAGTTGCTGTGAAGTAGCACATTGCATTGTGGGGCAGGGGGTGTGAAGTAGCGCATTGCATTGTGGGGCAGGGGTTGTGAAGTAGCACATTGCATTGTGGGGCAGGGGTGTGAAGTAGCACATTGCATTGTGGGGCAGGGGCTGTGAAGTAGCACATTGCATTGTGGGGCAGGGGGTGTGAAGTAGCACATTGCATTGTGGGGCAGGGGCTGTGAAGTAGCACATTGCATTGTGGGGCAGGGGCTGTGAAGTAGCACATTGCATTGTGGGGCAGGGGTTGGGAAGTAGCACATTGCATTGTGGGGCAGGGGTTGTGAAGTAGCACATTGCATTGTGGGGCAGTTGCTGTGAAGTAGCACATTGCATTGTGGGGCAGGGGCTGTGAAGTAGCACATTGCATTGTGGGGCAGGGGCTGTGAAGTAGCACATTGCATTGTGGGGCAGGGGTGGTGAAGTAGCACATTGCATTGTGGGGCAGGGGTTGTGAAGTAGCACATTGCATTGTGGGGCAGGGGTGGTGAAGTAGCACATTGCATTGTGGGGCAGGGGGTGTGAAGTAGCACATTGCATTGTGGGGCAGGGGTGGTGAAGTAGCACATTGCATTGTGGGGCAGGGGCTGTGAAGTAGCACATTGCATTGTGGGGCAGGGGTTGGGAAGTAGCACATTGCATTGTGGGGCAGTGGTTGTGAAGTAGCACATTGCATTGTGGGGCAGTTGCTGTGAAGTAGCACATTGCATTGTGGGGCAGGGGGTGTGAAGTAGCACATTGCATTGTGGGGCAGGGGTGGTGAAGTAGCACATTGCATTGTGGGGCAGGGGTTGTGAAGTAGCACATTGCATTGTGGGGCAGGGGTGTGAAGTAGCACATTGCATTGTGGGGCAGGAGGTTGTGAAGTAGCACATTGCATTGTGGGGCAGGGGGTGTGAAGTAGCACATTGCATTGTGGGGCAGGGGCTGTGAAGTAGCACATTGCATTGTGGGGCAGGGGGTGTGAAGTAGCACATTGCATTGTGGGGCAGGGGTGTGAAGTAGCACATTGCATTGTGGGGCAGGGGTTGTGAAGTAGCACATTGCATTGTGGGGCAGTTGCTGTGAAGTAGCACATTGCATTGTGGGGCAGGGGCTGTGAAGTAGCACATTGCATTGTGGGGCAGTTGCTGTGAAGTAGCACATTGCATTGTGGGGCAGGGGGTGTGAAGTAGCACATTGCATTGTGGGGCAGGGAGTGTGAAGTAGCACATTGCATTGTGGGGCAGGGGGTGTGAAGTAGCACATTGCATTGTCGGGCAGTTGCTGTGAAGTAGCGCATTGCATTGTGGGGCAGGGGGTGTGAAGTAGCACATTGCATTGTGGGGCAGGGGTTATGAAGCAGCGCATTGCATTGTCGGGCAGGGGTTATGAAGTAGCGCATTGCATTGTGGGGCAGGGGGTGTGAAGTAGCACATTGCATTGTGGGGCAGGGAGTGTGAAGTAGCACATTGCATTGTGGGGCAGGGGTTGTGAAGTAGCACATTGCATTGTGGGGCAGGGGTTGTGAAGTAGCACATTGCATTGTGGGGCAGGGGTGTGAAGTAGCACATTGCATTGTGGGGCAGGGGTGTGAAGTAGCACATTGCATTGTGGGGCAGGGGTTGTGAAGTAGCACATTGCATTGTGGGGCAGGGGTGGTGAAGTAGCACATTGCATTGTGGGGCAGGGGTGTGAAGTAGCACATTGCATTGTGGGGCAGGGGGCTGTGAAGTAGCACATTGCATTGTGGGGCAGTTGCTGTGAAGTAGCACATTGCATTGTGGGGCAGTTGCTGTGAAGTAGCACATTGCATTGTGGGGCAGGGGTTGTGAAGTAGCGCATTGCATTGTGGGGCGGTTCCTGTGAAGTAGCACATTGCATTGTGGGGCAGGGGCTGTGAAGTAGCACATTGCATTGTGGGGCAGGGGTTGTGAAGTAGCACATTGCATTGTGGGGCAGGGGCTGTGAAGTAGCACATTGCATTGTGGGGCAGGGGTTGGGAAGTAGCGCATTGCATTGTGGGGCAGGGGCTGTGAAGTAGCACATTGCATTGTGGGGCAGGGGGTGTGAAGTAGCACATTGCATTGTGGGGCAGGGGCTGTGAAGTAGCACATTGCATTGTGGGGCAGGGGTTGGGAAGTAGCACATTGCATTGTGGGGCAGGGGGTGTGAAGTAGCACATTGCATTGTGGGGCAGGGGCTGTGAAGTAGCACATTGCATTGTGGGGCAGGGGGTGTGAAGTAGCACATTGCATTGTGGGGCAGGGGCTGTGAAGTAGCACATTGCATTGTGGGGCAGTTGCTGTGAAGTAGCACATTGCATTGTGGGGCAGGGGTTGGGAAGTAGCGCATTGCATTGTGGGGCAGGGGCTGTGAAGTAGCACATTGCATTGTGGGGCAGTTGCTGTGAAGTAGCACATTGCATTGTGGGGCAGGAGGTGTGAAGTAGCGCATTGCATTGTGGGGCAGGGGGTGTGAAGTAGCACATTGCATTGTGGGGCAGGAGTGTGAAGTAGCACATTGCATTGTGGGGCAGGGGCTGTGAAGTAGCACATTGCATTGTGGGGCAGAGGTTGTGAAGTAGCACATTGCATTGTGGGGCAGGGGCTGTGAAGTAGCACATTGCATTGTGGGGCGGTTCCTGTGAAGTAGCACATTGCATTGTGGGGCAGGGGGTGTGGAGTAGCACATTGCATTGTGGGGCAGGGGGTGTGAAGTAGCACATTGCATTGTGGGGCAGGGGCTGTGAAGTAGCACATTGCATTGTGGGGCAGGGGCTGTGAAGTAGCACATTGCATTGTGGGGCAGAGGTTGTGAAGTAGCACATTGCATTGTGGGGCAGGGGCTGTGAAGTAGCACATTGCATTGTGGGGCAGTTGCTGTGAAGTAGCACATTGCATTGTGGGGCAGGGGGTGTGAAGTAGCACATTGCATTGTGGGGCAGTTGCTGTGAAGTAGCGCATTGCATTGTGGGGCAGTTGCTGTGAAGTAGCACATTGCATTGTGGGGCAGTTGCTGTGAAGTAGCACATTGCATTGTGGGGCAGGGGGTGTGAAGTAGCACATTGCATTGTGGGGCAGGGGGTGTGAAGTAGCACATTGCATTGTGGGGCAGAGGTTGTGAAGTATTGCATTGCATTGTGGGGCAGGGGTTGTGAAGTAGCACATTGCATTGTGGGGCAGTTGCTGTGAAGTAGCACATTGCATTGTGGGGCAGGGGGTGTGAAGTAGCACATTGCATTGTGGGGCAGGGGTTGTGAAGTAGCACATTGCATTGTGGGGCAGGGGGTGTGAGGTAGCGCATTGCATTGTGGGGCAGGGGCTGTGAAGTAGCACATTGCATTGTGGGGCAGGGGTGTGAAGTAGCACATTGCATTGTGGGGCAGGGGGTGTGAAGTAGCACATTGCATTGTGGGGCAGGGGGTGTGAAGTAGCGCATTGCATTGTGGGGCAGGGGTTGTGAAGTAGCACATTGCATTGTGGGGCAGGGGCTGTGAAGTAGCACATTGCATTGTGGGGCAGGGGGTGTGAAGTAGCGCATTGCATTGTGGGGCAGGGGTTGTGAAGTAGCACATTGCATTGTGGGGCAGGGGTGTGAAGTAGCGCATTGCATTGTGGGGCAGGGGCTGTGAAGTAGCACATTGCATTGTGGGGCAGGGGGTGTGAAGTAGCACATTGCATTGTGGGGCAGGGGCTGTGAAGTAGCACATTGCATTGTGGGGCAGGGGCTGTGAAGTAGCACATTGCATTGTGGGGCAGGGGTTGGGAAGTAGCACATTGCATTGTGGGGCAGGGGTTGTGAAGTAGCACATTGCATTGTGGGGCAGTTGCTGTGAAGTAGCACATTGCATTGTGGGGCAGGGGCTGTGAAGTAGCACATTGCATTGTGGGGCAGGGGCTGTGAAGTAGCACATTGCATTGTGGGGCAGGGGTGGTGAAGTAGCACATTGCATTGTGGGGCAGGGGTTGTGAAGTAGCACATTGCATTGTGGGGCAGGGGTGGTGAAGTAGCACATTGCATTGTGGGGCAGGGGGTGTGAAGTAGCACATTGCATTGTGGGGCAGGGGTGGTGAAGTAGCACATTGCATTGTGGGGCAGGGGTTGGGAAGTAGCACATTGCATTGTGGGGCAGGGGTTGTGAAGTAGCACATTGCATTGTGGGGCAGTTGCTGTGAAGTAGCACATTGCATTGTGGGGCAGGGGCTGTGAAGTAGCACATTGCATTGTGGGGCAGGGGCTGTGAAGTAGCACATTGCATTGTGGGGCAGGGGTGGTGAAGTAGCACATTGCATTGTGGGGCAGGGGTTGTGAAGTAGCACATTGCATTGTGGGGCAGGGGTGGTGAAGTAGCACATTGCATTGTGGGGCAGGGGGTGTGAAGTAGCACATTGCATTGTAGGGCAGTTGCTGTGAAATAGCACATTGCATTGTAGGGCAGAGGCGTGAAGTAGCACATTGCATTGTGGGGCAGGGGCTGTGAAGTAGCACATTGCATTGTGGGGCAGTTGCTGTGAAGTAGCACATTGCATTGTGGGGCAGGGGGTGTGAAGTAGCACATTGCATTGTGGGGCAGGGGTTGTGAAGTAGCACATTGCATTGTGGGGCAGGGGGTGTGAGGTAGCGCATTGCATTGTGGGGCAGGGGCTGTGAAGTAGCACATTGCATTGTGGGGCAGGGGTGTGAAGTAGCACATTGCATTGTGGGGCAGGGGGTGTGAAGTAGCACATTGCATTGTGGGGCAGGGGGTGTGAAGTAGCACATTGCATTGTGGGGCAGGGGTTGTGAAGTAGCACATTGCATTGTGGGGCAGGGGCTGTGAAGTAGCACATTGCATTGTGGGGCAGGGGCTGTGAAGTAGCACATTGCATTGTGGGGCAGGGGCTGTGAAGTAGCACATTGCATTGTGGGGCAGGGGGTGGGAAGTAGCACATTGCATTGTGGGGCAGTTGCTGTGAAGTAGCACATTGCATTGTGGGGCAGGGGCTGTGAAGTAGCACATTGCATTGTGGGGCAGGGGCTGTGAAGTAGCACATTGCATTGTGGGGCAGGGGCTGTGAAGTAGCACATTGCATTGTGGGGCAGGGGCTGTGAAGTAGCACATTGCATTGTGGGGCAGGGGGTGTGAAGTAGCACATTGCATTGTGGGGCAGTGGTTGTGAAGTAGCACATTGCATTGTGGGGCAGGGGTGTGAAGTAGCACATTGCATTGTGGGGCAGGGGTTGTGAAGTAGCACATTGCATTGTGGGGCAGTTGCTGTGAAGTAGCACATTGCATTGTGGGGCAGGGGGTGTGAAGTAGCACATTGCATTGTGGGGCAGTGGTTGTGAAGTAGCACATTGCATTGTGGGGCAGGGGGTGGGAAGTAGCACATTGCATTGTGGGGCAGTTGCTGTGAAGTAGCACATTGCATTGTGGGGCAGTGGTTGTGAAGTAGCACATTGCATTGTGGGGCAGGGGTGTGAAGTAGCACATTGCATTGTGGGGCAGGGGCTGTGAAGTAGCACATTGCATTGTAGGGCAGGGGGTGTGAAGTAGCACATTGCATTGTGGGGCAGTTGCTGTGAAGTAGCACATTGCATTGTGGGGCAGGGGTTGTGAAGTAGCACATTGCATTGTGGGGCAGGGGGTGTGAAGTAGCACATTGCATTGTAGGGCAGTGGTTGTGAAGTAGCACATTGCATTGTGGGGCAGGGGTTGTGAAGTAGCACATTGCATTGTGGGGCAGTTGCTGTGAAGTAGCACATTGCATTGTGGGGCAGGGGCTGTGAAGTAGCACATTGCATTGTGGGGCAGGGGCTGTGAAGTAGCACATTGCATTGTGGGGCAGGGGTGTGAAGTAGCACATTGCATTGTGGGGCAGGGGTTGTGAAGTAGCACATTGCATTGTGGGGCAGGGGTTGTGAAGTAGCACATTGCATTGTGGGGCAGGGGTTGTGAAGTAGCACATTGCATTGTGGGGCAGGGGTGTGAAGTAGCACATTGCATTGTGGGGCAGGGGCTGTGAAGTAGCACATTGCATTGTAGGGCAGGGGGTGTGAAGTAGCACATTGCATTGTGGGGCAGTTGCTGTGAAGTAGCACATTGCATTGTGGGGCAGGGGTTGTGAAGTAGCACATTGCATTGTGGGGCAGGGGGTGTGAAGTAGCACATTGCATTGTAGGGCAGTGGTTGTGAAGTAGCACATTGCATTGTGGGGCAGGGGTTGTGAAGTAGCACATTGCATTGTGGGGCAGTTGCTGTGAAGTAGCACATTGCATTGTGGGGCAGGGGCTGTGAAGTAGCACATTGCATTGTGGGGCAGGGGCTGTGAAGTAGCACATTGCATTGTGGGGCAGGGGTGTGAAGTAGCACATTGCATTGTGGGGCAGGGGTTGTGAAGTAGCACATTGCATTGTGGGGCAGGGGTTGTGAAGTAGCACATTGCATTGTGGGGCAGGGGTTGTGAAGTAGCGCATTGCATTGTGGGGCAGGGGCTGTGAAGTAGCACATTGCATTGTGGGGCAGGGGCTGTGAAGTAGCACATTGCATTGTGGGGCAGGGGTGTGAAGTAGCACATTGCATTGTGGGGCAGGGGTGTGAAGTAGCACATTGCATTGTGGGGCAGGGGTTGTGAAGTAGCACATTGCATTGTGGGGCAGGGGTTGTGAAGTAGCACATTGCATTGTGGGGCAGGGGCTGTGAAGTAGCACATTGCATTGTGGGGCAGGGGCTGTGAAGTAGCACATTGCATTGTGGGGCAGGGGGTGGGAAGTAGCACATTGCATTGTGGGGCAGTTGCTGTGAAGTAGCACATTGCATTGTGGGGCAGGGGCTGTGAAGTAGCACATTGCATTGTGGGGCAGGGGGTGTGAAGTAGCACATTGCATTGTGGGGCAGGGGCTGTGAAGTAGCACATTGCATTGTGGGGCAGGGGCTGTGAAGTAGCACATTGCATTGTGGGGCAGGGGCTGTGAAGTAGCACATTGCATTGTGGGGCAGTGGTTGTGAAGTAGCACATTGCATTGTGGGGCAGGGGTGTGAAGTAGCACATTGCATTGTGGGGCAGGGGTTGTGAATTAGCACATTGCATTGTGGGGCAGGGGGTGTGAAGTAGCACATTGCATTGTGGGGCAGGGGTTGTGAAGTAGCACATTGCATTGTGGGGCAGGGGCTGTGAAGTAGCACATTGCATTGTGGGGCAGGGGCTGTGAAGTAGCACATTGCATTGTGGGGCAGGGGCTGTGAAGTAGCACATTGCATTGTGGGGCAGGGGGTGGGAAGTAGCACATTGCATTGTGGGGCAGTTGCTGTGAAGTAGCACATTGCATTGTGGGGCAGGGGCTGTGAAGTAGCACATTGCATTGTGGGGCAGGGGGTGTGAAGTAGCACATTGCATTGTGGGGCAGGGGCTGTGAAGTAGCACATTGCATTGTGGGGCAGGGGCTGTGAAGTAGCACATTGCATTGTGGGGCAGGGGGTGTGAAGTAGCACATTGCATTGTGGGGCAGTGGTTGTGAAGTAGCACATTGCATTGTGGGGCAGGGGTGTGAAGTAGCACATTGCATTGTGGGGCAGGGGTTGTGAAGTAGCACATTGCATTGTGGGGCAGTTGCTGTGAAGTAGCACATTGCATTGTGGGGCAGGGGGTGTGAAGTAGCACATTGCATTGTGGGGCAGGGGCTGTGAAGTAGCACATTGCATTGTGGGGCAGGGGCTGTGAAGTAGCACATTGCATTGTGGGGCAGGGGCTGTGAAGTAGCACATTGCATTGTGGGGCAGGGGCTGTGAAGTAGCACATTGCATTGTGGGGCAGGGGCTGTGAAGTAGCACATTGCATTGTGGGGCAGGGGGTGGGAAGTAGCACATTGCATTGTGGGGCAGTTGCTGTGAAGTAGCACATTGCATTGTGGGGCAGGGGCTGTGAAGTAGCACATTGCATTGTGGGGCAGGGGGTGTGAAGTAGCACATTGCATTGTGGGGCAGGGGCTGTGAAGTAGCACATTGCATTGTGGGGCAGGGGCTGTGAAGTAGCACATTGCATTGTGGGGCAGGGGGTGTGAAGTAGCACATTGCATTGTGGGGCAGTGGTTGTGAAGTAGCACATTGCATTGTGGGGCAGGGGTGTGAAGTAGCACATTGCATTGTGGGGCAGGGGTTGTGAATTAGCACATTGCATTGTGGGGCAGGGGGTGTGAAGTAGCACATTGCATTGTGGGGCAGGGGTTGTGAAGTAGCACATTGCATTGTGGGGCAGGGGCTGTGAAGTAGCACATTGCATTGTGGGGCAGGGGCTGTGAAGTAGCACATTGCATTGTGGGGCAGGGGCTGTGAAGTAGCACATTGCATTGTGGGGCAGGGGGTGGGAAGTAGCACATTGCATTGTGGGGCAGTTGCTGTGAAGTAGCACATTGCATTGTGGGGCAGGGGCTGTGAAGTAGCACATTGCATTGTGGGGCAGGGGGTGTGAAGTAGCACATTGCATTGTGGGGCAGGGGCTGTGAAGTAGCACATTGCATTGTGGGGCAGGGGCTGTGAAGTAGCACATTGCATTGTGGGGCAGGGGGTGTGAAGTAGCACATTGCATTGTGGGGCAGTGGTTGTGAAGTAGCACATTGCATTGTGGGGCAGGGGTGTGAAGTAGCACATTGCATTGTGGGGCAGGGGTTGTGAAGTAGCACATTGCATTGTGGGGCAGTTGCTGTGAAGTAGCACATTGCATTGTGGGGCAGGGGGTGTGAAGTAGCACATTGCATTGTGGGGCAGTGGTTGTGAAGTAGCACATTGCATTGTGGGGCAGGGGGTGGGAAGTAGCACATTGCATTGTGGGGCAGTTGCTGTGAAGTAGCACATTGCATTGTGGGGCAGTGGTTGTGAAGTAGCACATTGCATTGTGGGGCAGGGGTGTGAAGTAGCACATTGCATTGTGGGGCAGGGGTTGTGAAGTAGCACATTGCATTGTGGGGCAGTTGCTGTGAAGTAGCACATTGCATTGTGGGGCAGGGGTTGTGAAGTAGCACATTGCATTGTGGGGCAGGGGGTGTGAAGTAGCACATTGCATTGTGGGGCAGGGGCTGTGAAGTAGCACATTGCATTGTGGGGCAGGGGTTGTGAAGTAGCACATTGCATTGTGGGGCAGGGGGTGTGAAGTAGCACATTGCATTGTGGGGCAGTTGCTGTGAAGTAGCACATTGCATTGTGGGGCAGGGGGTGTGAAGTAGCACATTGCATTGTGGGGCAGGGGGTGTGAAGTAGCACATTGCATTGTGGGGCAGGGGTTGTGAAGTAGCACATTGCATTGTGGGGCAGGGGTTGTGAAGTAGCACATTGCATTGTGGGGCAGGGGTTGGGAAGTAGCGCATTGCATTGTGGGGCAGGGGCTGTGAAGTAGCACATTGCATTGTGGGGCAGGGGGTGTGAAGTAGCACATTGCATTGTGGGGCAGTTGCTGTGAAGTAGCACATTGCATTGTGGGGCAGGGGTTGTGAAGTAGCACATTGCATTGTGGGGCAGGGGTTGTGAAGTAGCACATTGCATTGTGGGGCAGGGGTTGTGAAGTAGCACATTGCATTGTGGGGCAGGGGCTGTGAAGTAGCACATTGCATTGTGGGGCAGGGGGTGTGAAGTAGCACATTGCATTGTGGGGCAGGGGCTGTGAAGTAGCACATTGCATTGTGGGGCAGGGGGTGTGAAGTAGCACATTGCATTGTGGGGCAGGGGCTGTGAAGTAGCACATTGCATTGTGGGGCAGGGGCTGTGAAGTAGCACATTGCATTGTGGGGCAGTTGCTGTGAAGTAGCACATTGCATTGTGGGGCAGTTGCTGTGAAGTAGCACATTGCATTGTGGGGCAGGGGGTGTGAAGTAGCACATTGCATTGTGGGGCAGGGGTTGTGAAGTAGCACATTGCATTGTAGGGCAGTTGCTGTGAAGTAGCACATTGCATTGTAGGGCAGTTGCTGTGAAGTAGCACATTGCATTGTGGGGCAGTTGCTGTGAAGTAGCACATTGCATTGTGGGGCAGGGGCTGTGAAGTAGCACATTGCATTGTGGGGCAGTTGCTGTGAAGTAGCACATTGCATTGTGGGGCAGGGGGTGTGAAGTAGCACATTGCATTGTGGGGCAGGGGTTGTGAAGTAGCACATTGCATTGTGGGGCAGTTGCTGTGAAGTAGCACATTGCATTGTGGGGCAGGGGGTGTGAAGTAGCACATTGCATTGTGGGGCAGGGGGTGTGAAGTAGCACATTGCATTGTGGGGCAGGGGGTGTGAAGTAGCACATTGCATTGTGGGGCAGGGGCTGTGAAGTAGCGCATTGCATTGTGGGGCAGTTGCTGTGAAGTAGCACATTGCATTGTGGGGCAGGGGGTGTGAAGTAGCACATTGCATTGTGGGGCAGGGGTTGTGAAGTAGCACATTGCATTGTGGGGCAGGGGTTGTGAAGTAGCACATTGCATTGTGGGGCAGGGGGTGTGAAGTAGCACATTGCATTGTGGGGCAGGGGGTGTGAAGTAGCACATTGCATTGTGGGGCAGTGGTTGTGAAGTAGCACATTGCATTGTGGGGCAGGGGTTGTGAAGTAGCGCATTGCATTGTGGGGCAGGGGCTGTGAAGTAGCACATTGCATTGTGGGGCAGGGGGTGTGAAGTAGCACATTGCATTGTGGGGCAGGGGCTGTGAAGTAGCACATTGCATTGTGGGGCAGGGGCTGTGAAGTAGCACATTGCATTGTGGGGCAGTTGCTGTGAAGTAGCACATTGCATTGTGGGGCAGTTGCTGTGAAGTAGCACATTGCATTGTGGGGCAGGGGGTGTGAAGTAGCACATTGCATTGTGGGGCAGGGGTTGTGAAGTAGCACATTGCATTGTAGGGCAGTTGCTGTGAAGTAGCACATTGCATTGTGGGGCAGTTGCTGTGAAGTAGCACATTGCATTGTGGGGCAGGGGCTGTGAAGTAGCACATTGCATTGTGGGGCAGTTGCTGTGAAGTAGCACATTGCATTGTGGGGCAGGGGGTGTGAAGTAGCACATTGCATTGTGGGGCAGGGGTTGTGAAGTAGCACATTGCATTGTGGGGCAGTTGCTGTGAAGTAGCACATTGCATTGTGGGGCAGGGGGTGTGAAGTAGCACATTGCATTGTGGGGCAGGGGGTGTGAAGTAGCACATTGCATTGTGGGGCAGGGGGTGTGAAGTAGCACATTGCATTGTGGGGCAGGGGCTGTGAAGTAGCACATTGCATTGTGGGGCAGGGGCTGTGAAGTAGCACATTGCATTGTGGGGCAGGGGCTGTGAAGTAGCACATTGCATTGTGGGGCAGGGGCTGTGAAGTAGCACATTGCATTGTAGGGCAGGGGGTGTGAAGTAGCACATTGCATTGTGGGGCAGGGGGTGTGAAGTAGCACATTGCATTGTGGGGCAGGGGCTGTGAAGTAGCGCATTGCATTGTGGGGCAGTTGCTGTGAAGTAGCACATTGCATTGTGGGGCAGGGGGTGTGAAGTAGCACATTGCATTGTGGGGCAGGGGTTGTGAAGTAGCACATTGCATTGTGGGGCAGGGGGTGTGAAGTAGCACATTGCATTGTGGGGCAGGGGGTGTGAAGTAGCACATTGCATTGTGGGGCAGGGGGTGTGAAGTAGCACATTGCATTGTGGGGCAGGGGGTGTGAAGTAGCACATTGCATTGTGGGGCAGGGGGTGTGAAGTAGCACATTGCATTGTGGGGCAGTGGTTGTGAAGTAGCACATTGCATTGTGGGGCAGGGGTTGTGAAGTAGCGCATTGCATTGTGGGGCAGGGGGTGTGAAGTAGTGCATTGCATTGTGGGGCAGGGTTGTGAAGTATTGCATTGCATTGTGGGGCAGGGGGTGTGAAGTAGCACATTGCATTGTGGGGCAGGGGTTGTGAAGTAGCACATTGCATTGTGGGGCAGTGGTTGTGAAGTAGCGCATTGCATTGTGGGGCAGGGGTGTGAAGTATTGCATTGCATTGTGGGGCAGAGGTTGTGAAGTAGCACATTGCATTGTGGGGCAGAGGTTGTGAAGTAGCACATTGCATTGTGGGGCAGTTGCTGTGAAGTAGCACATTGCATTGTGGGGCAGGGGTGTGAAGTATTGCATTGCATTGTGGGGCAGAGGTTGTGAAGTAGCACATTGCATTGTGGGGCAGAGGTTGTGAAGTAGCACATTGCATTGTGGGGCAGAGGTTGTGAAGTAGCACATTGCATTGTGGGGCAGGGGGTGTGAAGTAGCACATTGCATTGTGGGGCAGGGGCTGTGAAGTAGCACATTGCATTGTGGGGCAGAGGTTGTGAAGTAGCACATTGCATTGTGGGGCAGAGGTTGTGAAGTAGCACATTGCATTGTGGGGCAGGGGCTGTGAAGTAGCACATTGCATTGTGGGGCAGAGGTTGTGAAGTAGCACATTGCATTGTGGGGCAGTTGCTGTGAAGTATTGCATTGCATTGTGGGGCAGGGGCTGTGAAGTAGCACATTGCATTGTGGGGCAGGGGTTGTGAAGTAGCACATTGCATTGTGGGGCAGGGGGTGTGAAGTATTGCATTGCATTGTGGGGCAGGGGTTGTGAAGTAGCACATTGCATTGTGGGGCAGGGGGTGTGAAGTATTGCATTGCATTGTGGGGCAGGGGTTGTGAAGTAGCACATTGCATTGTGGGGCAGGGGGTGTGAAGTATTGCATTGCATTGTGGGGCAGGGGCTGTGAAGTAGCACATTGCATTGTGGGGCAGGGGGTGTGAAGTATTGCATTGCATTGTGGGGCAGGGGTTGTGAAGTAGCACATTGCATTGTGGGGCAGGGGGTGTGAAGTATTGCATTGCATTGTGGGGCAGGGGCTGTGAAGTAGCACATTGCATTGTGGGGCAGGGGGTGTGAAGTATTGCATTGCATTGTGGGGCAGGGGGTGTGAAGTAGTGCATTGCATTGTAGGGCAGGGGGTGTGAAGTAGCACATTGCATTGTGGGGCAGGGGCTGTGAAGTAGCACATTGCATTGTGGGGCAGTTGCTGTGAAGTAGCACATTGCATTGTGGGGCAGTTGCTGTGAAGTAGCACATTGCATTGTGGGGCAGGGGGTGTGAAGTAGCACATTGCATTGTGGGGCAGGGGCTGTGAAGTAGCACATTGCATTGTGGGGCAGTTGCTGTGAAGTAGCACATTGCATTGTGGGGCAGGGGCTGTGAAGTAGCACATTGCATTGTGGGGCAGGGGCTGTGAAGTAGCACATTGCATTGTGGGGCAGGGGGTGTGAAGTAGCACATTGTATTGTGGGGCAGGGGGTGTGAAGTAGCACATTGCATTGTAGGGCAGGGGGTGTGAAGTAGCACATTGTATTGTGGGGCAGGGGGTGTGAAGTAGCACATTGCATTGTAGGGCAGGGGGTGTGAAGTAGCACATTGCATTGTGGGGCAGGGGTTGTGAAGTAGCACATTGCATTGTGGGGCAGGGGTTGTGAAGTAGTGCATTGCATTGTGGGGCAGGGGGTGTGAAGTAGCACATTGCATTGTGGGGCAGGGGGTGTGAAGTAGCACATTGCATTGTGGGGCAGGGGGTGTGAAGTAGCACATTGCATTGTGGGGCAGGGGGTGTGAAGTAGCACATTGCATTGTGGGGCAGTTGCTGTGAAGTAGCACATTGCATTGTGGGGCAGGGGTTGTGAAGTAGCACATTGCATTGTGGGGCAGGGGCTGTGAAGTATTGCATTGCATTGTGGGGCAGTTGCTGTGAAGTAGCACATTGCATTGTGGGGCAGGGGCTGTGAAGTAGCACATTGCATTGTGGGGCAGGGGGTGTGAAGTAGCACATTGCATTGTGGGGCAGTTGCTGTGAAGTAGCACATTGCATTGTGGGGCAGGGGCTGTGAAGTAGCACATTGCATTGTGGGGCAGGGGTTGTGAAGTAGCACATTGCATTGTGGGGCAGGGGTTGTGAAGTAGCACATTGCATTGTGGGGCAGGGGGTGTGAAGTAGCACATTGCATTGTGGGGCAGGGGTTGTGAAGTAG
Source organism: Hyperolius riggenbachi (assembly GCF_040937935.1). Taxonomy (NCBI): domain Eukaryota; kingdom Metazoa; phylum Chordata; class Amphibia; order Anura; family Hyperoliidae; genus Hyperolius; species Hyperolius riggenbachi. Next base: position 1,321,406 of record NC_090654.1, on the reverse strand, counting down.
CACATTGCATTGTGGGGCAGGGGGTGTGAAGTAGCACATTGCATTGTGGGGCAGGGGTTGTGAAGTAGCACATTGCATTGTGGGGCAGGGGTGTGAAGTAGCACATTGCATTGTGGGGCAGGGGCTGTGAAGTAGCACATTGCATTGTGGGGCAGGGGCTGTGAAGTAGCACATTGCATTGTAGGGCAGTGGTTGTGAAGTAGCACATTGCATTGTAGGGCAGTGGTTGTGAAGTAGCACATTGCATTGTGGGGCAGTTGCTGTGAAGTAGCACATTGCATTGTGGGGCAGGGGCTGTGAAGTAGCACATTGCATTGTGGGGCAGGGGCTGTGAAGTAGCACATTGCATTGTGGGGCAGTGTCTGTGAAGTAGCACATTGCATTGTGGGGCAGGGGGTGTGAAGTAGCACATTGCATTGTGGGGCAGGGGCTGTGAAGTAGCACATTGCATTGTAGGGCAGTGGTTGTGAAGTAGCACATTGCATTGTGGGGCAGGGGTTGTGAAGTAGCACATTGCATTGTGGGGCAGGGGTGTGAAGTAGCACATTGCATTGTGGGGCAGGGGGTGTGAAGTAGCACATTGCATTGTGGGGCAGGGGTTGTGAAGTAGCACATTGCATTGTGGGGCAGGGGCTGTGAAGTAGCACATTGCATTGTGGGGCAGGGGGTGTGAAGTAGCACATTGCATTGTGGGGCAGTTGCTGTGAAGTAGCACATTGCATTGTGGGGCAGTGGTTGTGAAGTAATGCATTGCATTGTAGGGCAGCGGTGTGACATACGATATGACTGGTCCTCTTTCTGTTGCTATGTGCAGGCATACTTCCTGGGCTGTGCGCAGACTGACGGCTCTGCTGAGGAGAGTGATGCGATCCCAGAATCATTGCGTTGGCTCACACATTCCCTGGGAAAACACTTCTTCATCCATGCCAGCTGGACAGTGAAGGGTGCTGCGCGGGTGTCCCTGTACAGCGCCTCCAGGAACCCAGGTGAGAGAGGCCACGCCTTGCTGTGTATGACTTACATGGATGATTGCTAGTTGTCTCCCACAGGCTGTGAAGAAGTAAACTGCTACAACACACAGAAAACGCAATATAGATTTTGAAAGTTCATTTGAAAAAGTGTCGGGCTAATTATTCGGTCACATAAACTGTAACCGGAAGTATGAAAATCAAAAGCTAAGACCTCCTACAAAAAATAAAGGGGAGGAGTCTTTCTATATAATATGCCCAACCCTGAGTTCAGTATTGAGATTTCTCAATACATTGGTACAAGGAGTATTAAGTCAGGACAACTATTTAAAAATAATTACCGTATTTTTTGAACTATAAGACGCTCCTGACTATAAGACACATCTAGGTTTAGAGGACAAAAACCAGGGGAAAATATATATATACTAAACCTGGTGCATCCATGGTGTAGCGGCATCTTGTGGATTATGCCCCCTCTGTACCTCCTGTGTCTCCGTGTGTCCCCCATATGTCCGTCTCTGTCCTCCTTGTGTGTCCTCCTCTATGCCCCTATATGTCCCCCTGTGTCCTCCTGCATGGGCACAGTACAGGGAGTCCTCCATATGTCCGTCTCTGTCCTCCTTGTGTGTCCTCCTCTATGCCCCTATATGTCCCCCTGTGTCCTCCTGCATGGGCACAGTACAGGGAGTCCTCCATATGTCCGTCTCTGTCCTCCTTGTGTGTCCTCCTCTATGCCCCTATATGTCCCCCTGTGTCCTCCTGCATGGGCACAGTACAGGGAGTCCTCCATATGTCCGTCTCTGTCCTCCTTGTGTGTCCTCCTCTATGCCCCTATATGTCCCCCTGTGTCCTCCTGCATGGGCACAGTACAGGGAGTCCCCCATATGTCTGTCTCTGTCCTCCTTGTGTGTCCTCCTCTATGCCCCTATATGTCCCCCTGTGTCCTCCTGCATGGGCACAGTACCGGGAGTCCTCCATATGTCTGTCTCTGTCCTCCTTGTGTGTCCTCCTCTATGCCCCTATATGTCCCCCTGTGTCCTCCCTGCATGGGCACAGTACAGGGAGTCCCCCATATGTCCGTCTCTGTCCTCCTTGTGTGTCCTCCTCTATGCCCCTATATGTCCCCCTGTGTCCTCCTGCATGGGCACAGTACAGGGAGTCCTCCATATGTCCGTCTCTGTCCTCCTTGTGTGTCCTCCTCTATGCCCCTATATGTCCCCCTGTGTCCTCCTGCATGGGCACAGTACAGGGAGTCCTCCATATGTCCGTCTCTGTCCTCCTTGTGTGTCCTCCTCTATGCCCCTATATGTCCCCCTGTGTCCTCCTGCATGGGCACAGTACAGGGAGTCCTCCATATGTCCGTCTCTGTCCTCCTTGTGTGTCCTCCTCTATGCCCCTATATGTCCCCCTGTGTCCTCCTGCATGGGCACAGTACAGGGAGTCCTCCATATGTCCGTCTCTGTCCTCCTTGTGTGTCCTCCTCTATGCCCCTATATGTCCCCCTGTGTCCTCCTGCATGGGCACAGTACAGGGAGTCCCCCATATGTCTGTCTCTGTCCTCCTTGTGTGTCCTCCTCTATGCCCCTATATGTCCCCCTGTGTCCTCCTGCATGGGCACAGTACCGGGAGTCCTCCATATGTCTGTCTCTGTCCTCCTTGTGTGTCCTCCTCTATGCCCCTATATGTCCCCCTGTGTCCTCCTGCATGGGCACAGTACAGGGAGTCCCCCATATGTCTGTCTCTGTCCTCCTTGTGTGTCCTCCTCTATGCCCCTATATGTCCCCCCTGTGTCCTCCTGCATGGGCACAGTACAGGGAGTCCTCCATATGTCTGTCTCTGTCCTCCTTGTGTGTCCTCCTCTATGCCCCTATATGTCCCCTGTGTCCTCCTGCATGGGCACAGTACAGGGAGTCCTCCATATGTCTGTCTCTGTCCTCCTTGTGTGTCCTCCTCTATGCCCCTATATGTCCCCTGTGTCCTCCTGCATGGGCACAGTACAGGGAGTCCCCCATATGTCTGTCTCTGTCCTCCTTGTGTGTCCTCCTCTATGCCCCTATATGTCCCCCTGTGTCCTCCTGCATGGGCACAGTACAGGGAGTCCTCCATATGTCCGTCTCTGTCCTCCTTGTGTGTCCTCCTCTATGCCCCTATATGTCCCCCTGTGTCCTCCTGCATGGGCACAGTACAGGGAGTCCTCCATATGTCCGTCTCTGTCCTCCTTGTGTGTCCTCCTCTATGCCCCTATATGTCCCCCTGTGTCCTCCTGCATGGGCACAGTACAGGGAGTCCCCATATGTCTGTCTCTGTCCTCCTTGTGTGTCCTCCTCTATGCCCCTATATGTCCCCCTGTGTCCTCCTGCATGGGCACAGTACCGGGAGTCCTCCATATGTCTGTCTCTGTCCTCCTTGTGTGTCCTCCTCTATGCCCCTATATGTCCCCCTGTGTCCTCCTGCATGGGCACAGTACAGGGAGTCCTCCATATGTCTGTCTCTGTCCTCCTTGTGTGTCCTCCTCTATGCCCCTATATGTCCCCTGTGTCCTCCTGCATGGGCACAGTACAGGGAGTCCTCCATATGTCCGTCTCTGTCCTCCTTGTGTGTCCTCCTCTATGCCCCTATATGTCCCCCTGTGTCCTCCTGCATGGGCACAGTACAGGGAGTCCCCCATATGTCTGTCTCTGTCCTCCTTGTGTGTCCTCCTCTATGCCCCTATATGTCCCCTGTGTCCTCCTGCATGGGCACAGTACAGGGAGTCCTCCATATGTCCGTCTCTGTCCTCCTTGTGTGTCCTCCTCTATGCCCCTATATGTCCCCCTGTGTCCTCCTGCATGGGCACAGTACAGGGAGTCCTCCATATGTCCGTCTCTGTCCTCCTTGTGTGTCCTCCTCTATGCCCCTATATGTCCCCCTGTGTCCTCCTGCATGGGCACAGTACAGGGAGTCCCCCATATGTCTGTCTCTGTCCTCCTTGTGTGTCCTCCTCTATGCCCCTATATGTCCCCTGTGTCCTCCTGCATGGGCACAGTACAGGGAGTCCTCCATATGTCCGTCTCTGTCCTCCTTGTGTGTCCTCCTCTATGCCCCTATATGTCCCCCTGTGTCCTCCTGCATGGGCACAGTACAGGGAGTCCTCCATATGTCCGTCTCTGTCCTCCTTGTGTGTCCTCCTCTATGCCCCTATATGTCCCCTGTGTCCTCCTGCATGGGCACAGTACAGGGAGTCCCCCATATGTCTGTCTCTGTCCTCCTTGTGTGTCCTCCTCTATGCCCCTATATGTCCCCCTGTGTCCTCCTGCATGGGCACAGTACCGGGAGTCCTCCATATGTCTGTCTCTGTCCTCCTTGTGTGTCCTCCTCTATGCCCCTATATGTCCCCCTGTGTCCTCCTGCATGGGCACAGTACAGGGAGTCCTCCATATGTCCGTCTCTGTCCTCCTTGTGTGTCCTCCTCTATGCCCCTATATGTCCCCCTGTGTCCTCCTGCATGGGCACAGTACAGGGAGTCCTCCATATGTCCGTCTCTGTCCTCCTTGTGTGTCCTCCTCTATGCCCCTATATGTCCCCCTGTGTCCTCCTGCATGGGCACAGTACAGGGAGTCCTCCATATGTCTGTCTCTGTCCTCCTTGTGTGTCCTCCTCTATGCCCCTATATGTCCCCCTGTGTCCTCCTGCATGGGCACAGTACAGGGAGTCCCCCATATGTCTGTCTCTGTCCTCCTTGTGTGTCCTCCTCTATGCCCCTATATGTCCCCCTGTGTCCTCCTGCATGGGCACAGTACAGGGAGTCCCCCATATGTCCGTCTCTGTCCTCCTTGTGTGTCCTCCTCTATGCCCCTATATGTCCCCCTGTGTCCTCCTGCATGGGCACAGTACAGGGAGTCCCCCATATGTCTGTCTCTGTCCTCCTTGTGTGTCCTCCTCTATGCCCCTATATGTCCCCCTGTGTCCTCCTGCATGGGCACAGTACAGGGAGTCCTCCATATGTCTGTCTCTGTCCTCCTTGTGTGTCCTCCTCTATGCCCCTATATGTCCCCTGTGTCCTCCTGCATGGGCACAGTACAGGGAGTCCTCCATATGTCTGTCTCTGTCCTCCTTGTGTGTCCTCCTCTATGCCCCTATATGTCCCCCTGTGTCCTCCTGCATGGGCACAGTACAGGGAGTCCTCCATATGTCCGTCTCTGTCCTCCTTGTGTGTCCCTCCTCTATGCCCCTATATGTCCCCCTGTGTCCTCCTGCATGGGCACAGTACAGGGAGTCCCCCATATGTCTGTCTCTGTCCTCCTTGTGTGTCCTCCTCTATGCCCCTATATGTCCCCCTGTGTCCTCCTGCATGGGCACAGTACAGGGAGTCCTCCATATGTCCGTCTCTGTCCTCCTTGTGTGTCCTCCTCTATGCCCCTATATGTCCCCCTGTGTCCTCCTGCATGGGCACAGTACAGGGAGTCCTCCATATGTCCGTCTCTGTCCTCCTTGTGTGTCCTCCTCTATGCCCCTATATGTCCCCCTGTGTCCTCCTGCATGGGCACAGTACAGGGAGTCCTCCATATGTCTGTCTCTGTCCTCCTTGTGTGTCCTCCTCTATGCCCCTATATGTCCCCCTGTGTCCTCCTGCATGGGCACAGTACAGGGAGTCCTCCATATGTCTGTCTCTGTCCTCCTTGTGTGTCCTCCTCTATGCCCCTATATGTCCCCCTGTGTCCTCCTGCATGGGCACAGTACAGGGAGTCCTCCATATGTCCGTCTCTGTCCTCCTTGTGTGTCCTCCTCTATGCCCCTATATGTCCCCCTGTGTCCTCCTGCATGGGCACAGTACAGGGAGTCCTCCATATGTCTGTCTCTGTCCTCCTTGTGTATCCTCCTCTATGCCCCTATATGTCCCCCTGTGTCCTCCTGCATGGGCACAGTACAGGGAGTCCCCATATGTCTGTCTCTGTCCTCCTTGTGTGTCCTCCTCTATGCCCCTATATGTCCCCCTGTGTCCTCCTGCATGGGCACAGTACAGGGAGTCCTCCATATGTCTGTCTCTGTCCTCCTTGTGTATCCTCCTCTATGCCCCTATATGTCCCCCTGTGTCCTCCTGCATGGGCACAGTACAGGGAGTCCTCCATATGTCCGTCTCTGTCCTCCTTGTGTGTCCTCCTCTATGCCCCTATATGTCCCCCTGTGTCCTCCTGCATGGGCACAGTACAGGGAGTCCCCCATATGTCTGTCTCTGTCCTCCTTGTGTGTCCTCCTCTATGCCCCTATATGTCCCCCTGTGTCCTCCTGCATGGGCACAGTACAGGGAGTCCTCCATATGTCTGTCTCTGTCCTCCTTGTGTGTCCTCCTCTATGCCCCTATATGTCCCCCTGTGTCCTCCTGCATGGGCACAGTACAGGGAGTCCTCCATATGTCTGTCTCTGTCCTCCTTGTGTGTCCTCCTCTATGCCCCTATATGTCCCCCTGTGTCCTCCTGCATGGGCACAGTACAGGGAGTCCTCCATATGTCTGTCTCTGTCCTCCTTGTGTGTCCTCCTCTATGCCCCTATATGTCCCCCTGTGTCCTCCTGCATGGGCACAGTACAGGGAGTCCCCCATATGTCTGTCTCTGTCCTCCTTGTGTGTCCTCCTCTATGCCCCTATATGTCCCCCTGTGTCCTCCTGCATGGGCACAGTACAGGGAGTCCTCCATATGTCCGTCTCTGTCCTCCTTGTGTGTCCTCCTCTATGCCCCTATATGTCCCCCTGTGTCCTCCTGCATGGGCACAGTACAGGGAGTCCTCCATATGTCTGTCTCTGTCCTCCTTGTGTGTCCTCCTCTATGCCCCTATATGTCCCCCTGTGTCCTCCTGCATGGGCACAGTACAGGGAGTCCTCCATATGTCTGTCTCTGTCCTCCTTGTGTGTCCTCCTCTATGCCCCTATATGTCCCCCTGTGTCCTCCTGCATGGGCACAGTACAGGGAGTCCTCCATATGTCCGTCTCTGTCCTCCTTGTGTGTCCTCCTCTATGCCCCTATATGTCCCCCTGTGTCCTCCTGCATGGGCACAGTACAGGGAGTCCCCCATATGTCTGTCTCTGTCCTCCTTGTGTGTCCTCCTCTATGCCCCTATATGTCCCCCTGTGTCCTCCTGCATGGGCACAGTACAGGGAGTCCTCCATATGTCCGTCTCTGTCCTCCTTGTGTGTCCTCCTCTATGCCCCTATATGTCCCCCTGTGTCCTCCTGCATGGGCACAGTACAGGGAGTCCTCCATATGTCTGTCTCTGTCCTCCTTGTGTGTCCTCCTCTATGCCCCTATATGTCCCCCTGTGTCCTCCTGCATGGGCACAGTACAGGGAGTCCTCCATATGTCCGTCTCTGTCCTCCTTGTGTGTCCTCCTCTATGCCCCTATATGTCCCCCTGTGTCCTCCTGCATGGGCACAGTACAGGGAGTCCTCCATATGTCCGTCTCTGTCCTCCTTGTGTGTCCTCCTCTATGCCCCTATATGTCCCCCTGTGTCCTCCTGCATGGGCACAGTACAGGGAGTCCTCCATATGTCTGTCTCTGTCCTCCTTGTGTGTCCTCCTCTATGCCCCTATATGTCCCCCTGTGTCCTCCTGCATGGGCACAGTACAGGGAGTCCTCCATATGTCTGTCTCTGTCCTCCTTGTGTGTCCTCCTCTATGCCCCTATATGTCCCCCTGTGTCCTCCTGCATGGGCACAGTACCGGGAGTCCTCCATATGTCTGTCTCTGTCCTCCTTGTGTGTCCTCCTCTATGCCCCTATATGTCCCCCTGTGTCCTCCTGCATGGGCACAGTACAGGGAGTCTTCCATATGTCCGTCTCTGTCCTCCTTGTGTGTCCTCCTCTATGCCCCTATATGTCCCCTGTGTCCTCCTGCATGGGCACAGTACAGGGAGTCCTCCATATGTCCGTCTCTGTCCTCCTTGTGTGTCCTCCTCTATGCCCCTATATGTCCCCCTGTGTCCTCCTGCATGGGCACAGTACAGGGAGTCCCCCATATGTCTGTCTCTGTCCTCCTTGTGTGTCCTCCTCTATGCCCCTATATGTCCCCCTGTGTCCTCCTGCATGGGCACAGTACAGGGAGTCCTCCATATGTCCGTCTCTGTCCTCCTTGTGTGTCCTCCTCTATGCCCCTATATGTCCCCCTGTGTCCTCCTGCATGGGCACAGTACAGGGAGTCCTCCATATGTCCGTCTCTGTCCTCCTTGTGTGTCCTCCTCTATGCCCCTATATGTCCCCCTGTGTCCTCCTGCATGGGCACAGTACAGGGAGTCCCCCATATGTCCGTCTCTGTCCTCCTTGTGTATCCTCCTCTATGCCCCTATATGTCCCCCTGTGTCCTCCTGCATGGGCACAGTACAGGGAGTCCCCCATATGTCTGTCTCTGTCCTCCTTGTGTATCCTCCTCTATGCCCCTATATGTCCCCCTGTGTCCTCCTGCATGGGCACAGTACAGGGAGTCCTCCATATGTCCGTCTCTGTCCTCCTTGTGTGTCCTCCTCTATGCCCCTATATGTCCCCCTGTGTCCTCCTGCATGGGCACAGTACAGGGAGTCCTCCATATGTCTGTCTCTGTCCTCCTTGTGTATCCTCCTCTATGCCCCTATATGTCCCCCTGTGTCCTCCTGCATGGGCACAGTACAGGGAGTCCCCCATATGTCCGTCTCTGTCCTCCTTGTGTATCCTCCTCCTATGCCCCTATATGTCCCCCTGTGTCCTCCTGCATGGGCACAGTACAGGGAGTCCCCCATATGTCTGTCTCTGTCCTCCTTGTGTATCCTCCTCTATGCCCCTATATGTCCCCCTGTGTCCTCCTGCATGGGCACAGTACAGGGAGTCCTCCATATGTCTGTCTCTGTCCTCCTTGTGTGTCCTCCTCTATGCCCCTAT